>NW_020799098.1:3188544-3194491 GCF_003259725.1 Athene cunicularia | reverse complement strand
AAAAAAAAAAAAAAAAATCTGATTTTTAGTACACTATTTCCACCTCTTCTGTCTTAACAACGTCAGAAAGCTGAAACACTATTTGATATTGGAATCAGTGCATTATCTTAACCCACCTCATGGATTTTCTCAGTGTTAAAGAAGCCCTCGTATTTCTCTTCTCAGCCTTCTGTAACCCAAATGAATCTCAAGACAGAGGCTTGCAGCAGTTTCAGGTAGGTAGCTGGGACATCTAAGGAAAACATATGGAGGAAGTAATGAGGTTTGGGAGCTATACACATTTTATCACATTTAACTTCACCCCTAAGACTAAAGTATTACAGATTCATCTGGGTCCTATTTTGTCTTCCAGAATTAGGCCAATAGGGTCTTTCAGCACATCCTTCAGATCAGCCCTCACACAAATCCCCCTCTTTCATTTCTCCAGCTGAAGATCAATGTAAGATACAGCCTTAAAGGGAAAAAAAAGCATTTTGAAATTCTAGGAGCCTGTTTTGAGCTGGCTCGTCTGTGATTTCTCAGTGACAAACTGCTTCCAGAAGTTCAGGCACTTCTCTGCCGAGTTCTGCACGAGCACCATGTGCTACTAATTTACTGCAATTGTCTCCACTCTAAAAGACTGATACAGCTGCCTGTTTTCATCCAAATAGTGATGATTAAGATCCTGAAGTCAATTTTTTTTTTTTCCCATTGATTTCAACAGACCTTGGATCAGGTCCTGATGGTTCCTGAACAAAGTGAGGAAAATAATGAAAGAGGCCTTGTACAGAGAAGTTGGGGCAAGGGGAGGAGGGGAGGCAAGAGAGAAAGAGAGAGGTGGAAAACATTCTCTGATTTTGTAGGGTTAAAAGATGAACTTTTGAAACATTCCTGACTACTCTGAGTTTTTTGTCAGAATCCTTTAAGATATGTGTTTGAGTATGATGCAGCTGAAAAATACCATTACTTCACCCCATCAAGAACTCTGCTGAGTTCTCTTCATGACTGATGAAGTCTTCTTCAAAAAGTCTTCAGTAACAAGCCTAATAGTATTTGGAAATAATTGGGCTCCATGTTGCTTCTTATGTTTTCCTAAAAGTCAGCCTATTTTCCTCCTTTCTTCACTCCTTATCTGTGTTTATTTTTGCTGTCTTGAATCACAATGCAAGCTCTCTTTTTAATTCTACCAGCATGTGAAATGCTCCTATTGGTATGAAATTAATCTACAAAAGAGTCATTGCAGTAATCATCTGGGAACACCTCAAATGGTATCCTGCTCATTTTCAGTTCTACTTTGTCTCTTGACTAAGTTCATGATATTGTGAGGGTTTGTGTGGGTTTGTGTTTTTTTGATTTTTTTTTTTTTTTCATGGATAAAAATGTTTCTTCCCATTAGGAAGAGTTTGAGAAGCAAGGTCTAAGGAAAAATGCTTAATGCAAAGATTCTTAGCATTGTGGGGGTTGCTGAATATTGACGTTCCCAGGTCTCTTCTCACTAAAAGTCAAGGCAAAGGTGGATAAAGCTGTAACAGATGGGAGAACCCTAAAAAAAAAAAAAATGTGGAGGCTAATTTCTTTAAGGGCCTTCCACATACAGTAGCTTGTTCCCCGCATACCTGTTCCTCATTAGTGGCACCAGCATCTAGGCAGGTTTTCCAAGTCACTGGAGTATCCAAAGCCGATAGCTATGTACTCCCCATCACAAAGCTGTTTACTTTGCTTACAACTAGAACCAGCTCTATGAAATAGTAACTTATACCTTAACCTTGATTTCTGAAGAGCCAAAAACCTTCACAGAGTTGAATGGGATTTGAGCTGACACTATTTCTCCTCACATAGCAATGGAGTATTGTTGTAAATTATCAGTCCCAGCAGTGGAGGATACCAGACTGACAAACCAGTCTTTAATCTTGTTTTTCCTCAAGTTGCTCCAGCAGTGTTTTTGCAACTGTTACAGGGAATTGCTTTCTCTTATCATTTTCAGCAGAAATGACAGGCTGGTCTTTTTCCACATCATTAATATCATTCTCGCCCATGGCAGTATGTGCTGCGCAAAATGAAACTTTCCTTAGTCTGGATTGGAGGACGTATGTTTTCTCACAATTTATCCAACATAAGTGGGGCTGGTTTTTATCCAAACCCATTCATAATGTCCTGTATTCTTTGTCACAACGTGCCCTGGCTTCATGGATCTATTTCCAACTGCAGCTATCACAGCTCCGCATCCCCAGCACATCCTGCATGACTGCATCTTACACTGACAGGGGGATTTCACTTGTGAAATGGGAGAATGACACATGTGCTCAAAATAAGCCTCACATCCCCACTTTGCATATGTCGTGAATAGTTGCGTGAGGGTTCTTTGGATTGCAGTTGGATCTACAATGTGTAGGTGAATCAAGGATTCCTTAGGCTTGCTAGAAATGCTGAAAATTAATTCAGTCCCATTAGAATGATGTAGGACCTTCATTCTAAAAATCGAATACCTAGTTTTCATTTTGGACTATATAAAAATTGTTTAAAGAAAAGCACAAGATCATTTTGAATGGGAAAATTGAAACAGATCTTTAAGTAAAATCAAAATTAATTTTGAAACGTATATTTTGTCTTTATTATTTTATTATATTTGCTTTATTTTAAACAGTGGCAAAACAAAATGATGATATTACCTTTTCATTTATAAACAAATTATTTGGTGAAATTGAAACTGCTTTGGGCAACGTTTCTGTACAGCTAAGACTGTAGTCTTAATTAAAATCAGTTGTCTTCATGACATACTTATTTACTATTCTGTTTTAAGGACCTTGTTATGCTGACTTCTGAGAACTCGTAAAGCATGGTACCATCCCTATCCTGGGACATCAATGTTTAAACAGGAAGACTTATTCTTCCAGTCTTCTGCTATCAGGGAAGTGAAATGGAGAAATTAAGAAGTTGTTCAATAAAAATGTTAGATGATGTAAGTCTGATGCTGCTGCACATATATTTCAGAAGTATGGTCTGCAAAATTCATCCCAGAAGCAAGCTGTGTTAGGTACATACAGTTCCTGCAGCAGATGGGGAAAGTTAAATCCTCCAAAATGAGGACCAAAATAAACAACCTGATCAGTTCAGATATAAGAAAAGCAGCTGATGAGCAAGATAAAGATGTCACAGATTCCTCGGGCAGTTGAATGAGAGCCTCCAGGAGGTACCTCTGGTCACTTGGGAATGTCCTCCTTGGGTCTTGAGGTGAATGTGTTCACAGCTACACCTCTAGTACCAAGACCTGAGTGACTACTAGATAATCAGTTATTACATGAGGTGAAGAAGCCATCAGGCAATGAAACTGGGGCGTACCTTCTCTGCCAGGATGCCAAGGGATTAGCGTGTGAATATTTGAGGAGCTGCCTGTAAGATGAGCAACCTGAGTTTGAGTCCCAGAAGGACATGGAGGGAACTGAGCCCCAATTAGGATAAAAAAGGTAATCAGATGTTTTCTGTAAATGATGTGACCACGGGTTTCAAAAGAAAGTGAAAATATCTTCATACTTCAAGAAATGTTGAGTTCTTGCTCCAAGAGGTCATGCTCCAAGATGATCTTTGTTTTGATGGCCCCTCCAAAGACTTTTTTGAAGAAATGCTTAATTTTGGAGTGCTTGGTAGCAAGACCAATGAGTCTAAAATCCTTTAAATGTCCCGGGTTTCTTTCCTTTTCCCTCCTTCCTTATTTTGTGTTTTTTTCTGTCTTTATTACTTTTTCTTCTGGCTGAAGGCCTTCACAATTTATGTAAGCTTAGTGTAAGTCACTACAGACATTTATTTCAGATGACTTATTCTATGTGGCTGTTTGAGCTTGCCAAGGATTTCTGGTGAGCAGATTTGTGTGTGTCTGTGTGTGCGTGTGGAAAAGGGAAGGGAGAGTTTTGCATTGCAGTCAGTTCAAGTAGGACCAAGCCAGACATCTGATTTGCACAAAAAAAAAAAAAAACAAACAAAACAAAACAGCTTTAAGGAAATATCTGATCTTCTGAGTGCAAAAATATGGTGAAGAAAATGAAGGACTATGGAAGAGACTGGAAATTTTTCCTGTGGTCGACAGCTGAGTAAGTTTCTAATTCATGTATTTTAGAGGAGGGATAAACTGTTGCTTAATAAATTATCTTACAGAGTCTATTAAAATTTGTTCTGAACTACATAATTTTATAGCGCCATGACAGTTAGGATTTCTCAAAAACTTTACAACACTTTCACAATAGTTGAGTTTCATGTCCATTTCCCTAATGAGTAAACCGAGACTTAAAGTTGTTGGATGATTTGTGCTAGAAAAATGTGGAGATTAGCAGCAGATCAGGGAATAAAACCCCCTGAATACTATGGCCCATACAATAATCAATAATTAATATTTAAGATTATGAAGGAGGAAAAAAAAACAACATTTACTTTATCCCAATGCATGGGCCTGTCTGACTGTGCACTGTAAATATTTATACTAAGTGAGTGTCTTTCCATCAGGATAGGAAATTTTTCATCCTGCTTCAGTAGAAAGTGGGAGTTGTCAACAGATAATGTAAAGAGATCATAATGCTTAATGCCTTTTTTCTTCAGACTTTACCAAAATAATTAGCCTTGGCCTGATACACTAATAAAACTTAACACAGAGCAGAAAGACCAGCACAACTAATGAAAGAGGTAACTAAGGCTAAAAATTGAAAACAGGTGGACAGTGGCAGGAAATATTAAAAGTTCCCACCCAACTTTTTAATTTTTAGTTACCATTATATAGAGAACTGGTTGAAATAACTTCTAAACAGCTGGTGATTTTTCTGTAGATGGATACCTGAAGCCCCAATATCTGGAAAAGAAAACAAAACCAAACCCAACAAAAACAACAACAAAAACCAAAACAAAATAAAAACCAAAACAAAAACCAAAACAAAAAACCAAACCAAACCATATTGACTATCTTCTAAAAAAAAATGTTAAGTACACCACTAAGGAATTATCATCATCCATCTTAATCTCCACCTGCTAAAAAAAAAAAAAAAAAAAAAAAAAAAAAAAAAAAAAAGCTAGCAGAGAATAAAAAATTGGCAAACACCTAGGAAATTGGGAGTTTAGGAGCTGATATGAATCTATCAAGAAAAAAAAAAAGTTTCAGACCAATATATTTTCCTTTCAAGATACAGTAATAATCCTCGGAAAAAGCGGTTGATGTTGTATCTTGACTTTAATGAGGGTCTTTGTGTTATCCTATAGAACGTCCTCCAGTGGTTAGATGTGAAAGCATTAGCTGGGTGTACAGAGGGGGTGACTGCTCTATGGAGGGTACTAAAAGAGCTGAATAATTGTCCTCTAATTATTAAAGGTTGACTGCCAGTTCAGACAGAGCTGATGGCACTGGAGCTCTCTTGGGTTTGGTGCTGTTACATATACTTAGTAACCTTGACTAATAAAAAAAAAAGTATGATTTTAGGTTTGTAGACAATCTAAAATTTTGTAGAAAAGAGAGTTTTTTCTCAGTATACTGGAGCAGAGAAGTAGAAATCTGAATATTCTTGATAAACAGGGGAACCATGGTACTATTTATTGAAAATAAGTGCAAGTTTCACATTTAGGCAGTTGTAATCCTCTCTATAAATGCAGAATAAGGAAAACCGGTTAGACAGCAAAACCACCGAAAAGAGATTTACTGAACTTCAAATTGACAGACACTAAAGAAAACTCACCGTAAAAAAAATTTTACATTTCTAGAGAAGGACAAACTTTATACTGGGCTGTATAAACACAAGTGGGATGTGTAAAACACGAGAAATTTTCCTTCTCTCCTTTTATAAAGCCTAATGTGGGGTACTCTGACCTTCATTTGAATGCCATGCCTCAACAAAGATGTGTCTCTTTGCTCTGTGTCCAGAGGAAAGCAAAGAGAAAGATCAGAAGTTTTGAAAATACACACCAAAATGAAAAAAAAAAAAAAAAAAAAAAAAAA
>NW_020799098.1:3105037-3188494 GCF_003259725.1 Athene cunicularia | reverse complement strand
TTTTTTTTTTTTTTTTTTTTTGGGGGGGGTGTAAACATGTATATTATTTTTCTTTTTCTAATGATTTTCGGGATCACTCTTGAAAGAAAACTTGGTAAATGCAACATAAAAGTAACACTGCACCACTGTACTCTTCTTTTAGGAGTCCACATCATTTCTTCCAAATGTGAGGGGAATTACTTTAGTAACTCATTTGGACCTATTAGCCAGTTGCTTTGGAAATTCTTTTACTAGCCTACTTCTTAAACCGTGGTGGATTTCTCCAGGGCTTGCAATAAATCCATAAATGATAGTAATTTGACAATGGGATTCATTGTTAAATCAGCACGAAACCCAAGGCAGTTACACAACCAACAGCTTTCATTCCACAGGCATCGTACGGCATAAATAATGGCCATTTTATTCTTAGCAATATGTAAGCCAGATTGCAGATACTTTACTTGCAATTTTGAATGCTTACTCCCAAGGGCCGAGGCATTTAGAAACCTGGCACTTTCATGTTAGTTGATATTTCTACCAGGCTCTTCAGGAAATCTGACATCATGTTTTGTGACATATCTTGCAGATAGCATTTTCTTTTCAATTGCTCACCCAAATGTTCACTGTCTGTTATACATAATATAATTTAATATTGCAAGCTGCTCCCATACCCTGCTGTTAAGATGTAATTTGTTCTTTGCGTTTCTTCTGTAAAGAGCTGGTGACGTTCATTTCTAATGCTCAAATTAGAGGAAAAAAAAAAAAACAACAAAAACTCAGAAGTGAGGTTTACAATTAGACTAGGAATTTGATAAACATCAAAGAATAAGAAGCAGCCACTTTTTAAAACCAAACATCAAAAGAAACTCTAGAATGTAGATGGGCTTGAATAACTGTTCTTGCATTCATAGTGAATGCTCCTGAAATGATAAACAAGAGTATATTACTTCAGAAGAGTCTCAATTACAGGGAAAAAAAATAATTTTACAATAACTGTGTAAAAAATTTTAATTATGTTGCAAATACTGCCTGATGTAATCACCATGACAAGAATGCAAATAAATGAAGATGCAGCCACTTTGGTTTTAAAAAAACGCACACAAAACCCCCACTATTTTTATTATTTGAAAGCAAATGAGTGAATGAAATTTCAAGAGAGATGGAGATTTTTTAAAAAATTAATTATATCTTACAAGATTACTATAAGTCAAGAGGAACAGTTGATTTGGCTGAAAACAAAGAAGCCTAAATGCAGTTTTCATATTTGGAATTGTCCTGCTCCTTTCTGGTTTTGCCTCAGCAAAGGGATCTTTGTGGGAATTCTCTACTCTTTGATCACAAAACATGACAGGAGAAAGTAAATGCATGAAACAAAGATTTGCTCATCAGGTGATAAAGTTACGTTATTTGATCTCATGTCATTAAGTCCCTTGGGCTTACAAAATATACTAAGAGAAGCTGAGCAGGATTCATTAATCTGTAATTGATTACCCACCCTGATTTTTGCTGACAGTATAGAAGAAGCTATAGAAGACCTTTTGAAGACTGTGAAGTTTTACGGAACAATTACTTGAAGCTCTGCTTCCCCATTTTGTAGCGGTTCCCTTTCTTTACCAACTTCCAGTGAAACGGATCTCCAGCTCCAAAGTTACTGGGGAGGTGAATTGTGAGTGGTGGTGCCCTTCAATACCTTTTTGCTCAGACACTTGTAGGTGTGTAGGAAGGTTATGTGTGTTTTTTGAGAGAAGAATGAGCAACGAACTACCGTAGCATACAAATAGTAAACCCCTTGTCTGGTGTGTGTTGCACATAACCTACTGCAGCATAACACTAAGTGAGGCTCGGTGGACAGATAACAATGCTTCTGCCAAATTACAAGAATATGTGACTCTTATGGGAGAAAAGTCAACCCAAATGTGAACTTTTCTATAGATAAACATATATCTGCTAAGCCCGTGCCTTCACTCTACTCACATTTTATGAAGGGGAAAAAAGTCTGTGTAAGAACAAAGCCAGATGATGAGCCTCCTCCCCTCCTATTCCAGATTATTTATTTCCTTGCACATATACTTCTGTTGCTATAGGAAAAAAAAAAAAAAAAAAAGAAGTGATCACAGAAAAAAGTCCTGAATGCCGATGAAGGGGGAAGAAAGGGTCAGGGCGTGATGATTACACTGTCACTTATTTTGCCAGCATCCCAGTCTTCACAGGAATTGCCCAGCACATGGCTTGGCACACAGGGGACAACTGAAGCAGGGCTGGCTTTGATGAGAATGGGTTGTGCCGCAGTGTCTGTCCGCTCTTCAGATATTTTCAAGCAACTGGAGCAGTGATGGAGGCCTTGAGGCTCATGATTTCTCGTGACATAGTTCAGACGTGTGTAAAGAAATTTATTTTTGGTTCAGTACTGCCACATACCCTGACACAGGCTGCCCAGAGAAGCTGTGGCTGCCCCCTCCCTGGAAGGGTTCAAGGCCAGGTTGGACGGGGCTTTGGGCAACCTGGGCTGGTGGAAGGTGGCCCTGCCCGGGGCAGGGGGGTGGCACTGGGTGATCTTTAAGGTCCCTTCCAACCCAAACCATGCCACAATTCTACAATTCTATGATACCCCAGACAATTAACCTTCCATGGAGATGAGGCCGTGGGACCTTTGCACTGCCCCCAGCCTACATCCCCTGCAGGGTCCCGTCTAGCCTCACGGGTCAGCACTCAGAGGGAGTTGTGCATTTTTTCCCTTCAATTGAATTGAGCAGTAAATTTATCTTCAATGCAGGGGCCTCGGTTTGGCTTGCAGCCGGAACATGCTCCTAGGTCTCTCATATATCCCTAATGACATTAAATATTGACTAGGCCAAGACAAGAATGAGATTTGCTCTGCAGCTCAGCTTCAGATGCTTCTCTAAGACAACAGGACATCCCAGCACAAGTCCATTTGACAACTAATATTTAATTAGTCTAGCTGGAAGAGGAAAGACCAAGAGATCCCCATTTCACAAAAATGTAAATCTCTGGGCTCAGGCACACACCCGGCAGGTAGGAGGCATCAGCACAAGTTTGAACTCTTTTTTTCTCAGCTACAGGGGTTAAAAATGAATCTATCTTTGCACCAGCTTTTAGATTAGAAGTGCTGCCTCTGCAAGAAAACCTGGCAAGATGACAGTTTGGGAAATTTCACTGACTTTTTAATGCAACCTCTTCATGGCAGTTTGACACCTGCCACCTTCTCCCCTGGTACTGTGTAGGAAGCTCAGGCACTTAACTCAGATTTGTTGATTCTATCAGATAACTGGGGGCCTAACGGGCACTGCTGAGTTTAAGTCTTCTTTGTGGATCTTACAGAAAATACCTGTCCTCAGAGGCTTTTCCCTTGAGAGCTCAGGAGTTCTTGTTACCAGTGCTTGTAGCAGAGAGATGCCTGCTAGTTTCTTTAAACAAAGAAATAACGATAAGATGCTTCATTTCTGCCACTTATTTCCTGAGACCCCTTCACCCACTACCCCAGGTATTCTGCTGAAGACATTAACATTACAATAGGTCCTGGGGTCACAGCCCAAGACCCACTGTACAGAGATGCGGAATAAACATCCCGCTTCCAAGATTTTATATTCCCAGTAGGAAAGAGACAGAGATGGTCCTGTTATGACATGTAAGCATACTATACACACACAGGAGCCACACATAACACTAAAAAAAAAAAAAAAAAAAAAAAAAAAGGGTGATACTCACTGATCTCAACAGATTTTTTTGCTAGAAAAAGTATGTGTATGCCCAGAATATTGATCTGAGAATATACAACAAAGAATGGAGGCACCAGAACAACTAAGCACAGGATGTGGGGTTGTTTCTATAAGTACAGAAAAATCATTTTTCCAAGATCCTGGATGTCCAGCAATCTGGATGAATCACTTCCTTCCTCCACAACAGGGCAACATGTGACACACAGAAGTAACAACCTACAATTGGAAATACCCGAGCTGGAAGACAAGAGGAGTGGAAGGTGGGAAGTGCAAACTTTCCTATAGCGGCACAAAATCGGTTTGCAAAGCCACTTCAGTGCTTTGGTGGTGAAAGTCTCTGGTGCTCATAGCTGTTTCTACAGGTTCTTTACGTTGATTTGCTAAACAAGACAATGGACAGAACCTGATGGAAGGTCCCAACTGCACAGACAATAAGCCACACTAGTAAGATTAATGCTTACGTTGTCCTTTTGCCAAAGCACCATGGTATCACTCAATACTGGAAGTATGAATGTCCTTCAGAGTACACAGAGGCTCTGAACCTCAGTTGCTTTATTCAGTTTGAGAGGTTAAACATACAGAGAGAAAAACTATGAAGAAACAGTTTTTTTTTTTTTTTTTTTTTTTAACTTGTTCGGAGCACATTTGCACAGCTGGTAGTAGGAAGTTTTGATTTTGTAACTATTAAAAATGACTCACAGGCAGAGGAAAAGCACAGCATTTAGAAGTGAGATTGCAACCTGGCCAGCAGAACATGTGATGAAACTTCATAAAAAAGCAATTAGCTGGTCAATTTATCAGTAAATAAATTCTTTTTCCACAAAACAGTCCTGTTCATGCTATATGACCAGTGTATTCAATTACTTTCCAGAATAAATATAAGCTATTTTACAAGACTCTTTCCCAGAAATAAAAGAAAAATGAACCTACAACTGAATAGAAAATAGTGCCCTAACCATTTCAACCTAACTCTGGGTCTTCTAGGCTCTTTTATAGTGCTTTTTAGTGTTCATTTCACTGAAATTCTAATCTTTCACACTGTTAAATATAAATGAGCATCTGATAATGAGAGCAACATGGAAATCGTAGATACTCAGAACTTGTCTGTGATTCATCATCTTAATAATGGCAAGGATGGTTTCAGCCCCATCTGCAAATAAAATGTCTTTTCCAGAATCCAAATGAATTTAAGTGACTCATAGTGGCCAAAGGTCTCATGGCCTTCCTAGCAGACATGACTTTGAATTTGGAAAGTCTCATAAGAGAAATACTGGCCATTTCTCTAGTGTCTCGAGGAGAAGAAACATGGTGCAAGCACATTTTGTGAGGTGCAAACTGCATTTGGATCAGAAGATAGGTTCTGATGTTCCAGAAAAAGTCCTGTAGTTGGATAGATCTGCAATTTTGGGTCAGCACTTCGTAGTTGTGAAAATCAACATTTCAGACAGCTCCCAGGAAAAACTGATGATGAGCAATCATCCAGCTGTTCTCTCTGACCACAGGGGGACTCTTTGTTGGAAGTTGCTTATTTTCTGACCGTCCTTGCTTGACCACATCCAGGTACTTTATAAATGAGCACTTGACTCTTGGGAAGCATTACTCAGTTTTTGGATTCTTTCCTGATCTTGATGTTTGGGTTTGTCTTTGAGTCCATGTCCATACCACAGAAAAGCTGCCTGAAGGAGAGGCCTGTATGAAAGACTGATGGTACCTAAAGTGTCTCAATATGTTGGTAACCCTTCTGTAAACACAAAAAGACAACACAGAGACAGAAACAATCTTCTAAGCCACGTATTCAGAAAAGAAAAAGGACTAGTACTTTAAATTTCACACCTTAATAGAAGATTTTTGTTATTTCTCAACACTAAGTCCTTTAGATCAAGAAAAATAGAAGTAATCTTTATTCTATGGACCATAACTGAATCTTAGTCCCTCAAAGTCACACCTGTGAGGTAAATGAATGGGAAAAGCTTTTCTGATAGATTAAATTTTTTTAGAGTAGGCCAGAATGTTTCCAAGAATGGAATTTTCCCAGGAATTTTTAACTTATGGGTCTATTATCACTAAAGACATATGAAAAATAGATGAAGGGAAGAGGATTGAATTTGCAAAATGTATCTTTACATTTCATATACCCGAGCATTTGTCAAGGACGTGGTTTTGATTGCATGGTTTTGATCTTTAAAATAATAAACATAAGACCTCAAGACTGAAGAAACTGTGCCAGATCCAGTTCTTGGCCATCATTAGCAAATGTCAATTTCTTCGTGACACAAGAAGTTGCTCAGAAATATTAAATTTTCTCAGTCATAGAAATGGGCAAAGATTCTGGAAAATGATTTGTTTTAATTTATTTGGCTCATCCCTAGTGGGAGCATTGCAATATTGACAGCGTATCCTCCCCCTACTCACGAACACAACTGGTGTTATGTTCGAGCCAAAAGAGAAAATATGAACAGATTCTGTGCTATTGCTGCATTTTGGCAAAATTAAAAGTCTCCAGATGACTATGGGAGAAAGTGTTGCAGTAGAGATATTAGGAAGTTTCACAAGTAGTACAGCCTGAGCCTGCATGAGTTTGGGCTCAGTTGACTTTCCTCTGTGACCAAGCTGCAAGAAGACATTTTAGTCTGGTAGCACTCAGCTGAAAAGTTTGCCCAGGATGAAGGTTTCTCTTTCTTCCCAAGGGATCTTAGAGAATGACTGTGAGCATCAAAGCTTGGTGGGTATATGTCCTTGAAGGGCTTTTTCCTTAGCTGATACCTAAGAGATCTTTTCCCATTTAGACTGAAGTTAGAGGGCAATGCTTAATATGTCCTGAGCTGCAGAATCCTTGATCCACATTTATTAGAAACCAATATATTAGATGGAAATGTGTTTGTGAAAACTAGCTGGATGCAAATGCCTAGATTAAGAATAATTCACTTAAAAGCAAATCCAGTACAATGCAAGTAAAGAACAACACAAGTTCCAAGGACATGTACAGGGTCCACTTCAGAGTACGGACTTTTCATCCTGTTAGCTAATGGCCTGGCCTTGGGGTCATTTTAGGCCTATGTGAAGGTATGATTGCCCCATCCTACTCTTAAAATGCTCCAGTTCAGAGTACCATGTAGAGGACTCAACTATGGTGAGACTTCATCTCCACGTCCATTTGTGGGCTCCCAAGTACAAGACAAAAACATACTGGAGCGAATCCAGTCAAGGGCCCTGAATCTGATTTAGGGCTTGGAGCATCTCTGAAGAGATGCTGAGACAGCTAGGGTTGGTCACCCTCAAGAAGAGAAGACACGGGAGCATATCTTATCAACATGTATAACTACCTGATGGGGGAAATCAAACTTTTCTCAGTGGTGCCCACTGAACGGACAAAAAGCAATGGGCACAAATAGAAACACAAGAAATTCCTTTTAAATACAAGAAAAAAACCTTTCCAACACTGAGAGTGACCAAACACTGGAACAGGTTTGCTCAGAGAGGTTGTGGAGTCAGCATCCATAGAGATATTCATGTCCCAGCTAGACAAGGCTCTGGACAACCTGCCCTAACTGATGCTGCTTTGAGCAAGAGGGTTGGACAAGGTAATCTCTAGGGGTCAATACCAACCTCAAACATTCTGTCACTGATTTTGTGTCCCACTAATGATGTAGCTATTAAATGCTCAATTTAAGCTTTTAGGCCAGAAGGCTCTGAGCACCAGAGGTCAAAAATGGAGGAAAGGGCAAGCACTGGCAGATAACTGGCCCAAGGGGTGGAAAGCAGGGAAGCACTTTCATCTCTTAGGATTTATGACAAGCACATTAGAACATGAAATGTGTCTTTTAGCTCAAGATGCCATCTGCAGGTGTGTGCAACATAATCCTAAACTGTGCTTGTGAGTAGAATATAGCAAAAGCAGTAACTTGGATACGATTCAGGAAACCAAAAAGTAAAATCTTATATCCTTACCCCTCATTGAACTTTTCATGAAATTTTCCATACCAGTCATAGTACTGGCTTAGATCAGTCCTATGACCCATAATATGCACAGTAATAATCGAACCTGCATACAAACACATAATACTCCAGCTAATATGTAGCTAAAGCGTTATCACAGTTGTCCTTGTATCAAGCAGCGAGCACATGTCATACCACAGTGTGAATGAGAATGGAGTAGGAGAGTTTGGGAGCTGCCAGTCAGAGGGACCTGTGGGGTGATTGACAGCCGGCTGGACAGGAGACAGCAGTGTGCCCAGGTGGCCGAGGCCAATGGCATCCTGGCTTGTGTCAGCACTGGTGTGGCCAGCAGGGACAGGGAAGGGATCTGAGCCCTGGGCTCGGCACTGGGGAGGCCGCCCCTCGGGGAGTGGGTTCAGTTTTGGGCCCCTCACCCCAAAAAGGCCATTGAAGGACTCGAGCGTGGCCAGAGAAGGGCAACGGAGCTGGGGCAGGGTCTGGAGCACAGGTCTGCTGGGGAGCGGCTGGGGGAACTGGGGGGGTTCAGTCTGGAGAAGAGGAGGCTGAGGGGAGACCTCCTGGCCCTCGGCAACTCCCTGCCAGGAGGGGGCAGAGAGGGGGGATGAGTCTCTTTAACCAAGTAACAAGCAATAGGGCAAGATGGAATGGCCTCAAGTTACACCAGGGAAGGTTTAGACTAGATATTAGGAAGCATTTATTTGCAGAAGGGGCTGTTGGGCGTTGGAATGGGCTGCCCAGGGCAGGGGGGAGTCCCCGGGATCCCTGGAGGGGTTGAAGAGTCGGGCTGAGCCAGCGCTGAGGGATCTGGGGGAGTTGGGAACGGTCAGGGGGAGGGTCATGGTGGGGCTGGAGGAGCTGCAAGGGCTTTTCCAACTGAGATGATTCTGGGATTCGGTGATTCTGTTAAGGTGTAGACACCAGCAATGAAGCTGCAAGATTTTAATCAACTACACTGTTTTACATGTGCCGTGCACGTCGTTGGCTTATTTTGGGATCAGCTTATTACTTTGTCTGGTCTACTGTAAATGTCAATGCATGTAAATGTTAATCAAGGTTCTTGCTCTAGTTTCCCACCTCACCTAATTGGATTGCATTAGAGCTGCTCTGGAAGTTTGCATTCAGAATCACAAATGGGATTGGATCACATCACCTTCGTCTCAGCATGGTGGCAGCTGTGCTGTAGAGAAAGAGTGGAAACAGCAGCAAGGTCATATCTAAGCGAAGCCAAATCCCTTTTTTATGCAAATAAATGTCCTGCAGAGTACTTGGAAATGGTCACACACCTCATTCCAGAATGTCTAGGACAAGTAAGGAACTCTATTATTTTACAACAAATAGAGGATTTGCAGTTACCGCAGGATTTAAGTGAATGTGGGACAGGCAGGAGTCTGCTTATTGAAATGTAGCACATTAAAAATACTGTGGCCAGACATAGGGAGGGAGGGCGGGATGGAGGGATGGAGTATGAGCTTCTTTCTCCTGCTATGAGATTGGCTCGGCCCGGCTATTGAAATATGAGGAGAAGCTCCATTAACTACCATTTGATTCTCAGTGCAATATTTGGACTTAATGCAAGTAACTACTCCTGAATCACAGGGAAACAAAAACAAAATTTATCATGTAGCTAAATGACTCCCAGTTGTAGTGTGCAACCATTTCTGTCAATGGGCCAGTTCTGCAGATTTACTCAATTTTATTTTTTTTTTTTCCACTAAAGTGATAAAATCTGTATCCACAGAAATTTTGCCTGGATGATGGATTTAATATTTTCTGAAAAGAAAAGCCAAGTGATATGGTCCATTCTAGAAAAGAAGCTGCTTCTTTCAATTTTTTTTTTTTTTTTTCAAGCTTTTCAACGTACTGATATAATTGGAAAGTAATACCCCTTAAAACTACTCAGATATTTGGTCACTCCCTAGCAACTTTTACCTAACAATTACAACACTTGATATAATACATGATATATAAAATTTTCACAAATATTGCTGGTCAGAAATTCTTCTAGATAAGAAATCTTAATCAAAGGTGAAATATTTGCATCACATCCATGGTGAAAACCTGCCAGTTTCCTAGCTCAGAACAGCCCAAGTTTCTGACAGCTCTTGTTGGAATCAGCTTTCCAGGGTTGATGACCTGAAGACAGACCTTCCTGTATGAAAGAGATCTGGTAACTCCACCTTCCCCAAGGCAGAGGCAAGAGCCCTGTCTCCAGCCCCTTGGCACATATTTCTTCCAAACCTCTGTTGCCCAGGCTTGCTTGGTTAGACTTGGTAAGAGCTGTAAGCGACGCACCTGTAACTGTATGGATTTTGAGTCCTCATTTAATTTGCGATAAACAGCCTCCTCTGTGTTTTTCTTCCTTCCACGGAGAATTTGAAAACATCAATTTTTCAATTTTTAAACAAAAGCTCTAAATGCTAAGAATGGTTTGTGTTTACCTATTTGACAGAAGTGGAAATAGTAGCTCAGATGTCTTAAAAATTATAAACGGGAAAGCATTTAAATGCTGCTAAAATACATGGGACTTAGGTGCCTAAATGCCATTACAGATTTGGCCCTCATACATGATAATGACACCGTCACTTTTTTTTCCCCAAACACTTTGTTAGCTACCAAGAGGGAAATCTGGCACTTTATGTATGTTAATGTTACTCACTGAGGATCTCCATAAAACTGTCCAAGCTCAACATGTTTTAGATTATCTGTAATTTTATTACTGATGGAGCCCAGGAATGAGAAAGTACCAGAACTCCCAGATATGGGGTATACTCATTTTTACGTCTAACACTGCAACTTACTGACATACACCCTCTCCCTTGATTCATAACTCAGCGCTACAACACACTGCTGTTATTTTACAATTTTCTATATATCCTTGACTAGTGGCAGGAAGAAGCTTCAAGAGGAGGACAGCAGCATCTCCTCACTTCAAGTCTTTACAAAGAGGAAGGTTGACTGAGTCCTCTTAGTGGGAAATGAACCTCAGGAAGGTCTTCAAAGAACCAGCTTGAACCCATTTGTGTTTTGCACAGGGACTCCTAGCATGTCAAGCTGATTCAGAGTTGAATGAAGAAGGGAGGGTGGAAAAGAAATAGTCTTTCCATTGCATGTGCTCCATACCAGATTCAAAGAGAAGGATAAGTATTAGAGAGAAAAGAAGTACTGAAAGGGCATTGTTTTGCAAGAAGATGAAGGTGTAATAACGCCAATACAATAATTGTCGTAGTCCTGTTGGTTAGTCATATCTTACAAATTTAAGTTCAGTACAATAACCTCTGGTTTTCTTACAGATCAACTCCCCTGTTTATTATAAATACAACCTGACTTAGGAACCAGCAATGACAGTGATGAAAGGATTACCTCTGCTCCCCAGAGAAGCTTGGCTGATTTCTCACTGCTAATGATTTCTCTTTGCATCTCCCAACAGTTCAGCCTTACTCGCTGCAATGCTCATTGTGGGTGCCGAATACTCAGTGTCTTTGCAATAATAATATCTTTGTAAGCCTGATATGGAGCAATAGCTTTCCAAAAATGCCTTGGAGGCTGTTTTAAATGTGTCAAAACTGTAACAAAATAGGTAAATGAAAAAACCTCATGGGATTTATATAAGAAGCCCTTGAAGAAGGGACGGAAACTAATTGCCGTTTGTGTTCAGCTACTGTGTTAAAACACCTTTTGCTTCAATGTTTTGATTGAATACAACACTAATACACTTTTTCCTGGGGATATGTAGCTTTTCTCACAAGAATGTCTGTCACCTAGAGGATAAGACATTACTCAGGTCAAGAAATGCTCTAGAAAAAAAAGCGTCACATATAGGAACAGTTTCAGGTACTTTATTATTTTCCCAGACATTGCAGAGCCTCATGAAAGATCCTTCCCTGTGTCAAACATTTTTACAGAACCACATTCTGATTTAGGGGTGTAATCAAATCTCTGGGAAAGGTGGTAAACAACCAAAAAAAAAAAAAAAAAATTAAATTTCATGGTTGCAAATACTTCTGTCTCCATAAACCTAACTATAATTTATATGCGCTAGATTATACATGAAATCTTATCCCACACTTTTAAGTGCTTAGAGTTCGTAGCCATCTACATGATGAGAGAATAGGCTCTTAAATAACTGCTTTCTCAGTAATCAGCTTCCTGTGACTGGGAAGAAACAACTAAGAAATAATGCTTTTAGGATGAAAAAACTATTGTATCGATAATTGCTAAAGATTTTATCTTTAGATAACTTCTACCTCCACTGAGACAGAAGAAAAATTGATAAGCTTCAATGAAACAATTGATAAGCTTCACTGAGACACATTTTATGTTCTGTAACCATTACACACAATCTCTGTATGTTGTCAGAATGCTTTGTCAATGTTGAGTGGGGATAAGGATGCTGCTGAAGTTTTTCCTTTCAGTTATAGTATATTAACAACATGTTATAGCAATGTATCTGAGGATGTATTGAAGAAACAGTGACTCGTGCACACCTTGGTAAGCAAATATATCCATGATCCTGATATATGCTGTAAGCCACTTGTTGTAGAATTTGGAATTAATTTAGTGGTGGAAACTGTGGTGACACTCAGCTGATCATAGTGGAAAAAAGCTTTCATGAGGTGGAAAAGAATGTAAGTAACAGTGAACATTAAAGGAATAATTCAGCACTGTATCCTCCGTCAGCATAATCTTTGAAGCTTCCTGCATGGGAGCTGCTCAGTGGAGTTCCTATGACTCTTGTTGGTTTTGGTCACCCACCAACCACCGTGCACATCAGACATAAAGTCCCATCTCCCAGGAGTACGGGCATTGCTCACAGCTCACGGGTATGGGTGAACCATGAAAATATTGCTGTATTCTTGACCGGGGGAATGAAAGGAGGGCTGTGGGTATGGACCGCTCTCCCTACCACAGTCAGGAGTGCCTTAGAGACACTTTTAGCAAAGAAAACAAGAACAGAAAGAAAATCTGGCAATCAACCTGGCACCTTTCACTCAAGTGAAACCATTATTTCAATCAGCCACATGCTTACTCTTTTTTTTTTTTTTTTTTTCCCGAAGTAGAGACTGCAGGGTGTAGCCTGAGATGTACAGATTTTATTTCGTAACAATTTTGCTTTATATATCATTTGGCTTCGCTTTATTATTTTTACAGTCTACCAAATGCATTGCAGGCTTATAACAACCATTTTCAATGTCTTCTGTTTATCCTTGAGGCAGTTCCCTCCTGCCTGTTGCTAAACTGCTTTGAGTAATGTGGTTATTCAAAAAATAAATACATCTCTGTGAAACGCATCTAAATGTGATCCTCTCCGAAACGTTATTTAAATTTTATACTGCATCCTTGGCTCAGAGGTTTGGGGATATTTTTATTTTTTTTTTAATCGCTCCTCTCTAGTCTTTCACTCACAGATGAACTTTCCAGGAACAAAACTTTCAGGGGTTTTATACATGATACGAAGAAATTCTGCAACAGAAATGACACAAACTTTTAACCACTTGCTAGAGTCAGAATATTTCAAGAAACACATTCTGCTCAAAGTCCCATCATGTTACTCTGCTGTAGGTGTTTCTGAAGTAGTCATGGCTTTCATCACTTTACATTTAAGGAGTCCCATGCTATTTCTCTGTATGCTGTGCTACAACCTGTCAGCCTGAATTACTTCCATTCTCAGGGTCATTATCAGGAAGGGACTAGAAAAATCTTGTTAAGAAATAACATCCTCTGTTTTTTTTTCTAACCACCTTTATTATATGTTAAAAAAAATATAAAATCTTTGAAGACATCTGCTTTGAGAGACATTCTGAAATTAGTAAAAAAGGGCAGAGAAAGCAGATCTCCATAGTTTCCCAACTGCATCAACTAAATTTAATGACCAAAAGCTCTGATTTCAACCAAAAACATTAAAATAATAAAATCCATTAGAAGCGTAGAGAATTCAATGGTAATGTAATGGTCTCAAGGAAAAGCAGATTTTAGTTAGCTGACTGCCCTTTTTTAACTCTCTTCCTACAGCCACCCATTCTGCTGCGACCACAAGCGCTGTACACCCCAGAACATACGCCCTTCTCTCCAACCACTTTTAGTAACTTGGGCTTCTGCAGTCCCACGTTTCTAACAGTTTGCTGTGTGTGCAGGGTTGCAATGCCCAAGGGAACAGGATCTTGCACTTACCCTTCAGTGCTGGATTAGTCCAGCAAGCGGGCATCACAAGGATATGGCTCTGGGACAGAAGATAGGCTCTGCAGCTCAGCACTGCCCTGCACATGTAGGGATGGTCTTGCTTTGGTAGGAAAAGGGTGACATGCAGCACTTAGGGGGTAGAAAGCTGTGCTGAAGAAGTGACAATATCTCAGGTGGCCTAGCTCAGCAGCTCCTCAGTTGTACAACAACTCTGTGTACGAAAATTATTTCATAGTGGAGGATCAGTGAATTCATTCCCAACATGTTTCTGATATTTTTTTTTTTTAATAATTAATCTGCGTTGGAGAAAGCATGCAGAGGCATCAGGAGATGTTTCCTGGAGCTGTAGCATAGATGCACAGCTGCTGAGGAAGTAAATTTTACCTGTTAGAAGAGGGACATGGCTGATAGAAAGAACTGTGTCCACTGGCAGTTTATTTCTTTAGAAACTTTACTTTCTGGCAACATTTTCACAGGAAATCTTTTCCACTGTGGGATACTATGACAGAAAAGTGTATCTACTGATGGTGAAAATGGTATGTGTCCAACCAGAAAGGATTTATCTATCTGCTGCCTGCTGCTGATAAATATAATGTAGAAGGTAAAATATTTGAAATTTTCAGTTAAACATGCCACTGCATGAGATTTTCTTGGGACTCCTCAATTTTTATTTTTTTTTAAACATAGAGAGACACTTCTTTTAAAAGTTATTAATTGCCAAAACAGAAATAAAAATGAAAAGCTGACTATCAGAGACAAAGTTCATCTGTAATCCAATTACAAATGACACTTAAAAAAAAAAAAAAAAAAAAAAGTAATAGAGAAAAAACCATTAGGTTAATAAGAAGGTCAGTGTGAAACTTCACATTGAAATGTTGCTCCAGTGTTTAGAGAAAAGTGAGCTGTGAACATATAGTGCTTTGGACCACCGAGTTAGACTAATCACAGAGCAAGAATGATCCCAGATAATCCAGCACAGATTTTTAATTGAGCTCTGAGAGTTTCTGGGACAGGGCTCTGGGAATTTATTCATTACTGTATGATTAATTCTGGCCAAGATAATGGCCAGAAGGGACCAACAGACCAATCAGTCTGACATCTTGCAAAACAAAGCTCATGAGTTTTCACCCATTTGTCCTGCACCACTTCCAGAATCTCTTGATCTGTGGTTAGCCAAAAATGGAAAATCTGTTGCCTCCTTTGGGAGCCCATTTCACTGTTAAAAATGCATGTCCTGCTGGCAATTTGAATACCTCTACTTCTATTTTTCCACCTGTTGTTTCTCATTAATATTTTCCTTCCTGAGTTAAAGGATTTTTTTTTATATATATATTTGGGGTTTTCTCCCCAATAAGCTAAGCAATACTGATAATCACGTGGGTTTTTTTTGTTTTGTTTTGTTTTTATGAGAGTCTACCAGTGTACAACACTTCTCACAGCCCTCAAAAACTTTTTTGCAGCTCATTTTTTCATTTCTCCAGAATTGTCCCAGGAGACTCTGCGTAACGTGAACACCAGCCCAGTAATTCTCCAGATGGGTGTATTAGGTAGATGTTGAAAAATTTCAGCTTCTTATTTGAAAGGTTTCTTCATTATCCCAAGACACAACAATGATCTTTTCACACACTCAGTGTTATAATGAATGTTACATTGCACAATTTACCATCTTTTTCTGAATTCACGTGGTTAAATGCTATATGTCTGGCACTCAAAATCTTAATAAAATTAAATAAACTAGTGCATTATTTTGACTCAAATACTATTTTAAAGATGTAATGGAATGGATTTACTCATTTACATTTCATTTATGAAGTTGTACCAGGTAATTATTCTAAAGAAAGTCAGTTCTGATTGGGACCTCTGCCTTCCACCTCGGCTGTTCAACTTGAATTTACTGATCACATCATCGTCCTCAAGGATAAGAGGCTGTTTAACAGGGACTGTACTTTCTGATTTAGAGTTGTCTTCTGACACTGTAATCACAGTTCTCACTGTAAGAGCCAAACTGTAGCTCACAGTCACGCTGGCGGTGAACTGACTCACGTTACCTTTCGTGCGTATTCACACCAGAGTTTAAATACTCCCTGGCTATGAAAATGATTGACAGCCTAACCATAGCTGTCCCATAGATCCCCTTGGCCTGTTCTGATCTTCTAGAAATGGTCTCAACTGCCACAAGGAAATCATTGTTCCCACTATTGCTTTGTCATGGTCTGGGTAACAGTTATAGGTAACATTTTATACAAATGCAGTCTGTCTGACTGTATTTTGTGAAAATTAGGCAATCGGAATCCAATTCTTTCCTCTCTGCAATCTTCCCATGGGGTTAATCAAATCCCATTGTGTCCTCACTGAAGAGGACACTTCTTTAAGCACTGTGAGTGATGCCAGAAAGGTGCGTTGGGCAAAGATCAGAACGAGCAATACACACAGGCCTGGTAACTGTCTGTAGTGGGGGGAAAATGAAAGGAAATTTCATAATATGAGAGAGAGAATTTATTTATTGAAAACTATCCTGGTGTCTTAAAGTCAAGGTGAAGCTATTGAAATGGGCAGCTGGTTATCTCATCCCAGCTCAATTTTCTTAAGGTGTTTTTTTCTCCCGACCCCTAGTTTAGACATCCACCTCTAACATGCCTTACTTTCTTTCAAATCAACAGAAAGAGGTAAGAAATTCCAAAGTAAGTCATGTTAAGACATGGTGGCTTAGCTTTAAAAATGCCCATCTCCTGTAATTAGAAAGGGAGTCAGGGTAAGTATGGCTGGACTCACATGTCAGGTGTTCAGGTGCACAGGTTAGAGAAGATGCATTTGATCTTCTCCATCTCATTATGTTTCAGGTCTGGTTTTGGATATATGCTGGCACAATAGGACTGCATTTGGCTCATTGAATTTCAGTGCCCGTGAGATTCCCCAGGAGCTTTCTACTTATTACGACTATCTATCTCCAGTGTTCTGGCCTGTGTGTGGTCAGTGCTGTATAGGCAGCCTGGAGTTGGGTGAAAGAAGCTTGGCCAAACCTGTGCTCACGTTCTTTCCAAGTTGTTCCTCAGATTGCGCTCAGAGAAGACTGGGCACAAGCATGAGATGAAGTCTTTCATATGCATCTGGCTAGTTTGGCAACTTGGCATCTTGTCTGGAAGATTTAGAGAAGAGATTCGCGCCCTTTCTTCATATTACCATGCAGTGAATCCATTCTACATAAATTGTTTATAGGATGAGCAAACATCCCATTTCTCATAGAGAAACTGGCTGGTGTTCCTGGTCCTTGACTACCTAATCGCAGTTTTTTTATGATGGTCCTAGCCTGTACCACATTTACTACATCCCAGACTGATTGCCCTTATTGGTTAGATCTTAGTGCCTCAGATGAGGCACTCATGATTTCAAATAAAAATTTTAAAGCCAACAATGTTGCAGAGGATTTGCAATCAACAGACCATCTATAAAATAAAATGGAGGTTGCAATCTGACAGAAAGACAAGCCTCAAACTGTGATTTTTGTGCATGTGTGATGGTGATATCATGCGTTCAACAGATCGATGGGATTTGCTGTTTTCTCTCTACGGTTAGCAGAGCCATGCAGACATCTCTACTTGATGATTCATCCTTTCCTAAAATAGAGAGAATAAGTAATTTTCTGGTACATGTCTCCTTCAGTAGTTATAAAGAGTATCTTGATAATCAGGTTACAGCATGAAGATGACTCTTCGTTGACTAGTATTGTGAAATGAACCCTATTTGACTGTAAACAGTAAGAACACAGGAGTGACCATACTAGGTGAGACCAAAGGTAGCCTGTCTCTGATAATACCTAAAGCATCTTTCTGTAGAAGAGTACAAAACCAACCAAAAGTGTTATTTCTCCCAAGCAATATTTCTCCCAGCCTCCAGACTTCTCAAGCTAGATGTGTCTTCTGTCTGCAGAATTTAGTTAAGGTTAAGAAAAATATAAAAATATATGATAATCTTTGATGGACTTCTACTCCATGAACTTGTTAAGTCTTCCCTTGACTGTTTGTAAATATTTTGTATTCTCGTTCCAAATAATCTTAACAACATGTTCTTATGTTTGTTTTGAAATTACTTCGAGATACTCACTCCTTATCCATCCACCTCCTGTCACTCGTTATTAATCTATATCACACTCCTCTTTAGCTCTCCCTGTAGTGAGAAAAGTCCTACCTTATTCAACTGTTCCTCACACAGGAGCTTCTTTTATACTGCATGATTCAAACAAATTCATGAGAATGTGAAGTCTGTTGTCTCCTTTTTATTCCATATGATTCTCTCATGAGCAACCCAGCACTCCCCAGGTGACTCTTGTTTGGGGGTGTGGCTCCCTCAAACCATTAATTCCTGATGCCGTAAGGTAAGTGACACAGAAGTACACACAGACTATTTTTAAGGTTATTTGAGATATTCCGAGCAGGCAAATGCTGCTATGAACATTTACAAGGTCTTAGCACAATTACATGAGCTGTCCTTCAGATGTACCTATCTATAGAATTGCCACAAACATTTCTGGAAATACTTTGTACGAAAAGTGATGAAGTAAAACATTTATTTTTGAAATTATGCTGTTGTAAATTAAACATTGATATAGATGTGACGACATTTTGGTTTGTTTCAAAAAATCAAAGCTCCAGAAGTTTCTCATTAGAATTTTACCATAGAGAAAGTGTGTATTTATGATACACACATTAGCCAGAGAGGAAATGTTACTGTTTGCATCAGAAAAAAAAAAATCCTAACTATTTATATAACATTTGTAAATTGCATTTTATTACTTTTCCTTAATAAAATCACTCCTATTATATGGTAATAAAGAAGAAAAATCTACCATGTTTTCTTTTTTCAGATTGCGGTTGGTTCAAAATGGATTTTGTTATTAAAAGGTTTTACAGCAAGAATTTCAAAAGCCATTGTGCACACCTGAATTCGTTGCGCCCTGAAGTCAGTGGCAGCACATGCAGGTTCCACTGAGAACATGATGTGCTCAATGCAAAGCCGTTTAGATACTGAGCTTTACGTATTTGCTTCCTTCACATCTCGATACCTCATTTGAGCTCTTGTTTTCTCACCCTTTTTACCCTAAAACCACTCAAACGCACCCGTGACTCAAGGAATTACTTACACTAGGCCACATTCAGGCACATGACGCTGTATCATATGTCCAGATTAGACTAAATTAAGGTTTTTGGCATCAAGCCCCAGCCCACAAGAATTCCCTGTATCTGCATCTTGTTACAGTCTGCACCCCATCCAAATGCCATGTTCAGCTCACAATTTCACAATGCCCTTGAGTAAGCACCGTGGAAAATGGTTATGCTGGAGAATTTTGCCATAAATCTGCATAAAATTTTACCTTTGGAGGTTTACTGATCATTGAAATTTAGGGGATTGCTCACCCACATGAATAAACCACAAATTATTTACCCAGAACTGTCCCATTGAAACCATCATACTTTTTGCAAATTAATTCCTTTTACCATAAAAACAACTTTTTTTTTTTTTTTTTTTTTTTTTTTTTTTTTTTTTTTTTTTAAAGGACAGAAGCATTTTATAGAGCAGCTGAAAGACTTGGAACCAAAAAGAAAGGTGATTTAAAAAAAAAAAATAGAAATCCCATTAGATACTACTTCATGGTTATTTAAAGTTTTACAGGTTCATTTAACACCTATAAAGATGAAACTGCCCTTCTGCATGGCTTAAATCCCTGGTGGAGCAAAGACAGCCCAGCTGGCTTTCGTACTTTATGTGTATGTGTTCAAAGGGTCTTTGTTAAGTATCTCATAAGAAACTAGCTGGTTAATGAGGTTAAACCAAAACATTCATTGGTCAAAAGCAGTCTTGTTGTCAAAGCATTTCTTGGGAATTCAGAAAATGTAACCTCAGGTCTGTCTATCTTAATATGAGCATGTTATGTAGAGCAGAGTCATGTCCCACTCAATTGAGGGAGACAAGTAACTTAAATTTGTAAATTCCCAACGAAGTGGACAATGGTGAGACAAATCTCAAAGTCTATACATAGTCCATCCATTTATTAATTTCCCACAATGTACTAATTGGATACATGATAATTGACTAAGTATACAACCAATTATGGCAAGTGATATAGTATGCTTGTGGTACCCAACGACAATAAAGAAAAAGGGCAAAAAGAAAGGGAGAGAGAGGTAGAACTAGAGACCACTATTCAGGTTCCTGCATCAGTTTGATCAATGAGGGTTCAAGGGTGCTACACACTTTCCTTGGGTCCCTCCCCTAGGTCGACCTACCTATCTACATATCACATGTATGGGAAGGAGTAAGGTGCTTCATGGGATGATGTAAGTAGCATGATCTTCTTCATTTTCATTAGCATAGGTAGGGGTGCCGACTTTAATGTGTATTTTGTAGATGATGAAGCAAAGGTCATTAACCGGTCAGATGGCCCCTGAAACTTTACAAGATGCACCAGAGCAGAACCGTCCTGTCTCCACAGGGCTCCCTCCTCCAGCTGCATCCTGTACTACCCAGGCAGCCTTACCAGCTCCAAATTCCACGTTATCCACCCTGGGGCTATAGTTTTGTTACTATTATTGTTTTGTTTGAGACATTTCTCAACTCTGAGGGCCTCCACTTTTCCTCCATCCCTCCACTATCTTTACCAAGACTTATTTTCCATCCTGGTTTTTCTTAGTCCTTGTTTCTGGGAGCTACATGTTGGCTCTCACAAGCAGATTTGTAAAGTAGTGAGGTGTCCCGCAAGTGCAGATTTTCGCTCGCATTGCACATTAATACTTGAGCCAAGGCTGGATTTTACTGCAAATCTCAACATTGTGTCTCAAGATTCAAATGGGTCTTCAAAGCCAGGCTTGTTCCAACGGCAGCTTTTGGACTAGAAAGGACCTTTGGAGGACAATCTTGAAACTTCAATGGAAGACCACCTCATATAGTAGGCATCCCGTGGCACAGAATTTCAAAGGAGCTTGAACAGGGTGGTCAGACTCCTGAAGTCCACCAGCATTGTGCAAACATGGTTCAGTAGAGGAAACTGGGAAAGTAGAATCAAAAAGGATGCCAGGCCACTTCCCCCACCTCCCTCATCTACTCTCCTACAAACACAGCTTCCATCAGCCCATTTTTTCAAACATTGTTCTGTCTGCATTCTTTTTTTTTTTTTAATCTATACAAAAAAGTTGTCTTTAAGCATTACCATGACTGTCTATTGAGTTCACAAAATCTTGTAAGAGGAAATAGTGGCAGCTGTCACTTTTTTAGATGGTAAGGAAATTGTAAATACTAATGTTTGTAGTTTGCTCGGGTTTTCTCTCTCTTCCAATTATCATTTAACTCTGCTGAAGAATGACATGAATGTTATTTTTATAGTAGGAATAAAAATCTATTGCTTGCCTTGGCAAAAGGAATGTCCTTTTCTTATGGGAAGCTTTTAAAATTCCGTGAATCAAAAGAGTAAAATTTAACAAAAAATTCTGCCTGGAGAATATGCTTTGCTTGTCTGCACATGAGGAGCTTTCTGTTCAATATGGGACACTGCTGGCAGAGGCAGTAAATATCTATCAATGGACACCTGATGGGAGAATGATTCATATTTTCCACAACAAAAAAAATAAAGATAAAAGTGGGGGGTGGATATAAAATGGAGAATAAACAGAAGTTTCTGTAAAAGCTCTATGCTTTTACCTGAGGAGGATGTAGAGCTGCTTTCACTCAGAAAGGAGAAGAACCAAGGACATTCATTATTCAGGAGGAGAACAAAGTTTAGTGTTGGGGTAAATGGACAAATTTACAGGCAAATTTATTCAGATTCTCAGTTTAAAATTTTGCATTAAATCATCCTTGGAGTACCCAGAACAACAAAAGATTTTAGCTGGAATTTAAGATGGTCACAGGAAGAATAAAGCACTGAAATAGATTATCCAAGACAGCAGGAGCTTCTTCAACCTCAGAGGTTTCTAAGAGCAGATGCTGTCTTAGCAAAGCTGAGACCATCCTGAAGCAGGAGGATGGGCAAGTTGACATTCCAGAGCCTCTTCTAACCCTACTGCCTCGAATTTCATGTTTCTCGTATATAATATAGGAATAGATTAATTTAAATACACTGGGAGGGTTTGAGCTGGGAGATGAGGATCATAGGTCTGCCAGGCTTGCTGCAAGCTTCGATTCTACTCCTGCAGAGCATTTTGGGGTGCAAGGATTTAATTAGGCTATTAAACAAGGAGCTCTTTGCATGTACCACGCACTAGCTCAATGGCAAACATCATTTTTAGTTTGTGGAAACATCCACCAAGACGAAGGGCCAACAGGAGCCACTTGTTCCTCCTCTACCATAAGGGCTCTGGGGTAACATGAGGGAAAGGTGGATGAAGCAAAAAAACAGCCTGATCAGAATATTGAAAATAATTAATCTAGTCACTTTCTAGCATTTTATTTTCTACTTCCTTAAATAATTTTTTTTATTCATTCTAATAAATACAATTCTACTTTCAGGGTCACATTTAAAAACCCCAAAGAGCTAGTTTCATCTGCAGAACACATTCATTCTGTCAGTGTCAATCTCTTTTCCAATTATTACCCTCTAAATCCTTTTGCAAACAAAAATCAGTGCATGCAACTGGCTGTGAGATTTTTTGGTAACAATGAACAGAACGAGGTCTCGATGAAAAGGTCAGTCCAAATCCATACATGACATATTTCTCTCTCTGTTCTGAAGCTGCTGTGAAGGGGTACAAAGTAAGACAAACTGGAATGTGAAGTCTAACCCTTTATTTTGGTGATATGTTATGACAGGTAAAGAAAGGGGAAGAAATTAAAACCTTACCTATTTTATAGTAACTTTATAAAAATTTACTTGCAAACAGAAAAGCTGAATGTTCTTTTATTCTTTTTTTTTTTTTTTCTAAGAATGACCCTCAGCAGATTAACAGAAATACTTTAAAAATATTTTTAATTCGATGTAGTTAAAGGAATTTCTTTCTTGTAGTGATACTGCGGGTATCCAGGCATGCTTCCCGGGAACCTGATAGCTTTTTGTAGGATATTTGGAAAGGGAAAAAGCAAAGATTAAATAGATTGAAAATCCCTGAGAAACAAAATAGACCAGCATCATTAACAATTTTACTTTAGATGCAACAAAAATCTTCTCCTAGGGAAAAACTGTTCTTGCTTTTAGGAGTCTTTTGTGTCTTCCTTATTATAACTCATAGTTTTTTGCTTGAAAGACAAGGCAAAGATAACAGACTACATATGAACCTGCTTCACCAGAATAAATCAGTCAAAATTATAAGGATGATCTATGTTGTTTTCAAGAACAGGATGTCTTATGAGAGTTATTATACGCTTTGCTACACTGATCAGAGAAGATAGTTTGGGCGGGAAGGGAAGCAATGGCTTTGAATCACAAGCACCACAGTTCTCAGAGAACCACGCTCCTAGAAACCACCATCTGAACTTCATAAACTGACCGGATTGAGTCTGGAGCCTCAGGGCAAAGAATGGAAATAATAGGTGGTTAAAAAGCAGAATCTGGCAAATAAAGGGATGCCAAATGTACAGAGAAGCAGGGGAAACTCTACACCAGGGAGGCAGTGGCATATGGGAAAGCCCAGATCCACCTTATTTTTTTGAGGGAAATGATGAGCCTCTGGAAAACCATACCTTTGTAAGTCCCCAGGTGCTTTCACCTTTCTTTCTTGAAGAAAATAGTACTGAATATTCCTTTCAGTACATAAAAATAGCACCATGTTTCAAAGAGGCTGCTCTGAGTCCATACATCTTCCCTTGGGTCATAGCTGCTGAAGGAAGAAGCTTTTGTGCATTCCAAAACCTGCTGGAGCTGGTCAGAAAACACATCCTATAAACTAGGGGGGAGCATCTTAAAACATGCCACAAGGGCCAGAAAATCCTTGGGTTTGGGCCCGATGTGAGAATATCGACCAGAGAGGGTGCATTTCCGAGATGCTGAGGAACTGGGGCAGCTCATCCTGGGAAGTGCTGACGCAAGGTAAACACTGAACTCAGGAAAGTGTAATGAAAGGTAAGGTCTGTTCTGGCTCAGTATTCAGTAGTGTCTTGCAATGGAGTTGTTTCTGCAGAGGGTTTAGTGCAGACCCCACCATAATATAGCCCCCATCATAATATAGCCCCCATAGTTCTTCGCACTTCATTATGGGTCCATTTGCTTGCAGATCTCAGTTTATTATTCATTGATATCGCATGATGTGCTCATCTACACAACAGAGAAAGACACAGGCACTGCTTAATGGAGCATACAACTGAAGATAGACAAAATGCTAGGTCGGAAGGCCTACAGTTGAGGATCCAAGCTATGTGACACAAATTTCGATTATTCTGATCAATTCTTCTTCCAGCATACATGGTATTCGTAGGATTGGGCGCTGTTAAAATGTTTCACGGAGACATCTGAACGCAGCCAGCTGAATGTTTCTCATGAGCTTTATCTCCCTTCACTTTAGCTGTATCTTTTGTATCAAAACCTGAAGAATTGTGGACCTGAGCAACATTATATGAGCTGCAGCATGGTTTTCTACAAGATGGGCAAAAGCAGAATCCAGGGCAAGACCTAAGGAAAAATGTAAGATCAAGACCTTAAGTTTTGTCAGAATTATTGGGTGAACACCAGACATCTGAACTGCTCTTGAAAAGCCAACAAGTTTTGGAACACAGTCTTTCTAGTTGGGAAGTAGCAACAAGATTTATCAATGTATATTTATTTTGAGATATATGGAAATATATTGAGAATACCTTTTGCCATCAGATGGCTTTTCGAAAGAGATGCTCACAATAAAAACCACAACCCTAGTGGGACTGTGAAATCCATTCATGGTATTCAAACAACCCTGGGCAATTCAAATCACAAGACACCCGTATTGGAGAAAAATTGCAGGTTCTTGATCATAACTTAAGAAGTGGGGAGTTATATGAAAACTTTCACTAACTTTGCTCGTATTTTTTCAGAGTTGTAGTTAAATGGAGTATTTGCTTTCAAAATTTCTATTTGGCACAGTTTACTAACAGAAAACTATAGTGCTGCAAGGCATGAAGTGACTACTGCAAATCCAAAGAAAAAGGACATATAAGAGGTAATTATAGGTATGTGTCTGTTTTTACAAGCCTCTTGGGAACGTAATATTTAAACAAATATGTTTTTTCTGATACTCAAGGAAACCTGCACAGAAATAAACCAGAGTTAATGATTGAAAAACAGTGTAATAAAAAAAAAAAAAAAAAAAAAAAAAAAAAAAAAAAAAAAAGAAAGATGGAACCCATTGACAAATGTCAACACATTTAAGGTGAAAAAGAACGGCACTTCAGAAGCATGGTTTGTTTGGGGATTTCATCTACTTTGGCAAGGGGAAATTGTCATTTATTTTCAGAAGAGCATTACGTTTTCCAGCCCTTTTCAAAACCAGAATTATCTAAGCGGAGATTCAGGAAAGTTAATATAAATGGACTTACACCAACAAATTTAATAAGATTTCAGCATTGGCATTCTTTTTCTAGCTACATTTATACTGCTTTTCACGAGCTAAGCTGTTGTGGATCAGAAAACCTGATTTGCATGCTGTCTGGGCTGCAGTGCTTTGAAAGTCCATGCTCAGCCACGTGCAATAAGTTAGAATGTTCTCAGACCTCCAGGTTGCCTAGATGCTGTCCAAGGGAAGAAACAACACGGCTGGGCTGTGAAGTGTGATGATCTGTGGGACCCACCCATAAAAGATGAGGTAGTATTAAAGGGATACGGCATGAGACCAGAGCATTTGTCTTGCACTAGGCAACACCTCTCACGCTAGGTCTCTTACAGAGACTTTCCTGGGCAACTTCCTAGGCAGCAGGTGTGTCAGTGGCCATGAATGCCCAACTTGAAGTGAAATAGTCCACAACGCATCTCATAAATTGAGATAAAACACAAATAAGCTTATTGTGGGCAGAGCTGTTCCAAATCCTCCTGAAGGTCATACATGGACTGACCACACTGAACATAGGATTAAATCAGTGCTTTGCATTTTGACTTCTTTTTTATTCATTTTAAAAAAAATTATTTCACCATACAGTAGGAGGTGAGGATCTAGCTTGCTTGCTCTTCAAGGACAGTGCCTAAAGTCCTGTAGTTCTTTGTTCTCACTGTCTGAAGATATACCATTACGGTTCTCTCCACAGCAGTCTTGGACACTCACCATGTACTGAAGTGTGGCTACACACACTCTTGTGACCTGATTAACTGTATTTTCCCCCAGAGGTCTATTCTGAAGCTCCTGGCCATAGGAAAGCACTGCCAGTTCTCACTATCTGTTTTTTTAATGGGGTGTTGACTCCACTCCCCAGCGATCCTAAAAGGGGCAAGGGGCAAAAGTCACCAGTTTCCCTGCTGAGTTCAGATCTTGAGGCATCTAGAAAGAAATCTCCAGAGAGCTTATCACATCTCTTGCTGAAGATTTATTAATTGCAGAAACATAAATCCTGTTCAAGAATTCTGACTTGGCTCTTCTTATTGCAGATATTTTTGAGCTGTGCCAGGGAGGGGGGAAACTGTTGCCCTAGCAAAGACTGTACTATGAGCATCAGGGGAAAGCTATCAATCAAACTTTCTACAGATATAATATGGAAAATCTCTTGACCTGTGTTTGCATAACAGCTTTAGCTGTGATTACCAGTGAGCTCAGACTATTCTTGCATGAACTGAAGGATAGAATCTCATGAGTGGCAGCTGCAATAGATGCAAATCGCTGGATGAGAACTGCTCACTAAATAACCATTCACTTCTCTGAGGGTCGTTAAATGCTAAAATATCCACACAGGACTCTACTTCCTGCAAGAACAACTTAGGTTACTGGCAGCTCAGGGAAGAAAAAGTAAACGGCTTAAGGTCCGTTTTCTCATCTTTAACATTTATTGTTTTTCTTTCCTTTCATTACAAAGAAAAGTATTAAACCACAGGATCAAGTCTCTGAAATGTGTTTTCAGTAACACCGGAGAGGGCAGAGCCAGGCAGGGACAAGGGATGTTAATTAGCTGCTCGCTTGACCCCCTCTGTGAACCCCAGTGAGTTTGTGTATTTAATTTATTTCACACATGACTTGTTCTTACAATCCTTTTCCCACAATGTCAACCAGACAGCACGGTAACCTTGGGCTCCGTGTCTGATATTAACTGCTGTGCAGCGTGCTGAAGCCAGTACAAGAAATATGTGTGTATGTGCACGTGCACAGCAGGTGGGATGGGGAGCATCCTTTGTTTTAGTGAAACGGGTCATGTTTCTGAGGCAAATTGTGCCTGGTCAATAGATTAACAGGCAGGAACTTGCCTTCTTCTGTGTCTGTCCATTTACAAATGAGGCATAACCACCGTTCCCTCTGTTACCTTTAATCAATGCCCGCAAAACTAGAGACAGTACCACATGCAGCTTAAAAGCTGTTGCACTAAGCATCTCCTCTAAATATCTAGGAGTCATGGGAAGCAACACTTAATAAGGACTTTATTGTACAAATGGCTTGTGCTGCCGAACGGGGAGAAAAGCAGCTGAAAGCGAATTGGGAGCTACAGAGTGACCAGGCAAATGGCACCGCATCGTGTGGCGCAGGAGTGGACATTTTCCCTGCTGGGATGGAGAGGGAAGGTGGCCTTGAATCCATATAGGAAACCCCACAAGTCTCATATCATAATGATACTGCCCAAACTTAGAGACTGATGTGCATTAAAATACCTTACCCGGACTGCTGCACGTGCCTCATGTCAAACCATCATCCAAGAGAGATCACACAGCGCCTTGCATGTCTCTTGTCATTTTTCTGCCCTGGTTCCATTCCAGAGAGAAGCATGTGATGGACAGGGAACATGCAGAGCTCTCCCTGACACGCATTCAAGCTTGGACCAGAGGAAGCAACCACACTGCTCTGCTCAGAGCAGATAGGGCCTTAGAGAGGACAGTGGGATGCATGTAAATGCACCCACTGACCCCTTCCCAGCAGCTTGTATGGATGGTTGAGTACCCAGAACCAAACATCCACGATTTACATGACAACAGGAGTAAAATACTGCCATCACTCACTCACATATCCATGTTTCTGACTTGGATTATTTTATGGCTTTGCAGCTTCTGGCTCTGAGAGTAGTCTCACTGTGCTGAGCTTTACAAATACAGAATAAAAAGATTTTTTTTTTCCCCCAATCCAAGCACACAGCAGTAAACAATAGGCAGGTTAAGAAGGAGAAAGCAGTATGACAGTATTGCTCAGTATGTAAGGGAAGACAAATGGCTTGTTTCATATTACAGTGAAGGGGAATAGACACAAATAAGAAGTGACACGGTTAGATGGTCTTCCCCCAAGTCTAGCAAAGTGTGGGAGGAGATTGTGCAGACATGACAACCTGCAACCTTCTCACTTCATAACAGTCGAGACGAGATCATGAGAGCTTTAGCTCTCTTGTGGTGATGACAAAGTGATTTAGAGATATTATACTGAAAGCACCAGCAAGTTTCAGATATGGCCTGGGTTGACACTGAAGTCCAGATAAAAGCATGTTTTGTCACCTGTTACTCTGTTGACAGCATTCCTCTGCGGTGAGAAAGAGCTGTAAAAGAGTTAACGCAGCAAAAGCTCATCACAGACCAACCCCTAGGTCTTTTGCCTTCCTTTATCTGAAGACAGCTGAGCCAAAAGCTGTGTCTAAAAACTCTACCTGTTGTCAGCTCCCTCTACGCTGCACCCAGCAACTGCTGAGCAGATGCCCCCTGGTAACAAGGGGAAGTTTCCAAGGGATTAAGGAAAAAAAAATTGTCAGTAAAGTCCAAGGGGAAGATTAGTCACTGTGTGTTAAACATGTTTAAAGTGAAATAATGATTAGATATATACAAAGAAAGCCACAGGTAAGAGGTAATTAAATGAGGTTATTGCAGTATATTGGCTTCTCCTCAATTCCGTATCAAATGAGGCACATTATACTCTTAACAGGCAGCTATTTTTCTTCTACATGTGCTAACTGAACCTAGCATTAAATACAGAGCAAAGAGCACTCTGCAGTGTGGAGTAGTAAAAATCCCGAAAACAGAAGCTTCAGTTTTGAAACTGATGCTATAAATCAATTTGAAAAAAAAAGAAAAAAAAGAAAAGGAAAAAAAAAAAAAAAGGATTAAGCCTAAGAAGCTTTAAGGGAAGTAAACAAGCACACTGTTTGCTGTTGGAAATTGTTTGCTTGGTGTAATGTGTCTTTTAGGTCACCATGCCTGCACAGGTAATTACAATGAACTGCTCTCATTAGTAGGATACAGCTGATACAGACTGCCACAGATTCTCACCATTATTTCACAGAAATTTGAACAGCAAAAGGCTGGTGAAGTGTGGGGGTTTTTAAAGAGATGAATGCAGAATAAGGACATCCAGGAGTAAGAACCAAGGCCATGCGGTTAATCCGGCTCCAGCACACTTTCTTCCCATAGCACAGAAATACCCCATGTCTAGGTGAATCTATTCTTCCCAAACCAAGGGATCAAGTGTACATTTTACAGCTGGGCTAAATAGAAGGGGTCTAAAGGAAGCCTGAAAAATGTAATAGTTATCATTTATTATTTTAATTGGCTGGGCACTTTGCAGCCAAACAGGAAGATTCAGTCTCTACTTGGAAAAGGTCCTTTTCATAGCACAGGATTTTCATGGGTCACTCTTTCACCTCCATGAAACTTTAGGGTCCCTGAATACAAGAACCTCTAAAGTACAAATAAGGCAATACAACAGGGTTTATGATGTTGGGTTTTTTTTAAAAAAAAAACCAAACAAAAAAAAACCAAACAAACAGACAAAACACAAAAAAACCCCAAAACAAACAAACAAAAAAACAACCAGGAAGATAGTGCTGGTCTGAAAGGATTGAGGCAGTGTCAAAAGAACTGCATATGTCTCTCTAGTAATTATGACAGTGACAGTGAGATTGTAGGACCATCGTGTCGGTTAAGAATTGCTCATTAGGAAGTTGTGTTTGTTATGATGAATCAACACAGCAGTGCCTAAGACCAGTAAATGAGGTACCACTTTGCCATAACACATGTGGAAACACAGCCAACAGAGGGAAAAAAAGCACTGGGTTATCCAGAGAATTATTTGGGCTACGCTTATGGAGAAGGCTGCTTCGTAACCTGCTCAAAACTCATACTGGGTGCTTGGTAGGGTACGATAGGATATAAAGAAGAAATGTTTCTGGTTTTAACCCCAGGGAGTGACCTGGGCCAAACAAGACCTAGGATCTGTCCCACTAGCCTCTGACATTCAAAGCCTCCAAATTAAACAAGAAGTAGCAAAGAAAATCAGTTCTAAGGAGTATGACGGAGTCAAGAACTCCCACTGCCTTCTATGTCCTTGAAAAAAACTCCTCCCAAGCCTCTAATCACATTTTTAATGTAGCAGGATGCGTCTTATAAACAGATGAAAATTAATTGTGCTGAATTGTTCAGGAAGACATCAATCCCAGACAACTCTGCTTGTCTCTGAAGTGCTTTGCAAACATCAGATGATTACGAAGGATTAAGAGTAACCTCTCTGGGCTGGAAAGCTGCTTTAGGAAGGCATGGCGGGGGGTCGTGGTTTCCTGAGCAAATGTATTTGTGCACCAGGTGTCATCACAGTACAGTACTTCATTTCTATGGGGATCAAGTCTGAATAATATGACTCTGGTTACTCAGTTGTTAAATTGCTTCCTGATGTGTGTTTAATGCAGTCTGTAACTGCCCCTTTTTGCTCTAATTTCTTTTATTAGTGCTCAGTTGTGTCTTTCTGTTTGCTGAAATGGTTCCTTGCCTTATTAGGCTGTGCAACAGCTTGATTATTTTTTCCATCATTTTCTCAGAAAAAAAAATATTTAATGTTGCAGTAAGAACTGTGTCTGAAAAGAAATTAATGCTGCACTATGTAACACAAAGTGATAAATGTCTCAAAGACATTTAGAAACATGATTCAGCTCTTAGATGACGTTTTAGTTATCAGTGTTCTAGTCCTTCCAGTTTTAGGTCCAGATTTAGAGGCACTTGGGCAACCGATCTCCAGTAAAATCAAAATAGTGGTTAGTACCAATCTTTGTTGTAGATTTTCATCTCTGAGCTTTCAGGTGGTGTTGGATGCTAAAGCCAGACTTGCCTTTACCCCTGTAAAAATATAGTCAGGCAGGGGGAGAAGAAAGAGAAGAGATACCACTTGGAAGGCAGAAGACATGCTCTCAAGTTTCCACTCTGCTCAACCTGGAAGATGCTTTTTTTAAATCCCAGGAAAGAACTATGAGTCCCAGACCTTTCTTTAAAGACATCTTTTAAAATCTCTGCCTGAAGCTATTCCATTTTGTATAAATAAATATTTGTTGGAACAAGTGCCCAACCTTGTCTCCCCACCAAGATGCATAAAAAAATATTCTAATGACCAGACAGTAACTCATTTTTTTGTTTATTAACTCTTTGGTGCATTGGATATCGAATTATTTATACAAAACAAAGCAACTTCAGTAGGATTAATTAATCCAAACTGACCCAGCAGCCTCAGGATTACAGCAACCTCTTCGACTGGAAGGAAACCTACAGTTAGTTCTCTGCTTCAAATCAAATAGCAAGGGAAAGCAAAAACAGGTTTTCCAAATCCCAAATCGGTTCCCTACCTACTGCACAGTGGGGCAAAATCACAGAATCATCTAGGTTGGAAAGGACCTTGGGGATCATCTAGTCCAAACGTTCACCTAGCACTGACAGTTCCCAAATCAAATAAGGTCCCTGTTGGAAGAGCTTATCCTAGGCTTTGTCTTTATATACAATGATGTCTCAGCAATATGTTTGGGAACCCCTAGAAGATAAGATCTTTCCAGGGTTGCTGGGATGACATCCAAGTTTTAGAGCAGTTGGATGATCACGTGGATGCCCACTGGCAGACTCATGTACCTGGAGAAACCCATCAAGAGAAAATTATGCACTATGGGAATATAAGTCACAATGAGGTCATGTGGGGAAGAAGTGGGATTTGGAGATCTTGGCTCCACCTGCACATCAGGCTTCAGCACCTAAAATATCTGTTGGGTATCTCTCGCTTTGCTGTACTCATTCAGATCAGCTTTTTGTTGCCCTTATATCGACACATATTAGGTCTTAGACTGACTTGACACCAGGATGCTTGTGACTCTTGGGCCTGATGACCCAAATTGTAGTTTTCTGCGTTTTATCTGAACAGTTTGTTTGTTAATAGCCAGCCTTGCTGTTCCCATTACACGGATAACTTTGACATTGCCTCAGGCATTTCTTTTGTTGCAGGGCTGTTTATTTACAGAAAACGCATGCACAGTCCTGTTGCTTTTCACTCAGGAGAAATTTCCTCTTCTTTCCTCAGTTCCTGAAGACCACATGCCAGCACACTTTCCATAAACCTTCTTCAAACTGTCTCGCTGATCCTTCTGGGAGTATTTTCTTCCAATTCACTGCTTTCTGCCGTGTCGTGTATTTGCTTGTGGGCTCTTTCTGACTCTGCCTACTCATATGAATCCCTACACCTCCACAACTACACTGATATGTTCAGCAATTATTCACCTATGATTTTGGCTGTTGCTCAAGATACTCAGCTCTAGAAAAAGTTTAGTTGATTACATTTCTGCTAAAGGAAGAATAATGTCCATCAGCTTCAGCCTATTGCTAGAAAACACTCAGCATAGCAGTACTTAAAATAAAAAAAAAAAAAAAAAAAAAAAAAAAAAAAAAACACAAAACAAAAAAAACACACAACAACAACAAAAAACAGATCAGTCCACACCTTTGTCTTTCAATGTTGCTTACCAGCATTATGCAAGACATCTGACTTTCTTGGGACAGGCTTGAAATAGAGAAAAACTGTAAGAACTCAAACTTGTTTTTGAAATGTTTTCCAAGTTTTATCTTGAAGGAGCTAGAACTGTTCTCTTTAGTATGGTTACGGTTATGTGAATAAATTAAATTGCCTTTTTGGTCAGCTGGAAACAGTCTGGAACTGACTGTGTCCAAAATCGACTAAGTCAGAGAGGACACTTCTACAGATGTCAGTGAACTCGGGGCAAGAATTTGAGGCTATAAGTAGAAAATGGAAGCATCTGCAAGGAATGTAATTGAATAGGGTGAAGGAAATTCTGCCCATGATTGCCACATCTAGAACTGCTGTAAGGCTTTTTTTTTTTTTTTTTTTTTTTGTAAACCTACCCGTCAATTTGGACACAAAAGGTTTGCCAGTGTTGCCTCAAGTTTTGAAGCAGTTTCTTATCCTTAGAAATGTTCTGGTAAATCTTGGCTGGAATCTGGTGAACTGGATGTCTATTTTTTATAATATACTCCTCTGAGAACACTGCACTTTCTTTTTTTGTAATAACCAGGGAATGCAACACTGCATCTCCTTTGTGTGTTTTTATTTTTAACACTGTTGTCTTTTTCAGGGACAGTGAAGACAATAATAGAGATCCATTTCTACACTGTGCTGCTCTGAGATCCTGTGTAATGGGCTGGGAAATCATGCATGCTGTGACCAGTATGATACATTCAGATATTTCCATATATAATCCTAAATGTGCCCAGAGAAGCTGATGTGCTAGGACAATATCCTAATAAATACATTACAGAAGTTACCAGATCTTTACTGGCAATTACAGCCCTTCCAAGCATCCACTTTTCTATCGTGTTACAAATCTGTTTAGACCGTAGGATTTAAGTTTTGTTATATATACCATCCACTACAGAGGGACGTTGATCTATTTCTGTGACTTCTAGGCTTCACTGAACCAAAACCATTATGAATATAAAAATATGATAATATAATAGATTCATAGAATCATTTAGCTCCAACTCATCTGCCATAGGCAGGGCCACCTTCCACTAGCCCAGGTTGCCCAAAGCCCCGTCCAACCTGGCCTTGAACCCTTCCAGGGAGGGGGCAGCCACAGCTTCTCTGGGCAACCTGTGCCAGGGCCTCACCCCCCTCACAGGGAAGAATTTCCTCCTTATTTTGAATCTAAATCTCCCTTCTTTCAGTTTAAAACCATTACTCCTCATCCTATCCCTACACCCCCTGATAAAGGGTCCCTCCTCACCTTTCCTGTAGGTCTACTTTAAGTACTGGAAGGCTGCTAAAAACTCTCCCCAGAGACTTCTCTTCTCCACCCCCAACTCTCTCAGCCTGTCCTCACAGGGGGGCTCCAGTCCCCTGAGCATCTCCGTGGCCTCCTCTGGCCCCGCTCCAGCAGGTCTGTGTCCTTCTGCTGTTGGTGCCCCAGAGCTGGACCCAGCCCTGCAGGGGGGGGTCTCATGTGAGCAAAGTAGAGGGGGAGAATCCCCCACTCGCCCTGCTGCCCACACTTCTCTTGATGTAGCCCAGGACACGGTTGGTTTTCTGGGCTGTGAGTGCACATTGCTGGCTCAGAGTTTTCCATCCACCAATACCTCCACGCCCTTCTCCTTCAGGCTGCTCTCAATCCACTCCTTACCCAGCCTGTATTTGTGCTTGGGATTGCTCCGACCCCTGTGCAGGACCTTGCACTTGGCCTTGTTGAACTCCATGAGGTTTGCACGGTCCCACCTCTCCAGCCTGTCCAGGTCCCTCTGGATGGCCCATCCCTTCCCTCCAGCGTGTCAACTGCATCACACAGCTCGGTGTCATTGGTAAAATTGCTGAGGGTGACCCGATCCCACTGCCCCTGTCACCAACAAAGATGTTAAACAGCACCGACCCCAGCCTCAACCCCTGAGGACACCACTTGTCACTGCTCTCCACTGGGACATCGAGCTGTTGACCACAACTCTTTGAGTGTGACCATCCAGCCAATTCCTTATCCATCCAGTGGCCCATCCATCAGATCCATGTCTCTTCAATTTAGAGACAAGGATGTCATGCAGGGCAGTGTCAACTGTTTTGTGCAAGTCCAGGTAGATGATGCCAGTTGCTCTTCCCTTATCCACCAACACTGTAACCCCATCATAGAATATAATGAACAAAAAATGAGAATGCATATGAAAGCATGTTCAAATCAAGAGAAAACTGGTAAAGCAGACACAGAGAAGCCCAAATATTAAGAACATATAAATGGCAGGAATATCCTGGCTTGCTCTGGTCTAGTTGTTAGCAATGCAGGTAGTCGTATGATGTAATCTTGTTTACAAGCACATCAAGTTGCCTCTTAAGACCAAACAGGTTCCTTGTATCAGCATTTAAGTTTCCTAGCTTTAAAAATAAATATTTATTAAGGGCATGTTCTGTATTTCTAGCAGGTTGTACAGGAATTTTGTGTACCTTGACAGTCTAAAGCCTTTGAAAATGCGTTATTAGACCTTGTCAGGTCTTTTAAAGAGGGTTCTGTTGCACAGCTCTAGCACTATGGCTTGTAGACTTATTCCATTCCGTTAATTAGAGTTTATACAGGTACAGAAATTACAACCAGGTTTTCCTGAAAGGGAAAGTGAGCAGGGACATGGCCAGCAGCAAAAGGAGCTGGCATCTGGCTTAGTACATCCTTGGTCTCCCTCTTCTGGCTCTGCTCGAAGGAGCACACTTCATCCACAACGTGATGCAGCTCACCATCACCACTACTGCCAGGTGGTGAAGGGGACATTTGTGAAGAAGACATGTCAAGAAGCTATTTTCCAGCACATGGCTACAAGCACCAGCATAGAGCACAGAGTAGTGAGCATTTTCAGTCTACCTCTTCCACCCTCCTTCTGCGTTTTGTACACCAGCTTGAAGCTTTGAGATTATCACCAGTTATCTCTTTAATACACACAGAGAGGAGAAAAAGGAATAAAGAAGATTTGGAAACATGTGTGGGTACATATATTCAGGTCGTGACTCTGGATGTTCTGATGTTAATGCTCAGCTCTGGCTAACTTGAAAGTTTTACACGCTTACCAGCACTAAGAGCTTAGAAACTCTAGAAATCAGTTACTAAGTTACCGATCATTAAAATATCATTAAAACAAGGGCTTTTCTGCACATTTTGTACTGTTACAAGGTTTGTATCAGCACTAGCGTGGCCAGCAGGGACAGGGAAGGGATGGTCCCCCTGTACTCAGCACTGGTGAGGCTGCAACTTGAATACTGGGTTCAGTCTTGGGACCCTCAATACAAGAGAGAAGTTGAGGTGCTGGAGCATGTCCAGAGAAGGGCAACAAAGCCCTAACGATATTATGAAAAATTTCTTCCCTGAAAGAGTTGTCAAGCACCGGAACAGACTGCCCAGGGAAGCGGTGGAGTCACCAACCCTGGAGGTATTTAAAAGACGTGTAGGTGTGGTGCTTAGGGACATGGTTTAGTGGTGGCCTGGGCAGCGCTGGGTTAACAGTTGGACTCCAGGATCTTAAAGGTCCTTTCTAACCTAAATGATTCTGTGATTCTATAAGTCATTCTGTCAGCAAAATTAGATGGGGTTTTGAGTTTCCTCTAAAGGGATTTTGACACGAAGAGCACATTTTGTATTCTTTCTCTTTACCTTTGATTTTCTGAGTCTTTCTGCCACAAACTAGTCTCTAAGTAGAAAGAAAAGAAAAGAAAAGAAAAGAAAAGAAAAGAAAAGAAAAGAAAAGAAAAGAAAAGAAAAGAAAAGAAAAGAAAAGAAAAGAAAAGAAAAGAAAAGAGAAAAGCTGTTTGTTAACATATGACTTAAAAAAATGAAATATCAGACTTCTGAGTCTCACAGTACCAAGGTTTTTGTGTGTTTTGAAGTTAGGCATGAAACTACGAGAAACAGCATCACCCATTTGAATTGGCTTCCTTGTCTCAACACCTGGCTTACAGATATGTGACATTTAGAAGGGAATTAGGCAATAGACCAAAACCAATGAATGTTAGTAGGGAGCGTAAGCTCAAAGACACAGACAGACCACAAGGGAAACGGTTTGTCTATATTTGGGATTTCTACCTTTGAAAGATAAGGACTTATAACTCACTGTTTGGCTGCAGCTGGTACAAGAGTCCTGTTTCTGACAAAATAGACATTTTTGGGACTTTGTACTTGAAATGATATGCAACAAATATCTGCATACATATATAATAACAATATCAGAAAAGCTGGAGTTTTGTGGGGTTTTTTTGTTGTTTTTTTTTTTTTTTCTGTGCTGCCTGTTGCTAGTTTTGATTTTTATTTATTGTATGTGTCCTCACTGATGGTTGATGTGTAAGAGAAAGAACAAGGCTCCTGAAGTCTGGAAAAGAGCCTGTTCCGAGTATGTTGTGGTTTGAATTGCCTATCAGGTTTTCTGTCTTTGCACACACGTGGAAAAGTCCCGCAAAAGCCTGTGTTTGTCAAGAACTGCAGCCCAGTCCAACATCTGCTGAACCAGTTGACTTTTTTTTTTCTTTTTTTATGCCACAACTGGGTTTTTAGATTTTTTTAAAAATCTGAATAAATAAGAGAAGACTATTCTCAGCTTAAACCTGACAAGATACTAGACAGTAGTTGCAGATCGGTACCTAAAAATCAGTGCCGCTTGCTCAGCTCCCTACATCTCACCAGGATAGGGGGACTGCTCTTTGCTACAGCCCAGATAAAAGCTGGCAACATTAGAAATTAGAAAATTAGGGGGAAAAAAGACTGTATCAATATTGGAAATGTGTCCCGCTTTGTTAGGTAAGGGAAAGTCGGCTTTGAGACAAGATCTCTTTAAACTGGGGATTTAGAAGCACAAGTATGTAAATTATGCCCTTTACAGAAGGAGATTTCTGGGTATTTTATCTGTAGGCAAAAGTGCCCATGTCCAGTCAGCCAGCTGTGATGTGGCACAGTTTGTGTGCTGCTTCTTGTGATTCTCTGAGGTCTAATTAGGGCAACACTGAGTGCATTAACAAACCCTAGAGGGCTCTCACGGCTCAGAAACAGACTGTTCATAGAAAAGAAAGGACTGGAGTATCAGAGGAGAGCCTTCTAGTTCAAGCAGCATTTTTTCACCTTTGAAAAGGAAACACCTGCTATTTTGTAGGTATATCTTTATACTTATATATGTGTATTGACAAGGATTTTGGTGGAACATTTCTCGGTTTGAAATATGGCTAAGAAGCCTTTAGGGTTTTACTGTGCTTTTTTTTTTTTTTCCCTTTCATTTTCTTTCTCTCTCTCTTCTTTTTTTTTTTTTTTTTTTTTTTTTTTTTTTTAATCCAGGGAGATAATTTTATGAAACAGTAAACAGGGCTTTTGAGTACATTTGGTAAATCTGTTGACAATTTCATAACAAAATATTAAATGTCAGCTGATGAACTTCTATTGCTGAAAGATATGGGGAGAACTGTAAAAATAAAGTGATTCAGAAGATGAAAAAGTAATACATTATCTCTTCATTCAGATGATCTTGATGCTAAAAAAGGCAAATACAGACATAAGATCTGTGACAAAATACCACGAGGGCTGCAAACTTTCAGAAATAGCACATGATGTGAACATTAGATATTAAATTCTCCAAAACAGAGCATCTAGGTCAAACTTCTTAGGCTTTTTGACATGGAAAAGTTGTATCACACCAGCTCTAACAACAGAAATTACATTTGTCCGTATGGACCATGTATTTAGCAGGAAGTTTTACAGCTGGCTTATTTCTGAGCCAGCATAACAGCTGTTGCTGTTACTTGGCATACAATATGTCCTCATTGTGAGGAGCTGTGTCAGCAGATGATGTTAGCATGCTATGGCGAGGATCCCAGTTTTTACAGGAGCAGGTATGTCACCGGAGCACAATCACTCAAAAAATTTTGCCAGAAACTGTGGGTCAAAGACCTTTCTCTTTCAAGGATAAAGCTTCATTCAAGGGACAAAATCTGCTGGCTTGCATCAAACCATTGCAAAAAGGCAACAGGTTGATAGGACTCTGCAGTGAAAATGAACCCTAAAAATGGTGTTGAGTTTATTGGTTAGAAATGTGGTTTACCAAGTAGTAGTAGTAGTTGTTGTCAAGGTTATGGCAAAGCAGAAAGAGACAGTATGGGACCAACCAGAAGGGTGACTAAGAGTTAAGGTCTGGTGCATCACCTATGACAGTCCAGTAAGACTTGCTGTGCCCCACCCAGATACTCCTCAGCTTTTATCTCCTTCACAAACATCACTTTAAACACTAAAGATTATTTAATAAATCCACTCCTTTGAACTTATGTGGCCAAGGTTAAGTCCCATTAATCATATTTACTTAACTGATAACATTCTCTTCGTACAGTTTATCGTACTGGGTAACTTTCCCACATCTGCTGGCTATATCTGCAATTAAACCCTTGAACTTCACAGTGCTCTAAATAGGGAAATAGTTCTGTAGCAATAAGAACACTTTACATTAAGGATTTTCAAGTGAGTATTTATACACTAATGATTTCAATCTTAGTGAAGACTTTATGTTCATCTCCGGAAGAGAAATTCTTGAACTCAACACTAAACTAGTTGCAAGCTTTTATTTTTCCTGACATTCTAATTATATATGAGAACAAAAACAAGACAGCCCTCCTGGCATCTCAGATGGAAATTTTACGCTTTTTTTTAAAGAAAAGGATGGCAAGAAACTGTTTGCAGCCAAGGTGGAAAATCCCACATAGTTATTCAGAATTTGTTTGTTTGAAAGTATTAATGCCAGGCATATTACCTTGATTCAGCTACATTGGCTGATCAGAAAACATGTTAATAATATGGTTCTAATAATATGGTTAAAGATTAATAATAACTTTTCTTGGGTACTCATGTACTAAACCCAAACACAAGTATAAAATAAAAATAAAACAATAAAAATAATCTACCAGATTAATAGATTTTTTTTTTTCCAGAAATATGAAAAATTCCTCAGGAATTTTTGTCTTGTATTTTAGGACCTGGAGTAAAATACTCATAACTCTTTTGCCTTTTGAAATATTCACTCTCAGTTACTACTCACTGTCATCAGAAGTTGTGTAGCACTAGTAACAGCAAAGAGGAAAATTTCTCCCCTCTGTGGCAATTTTCTCCCATTAAAGAAAATGGTATCACACAGAAAACAGTAGGAGAAAGTAGCTATTACCATCTCAAAGTTCACTGAACCAAAGCAGAATGATGCTGTTGCTGCTGGAAGTTAGTCAGTCAAATCTTACTGTGATATCCACTGGGTTATATCACAACACTAAACCAGAATTCCTGTTAGAGGGACCATTCCTATAAAACACAAGAATTTAATCTGAAGTAACATCTGGGGTAGGAAAGAACCTGCAATCATGGTTTGTTCTGAAAAAGAGAAAGAAAATTTGCTTGGAAGGGATATTAGTTCACAGTTTAGGATTGGCAAAAGGAGCTGATTTATACAGACCCTTGCAGAAGTTAAGGTTTGAATATATACTTCTGAAAGCATCAGACCGTGCAAACAACACACAGTGGAAAAGAGCAACCAAAATTTAAGCTAAAAAATTTGAAAGTTGCAATCTTGTAATTAATTGCTCCTAAACAACAGAAGAGGCACTGTGGAACACCTAAGTGCTTGGGCATTTATTTATTCATTTTTCTTCTATTCCACTATACATCACCTTCCAGTCTCCAATCCTGTCTCCCAGTAGTTAAAATGTTACACAAGAAAAGAAGCACCAGTTGTGAAGTAAAGGCTCTTAATTTCTGAATAGCCCAAGCATCCTGTGCAAGTCTTACTCCAGGCCCAAAGTATTACAGTATTATTGAATTAATTGTACAATATCAAATTGTTTGTTTTGTTTTGGTTTTTTTTTTCCTTGAGACTCTTAGTGCTTAGGCAGCCTGAAATCCAGTTGTAGAGAAACTCCTTCTCCTTGTAACTCCAGAAGGAGTCAGAGAATCACAGAATCATCATCTCAGTTGGAAAAGCCCTTGCAGCTCCTCCAGCCCAAGCATGACCCTCCCTCTGACCGTTCCCAACTCCCCCAGATCCCTCAGCGCTGGCTCAGCCCGACTCTTCAACCCCTCCAGGGATCCCGGGGACTCCCCCCTGCCCTGGGCAGCCCATTCCAACGCCCAACAGCCCCTTCTGCACAGAAATCCTTCCTCAGAGCCAGTCCGGTAAGTCTGTGCTGTAATTATAAAATAATTATCTTTAAAAAGATGGTGAGGATATACAGGATATTCAGTGCAGGTTGCTATTTCATGGTTGGATTCAAACATATCTCTACTGAACAGGAAAAAGAAGAGAATGTTTAGAAGCTTGTAACATTGTGGGTTGTAGGAGAATATCAAAAAACCCAGTCTGAGAGATTTTAAGTTTTTGTTTCAAAGAATGAGGTGAGTAACTATAAAATGGATGTGGCTTTGATTTTGGTTTTGATTTTTCTAAAATACTGTTTCAGGCTAGGCAAACAGAACATCACTTCTAAAAGTAAGGGAAAGAAAAAAACCAACTGTCTCTCCTCATTTTATCCTATTTCTACACCTCAGAAAGCCAAATCTAATACCTTAAGGCTGCTAGAAAATTCCAGGATGGCAATCTTCAGCCCAAACAAATTATAATTCTTATTTTAGATGATCACTAATTTTTACAAGATACTTTCTGCAACCCTGTGCATTGACTATATCAGTCTCACTGATATTAATATGTTCCTACCTGCACTGATTTAACAAACTCCTCACAAAGGACCATTACTGGACACCAGTGGTACCGCAGAATATAAATGAAGTATTAGCAGACTTCTTTTTTTCTCTCTAAAACCAGTTGATCTGTTTGGGAGCTCTTTTTAGGTATTAGAAAGGGGTTTTTTTGTGTGTGTTTGTACTCATTGTAAGAGATTTCAGGCATTGTGAAATTTCAGCCACAGCTGTGATAAATGAGTTCCTGGAACTGGGGTCAATTTTCTGTTTTTTCTGCGATGATTTGTCACTGCACATCCTTTAATTTCATGCAGTTGCTCCAAGATGAAGCAGATTATGACTGAGATCCTTTGTAAAACTGAATATTTTGGCCTGAAAAACATGATAGACCACATTGTAGGTAAGGAGAACAACCTCAGGAAATACTGGGGAAAAAAAAAAAAAAAAAAAAAAAAGGCAAGGGAATATTTTAATTACAGGAAAGCCTTTTATTTAATGAAATAAGTGTCTCTTTAAAAATACAGAACCAAAAACATTTCCCTGTCTCTACATGCATCTGCTTTAGCTCCATCTATGCCGGATACTTTCTTGAACCCATGAGGTCCACAGACTGCAGCCTACAGGGGAATTGTTTCTGTTCTGCAGACCAAACTGACATTGAGAAGCAGCTAAACCCACAGATCCCCAGGCTCCAACTCCCAGAAAGCCAAGCAGATTATTTCCAGTCTTAATGGAAAAGCAGAGAGGAAAGAAGTGGTCACTTGTGCTCAGGACACTGAACTGATGTGTAGAAGGCTTGGGTGTCCCACCGTGATTTACACTGAGTGGCCTGTGAACACCATTTATGTTGGGTGTCCAAAGCATTATATTATCATGCAAAAAACCTTAAAGTGTCCTGGAAAATGGGCTGCACATGATGGCAAGAAAAGAAAGTCCTGCAAATTGCACCTGAAGAGGCAGCACAAAAGATTTAGATGGGTCCTTTATACCATGTCTCAGCTGACATAAAACAATGTTCTGGGAGCCTTCTTCTGGCCACCTTCATCAGTCATTGTGTGTGACAGTTGCCCAGTAATAAATGGAAACAAATTTCCGGTGCACATAGTGAGCAGTTGGGGGATAGACTGGTTTTCATACCAACATCTGCACAGACTTGGTCTTTTCACCTAAAAACTCACCACATTGCTGTAATGCAATGTTTGATAAGAAAACTCATTGGTGAAGACCTCAGATCGATATCTTCTCCAATGATCCTGTCACTGTCTTTATCTTTGCACCTTTGCGACAATTTCCTTTCCTTTATATACAAATCTGTGTTTTCTGCTCAATTTTTATTTTACTGCATTCAGAGATATGAGTAATAGTGAGGAAGAACCAGAGGACACGTGCCGTAATATGAAGCAGTTCTAAAACAATAGTCCAGGCAGCCTTGGAATGGAAATAGAAAATACATATTAAATCAGTCAGAAGTTATTTTGGTCAACAAGAAGAAAAAACAAGTTATTTGGACTGTGTCCGGGTTGCCTGTCAGTCTCTGGTTCCGTGTAATGTGGGGGGTTTTTGGTTTTTGTTTTGTTTTGTTTTGTTTTGTTTTGTTTTTGTGGCATTTTAACACACCGCTACAGCACAGTCAAGGCAACGTGAAGAGTTTGCACGAACTGCAGCAGCCTTCGTGCCTGTGGTATGAGCCACACTGATCAACACCACCTGAATATTTGGGCCAGTGATTTTGTTTTCTGGGGACGAGTAATCAGATTTCAAAGTGCTCAGCGGAAATTCATTTTAAAGGGTGTTATTCTGGTCCCTTGCAATGCAAAACTATGCAGGTTGGGTTTTGTTTTTTTTTTTCCTCTCTCTCTCTTTTAACACAACAACAGTCCTTGCCTTTGGGGACCTGTTTTAATTAACAGAGTTCTCTGGTTGCACATCAAAGAGCTGGGGAAAGAAAATGAGTCAAAACATGAGTTTTTGGACCCTAAGAATTTCTCCATCCTGCTAAAACTGCAGCAAATCAAAGTTGTTTATTCTTTTTTTTTTCCTTTTGCCTATAATATTCCAGAAGGATTCAACTGAATCCAGTTTCTTGTTTTGGACAGATCATTACCAACTATTTTAAAAATGCATACGGAAACGGGCAAGCGCAAACATTTTCCTGGCAATCTTCTGCCATTTTCCAGCAATCTGCAGTTTAGGAACATCCAGGAATATCTCTTTTTCTACAGCTGCTGAGAGCAAGAGTATGAGGGCAAAAGGACTCCGTTTAGTGTTTCTCTGTAGCCCATAAGCCAAGGTCTGGATGCCACAACCCTCTCTGGATATTTCATATTAATTGCAGTAATTTCATTTCCAATTCTGCAAATCCAAGGTTTTTAATATTGGGAAGAAGATGATTTATTGTTCTTCAGAACGTAACAATTTCCTGATTCTTCCTTCTCCCCTTCCCATGTTTGGATCCTGTAGGTACCCACCACAGTCACCTGCTTCTGCAGAAAGGTCCCTTTGAGGAATCTGGCATGTTGTGAAGGTCACAGAGGTGCCCACTTCTCTTCCTCTGACAACCTGAGACAGGGCGATGGCCAACAATTTTCTTTTATGCATTCACTAGTGGAGGGATTGCAATTTTCAGAAACCCGACTGGAGATATTTGACAAAATTAAAAAAAAAAAAACAAACAGATTTACTGTTCAATGTTATCCTTACAATCCCTTAAAGAAACAATATCTTGAAAGTTTTTCTATATATTCTGTGATAGATGGCTTCTTCTGCTGCCATTGATTTTTAACACACTAACCCTCCAAAAGCTGGATATTTGACATTAATAACAAGTCTTGACTCATTCCTGGGCAGAAAGAATTTTACATGATTAAGAACAAGAGAAAAAGGAAAATTTCTTCTGGCTCCAAATTCTATGAATATCTGTATTTTCCATGCTCATTTTTTTTATAACTTACAAATGTTATTACAAGCCTGTCAAAGGAAACAGATCACTGCAGTTTATAAATAGCTTAAAGCACGCAGCAAACACGGCACTGTTACCGAGGCACAGAGAGAAGTCGTATTCATCAAAGTAATACTTTCAGGATATTTTTAAGTGGTCACACTTCTAATTTGCACCCTACAGGCATGAATTCTGTGAAACTATGAGGAATTAGAGCCTTGGTTTGTTGGTTTGGGGTTGGGTTGTTTGGGTTTTTTTTCATACTGTGCAAGCAATTGAACTTCCTTCAGCTAAAACTGAGCAATAAATTCATTGCTTTACCAGGGGCCTTGTCATGTTATTCCAAGAAGCCCAGAGCTCGTTGCATCGTCCAGCACTTGTCCAGAAATCACGCAGTTAAACACCTTTCCTTGCACAGCACAAATATTTAGATTTGTGCCATTAGCAGTCTGAAAGGCCAGGGCATCAGCTCTTTGGGAACAATGAATGCATCAGACTCTCCTGCAAATCAATTACTTGCTCACATGAGTTTAGAGTCTCCAGAGAAACCTTTGTGCAATCTTGCTCCCAGTGTGTTGCAAAAAGCAATGGATAAGCTTTGACTAGAAAAGCCCACAGATAGGAAATTGCTGCCTCTTGAGGTGAAGACATTCCTTCCCTCAAAGAATGAGTAATTGCAGTCTTTTTAATTCTGTCTCAAAGCAGACAAACACAATCTCTTTCTTGCTAAGATATGGGTACAGTCAAAGGCGGTCAACTTCTGCAAGAGGGACAAGCTGTGATAAACTCTTTTCTTTTGTCCATGTGTCTTTTCAGTAATTTGGGGATGATCTGTCTGTATCCCGAGAACTGGACAGCCTGGACCTTCCATTCCTTTGTGTTGTCTCTGCGCAAGACATCGGGTCTGGAACATTCACCTAAACAATTAATTTGCCCAAACTTTTCTACCTGTATGTGTACAGATAGGTACAGGTGCACGCGTTTTATACACAAACACACATTCTTACTTCCAAAAAATCCAAAAGTAGCTGCAGTTGGGGTGGATATTGCAGAATTGCTTTGGATTTAAATGCTTTCAGAGGCCAGGACTGAATCATAACCTACCAAAGCAGATGTTCCTCTTTGTTCAAAAGAACAAGACCGTTTATTACGCTAATTGCTTGATACAGTTTGTGCTGCCAGGTAGATTACAAATGTCCAACCAATCAGTCATATGTTCTTCCCTCACCTGAATAGAGTCCCCCAAATCCTGAACATGACATTTTACAGTTATTCTGCACATCAGGAAAGTGCCTGCATGAATAACGCTGATTGAGAAGGTTTCTGATGAGAACAAAAGATTCTTATTCCAAGCTGAAAAATCTTCCTTTTTTAGCTCAGTTTCCTTTCAAACCTCTCTGAGAATGACAGTTAGATTCTTTTACCATCAACAGTGTTTTCAGAGCTCCCATCATAAGGCAGAGATATCCAAAGCACCCTATCCCAGCTTCACCTCCAGTTTTCAGAGTTTTTGCTGAACTAGTTGATGGTCTTTCTGTATTCTGCATGATGGTCTTTCTGCATTCTGCAGCTGTGTGATGGTCAGTTGCCCTCTGAGCTCAAACCAAGACGTCAGTGAGTCTAACGTTTGTTAAACATTGTTCTCCATGAACCCAGATCAGATTAGAAGGGCAAGTACTGTAACCTCAGTTTAGATTGATCCGGTAAATTACTTCAAGTTTGGGGGGTTTTTTTATGCAAAGGGCAGGATACTGATGTTTAGGCATTTTAAACTGTTAATAATTTGAAAGTTATGTGGAATACATGCAATTTCTTGAAAATATTGACAAGGATAAAACAGTTTCTGGCCTGTCACTATGATGTCCCACAGTGACACACTGCCTCAGAAATAAAGGATGGTTACTTACATGGAAACAGTTACTCGCCTTCCAATTGAATCCTATATTTCTCTCCCTCTCCCTGTTTTTCAGTCCTCTATTATTCTGAGCTTCAGTTTATAAGAGAATGGAGAATAAATCACAGCTGGCCCATTTTTTATGGCTTTAGGATCATGTGTATATATATTAGTACCATATATTTTCCTTTATACAGAGTGCTAGGTAAATAAATCTATTTTTATGACACGATCACACAGTAACTAGGCATGGGCTCCATACTGGTTCAATATCTCAAATAGACGTATGTTCCGTAGAAGTAGTTATTCCCTTCTTTCCCCATCAGCACTCAGAATTTCCCATTTTCGTTAACATTTGTTTTGAGTTGTATGCAATTTGAATGAACAACTGGAATCCTATGTACTACAGAGAAAATCAATCCTAATACATGATAACATTGTTTATATGTTGATATTTTTGTAACTGTCTCATTTGTAATCCATAGACAACCGCATTTGTCATCAACTAATCCGTTGTATAAGCTTAATGCCTCGCCTGAGTGAAACAGGATGTGAGTCAAAGCAGAATGCGATTCCTTGAGTGCTGTTCATTATAATTATCATGCCCCTAGCAGCTTTGCCAACTCTCGCAGAAATATTTGATGATCCATTTTAGAACCCTGGCGACTTCTGGTTATTTATTAAGTGAGATTCAGGGAGGGAAGGGAAAGAAAAAGAAAAGAAAATTTTCTAGCTGAGGTGTAGGTATAGAGAGCTTGAGTGCTTCCTGAAAATCCCACCACTTCCTAAAGGTTGAAAAGGATCTTGAAGGACTCACAGCCTAGCGACTACAGGAGATTCATTAAGAATTTATGCAGTTTTCTGTAAGTGTAACAAAAAGCCAAGCAAAATCTTTAGATTCTAGTATTTTCTGGAGAGAAACTTTTCCAATTAATACGTTAGTGTTAGTCCAGCCCCAGTCATGCCATTTTCTAATGTCAAATAATATTTATTTCAGAAATTGATTACCCCTCCTCTATATTACTCATTTTTCAATGATTCCACCATTTCAGTTTTAAACCTAAAACTCTGTATGCTTTGTCTGTAACTCTTTATATGAATGACTGGCTTAGCTTTGGTTTTCACAGTATAAAGAAGAGCCCTCTTAAATAATTCTAGACCCATTCAGTCAAAACACATGTGGTAACCAGCCTATGTCTGAACACTCTCGTTTGATTCCTGTAAACTTCCTTAAGGGCAAGTGTCCTTGGTTGCTACAAAGTACCTATTTGTTTTAATGAACAGGTCAGGAGCCCTGAAAAGTGTGTTTGAAAAAAAGCACATGATTTTCTCATTAATCATCAAGTTGTGAAGTTAAGTAAAATGCAATATGCTGTCAGAGTTTGCCCAATAGTTCAGTTTTCACCCCAGTCTTGTGCTGTTGGAAGTCAAACTAAACATCTATGAGGAAAAAAAAAAAAAAAAAAGATTGGTGGTTAACTGAGTGCAAAATAGCATTATTGTAAGTCGTGCCCTTTGTCTTACACCTACATACTGTATACTGCAGTTTCCTTTTACATACAAAGTCTTATTCTCACCTTATGATTTTAAACAATATTTTCTCTCCCTTGCAGAACAGCACAACCTCCTTGGGATACGACCATGTTTTCTGTGGTTTTTGCCCATCTACTAGAAGGTAAAACAGGATAAACACAAATGAGAAGGGAGGTGTATGTTGAACTCAAATGACGGCACTAAGAGTAGTGAGTTCCCTGTAAGAAGAGTGGATGCCTTTCTGGAAGGTAAACTTCAGCCAGAAGCAATGCACAAAAGAGTGGGTGAGATTATCCAGATAATGCTATCCCAGAGGTCAAGCAGGATGATTAATTTTTTTCCCTTCTGCTTCCCTTTCGACTTGCATCTATGAATTTTGCAAGACTTTACGCAATGGTACTAATCACCATCTACATAATCTTTATCATGTGTTGACTGCTCCGAAATTTTTTACAGCAGCAGATGGCTTTGTTTCACTGCTTGTCTGCAGAGTTCACATGCAAATGTGTCACTTCTAATAGTGTCTGCGTCATCTAAGGTCATTGGAATTACATAAGTAACTGGTTTGTTGTATATTCTACTAATCATTCATCACCTTGAGGAAAGATGTAGGGTCTTTGCCTGACAGCTCCTAAATCATGTTGAAATCAGGCTTTGGGGTAAGAGCAGAGTTAGCATAAACTACTGGAAGGACTTGCTGAGAACTTATCTGAAATTTCCAGAGGTGGCATGAAAGAAAACAGTCCAGACCCTCATTTCTATTACACCAGCTGTATGCTTTATCAACAGCATTGTTTCACCTTTCCTTTTGGCAGCACTATAAAGTGGTCCTCGGAGAGCTGCATCTGAAAAGATACAGCATTTTATTCCATGTGCGTAGCAGTGGAGTGTACTTGTCTGAGGGCTGGTACAATTAATTAAGCTGAAGGAAATTTGTTTTAGATATGTGGTTCATTGGTTTTCATAGCTGAGATTAAGAATAAAATCAGCTTCTTTATGCATTTCTTAGGAAAAAAAAAAAAAAAAACAACAAAACAAAACCAACAACTTTTTGTTTGTATTAGACTTCCACTCCAGCTGAATTAAGAAGTGGGTTGCATTCATGCACCCATTTACCCCCACTCTTTCATTCTTATACACCAAGGAAAGTTGTTTCCAGATGGAAAAAAAAAAAAAAAAGAGGTAAATATCAGTTATTTCCCAATAACATTTCTCTTTTTCCCATGTGACTGTTTTTTTTCAGAGTGCATACACTCACTGAAAAATAAACATGAGGACATTAATTAAATATTTGCCTGTGAGGGCATATGAGATCTGATTTTCTATTAAATTTGAAACTTGGCTGGGAGACATTCAAGCAAAACTGAAATGCTTACAAAAAGTGCAGAGAAAGCAACCAGAAATAAGTAATTCCTTTTCCTCTGTTCAGAAATTGTTTGGCTAGAACTACCTGCCTTAAGAGTTGGAAAATGGACTGGATTATCTCCCAGGGTCTCTCTTTCTGTTAGGCTTCAAAGTTATGTGGGTTTTTTTTGAAGGAGTGCTGTGATACGCTTTGGGGAAGTAGACCTCCTGAAGATGATATGAGCGCTTGTTTCAGCTGGCATCCACACTATATGATATATTGGTGGTCAGAATAAGATCTTTATACAGATGGATTTGTTATCTGTATCTAATATATTTATAATGAAGAAATTACATTTTGCCCTTAACCATGATGCCCGAGGACTTATATTTGAGATCTGGATTGTCCTCATGCTATATTATATATGACTAACCTATTGGACACTGTAGCACAGATTAATCTAATTTAATTTTAGGAAAATATACCTAAAAATATAGCCAAATATAGGCAAACTGGGGCCCTGGGTTGCTCCCATAGTCAATGCAGAGAAGTAAGTGCTTGAGGAACTGCTTCATCTTAAGTGGGCTGAATAGCCCTGTATCTGTATACCAACTATGGAGTAAGCAATTGGGCTTTAATGTAACTGTGAAAAAAAAAAAAAAAAAAAAAAAAAAAAAAAAAAAAAAAAAAAAAAAAAAAAAAAAAAAAAAAAAAAAAAACCACAACACACCACAACCGAAAAAAAACAACATCTAATTTAGGATTTGAGATGATGGGATTTTGTTTGGGTTTTGTTGGGGTTTTTTTTGTTTCTCAAACTGCTTATGCTGCTTTCAGAGTAATTTTTCTGTGTGGCCTAGACATGCTGCCAATCTGGTTTAACAGCCAGCAAACTCTATTCAAAATTGGACTTAAAAAAGCATCAGGTTGGTCATCCAGACAGAGCTTCCTATCTAGCAGATGAAGACATATTAAGACTGAATGGCTGGAAAATAAATCTAGGAAAATTCAGACCTATAAATAAGTCTGAATTTTTCTTACCGTTATTTCAATTAACCATGGGAACAGCTTAGTAAAGACTGTGTGAAAATCACTGTCACTTTAATTGAAGCTTATGGCTCCAAGTAAATCACATGATGTGGGCTTGTTGAAAGGACACACAGGATAAAGTGCTATAGTTTGTGTTATTTAAATATCAGATGGGATGATCTAATTTTATAATCTGAGAAACATGCCATCAAAAATGTAAAATATAATTAAATTAGCTGGTCTAATAAATCAATACTGAAAACTTGCCAAAATGACATATCTTTAGTCTGAGAGAAAAACAAACCCCAGACTGTATAAAACATATTCAGGGCAGCACAGAGCATAAAATTGAACACATATCTCCATGTCTTTAATGCCTGCTTTTTTTTTTTTTTCTTCCCACAAAACCCTAATTACTGACTATGTCAGAAATCTGTTAAAATTAACGGGAACTGCCATTTAACTCATTTATTTACCACCACCCACAAGGCCAATGCCCTGCTCTGAACCTCAAGGAAACTAGAAAAAAAAAAAAAAAAAAAAAAAAAAAAGAAAAAGAAAAAACACCAACAGATTCTGAGCCTCCAAAATTTCTCCTATTTAGTACCAAAATAGAAGAGCAGATTGTACGGACAGGACTATTCAATCTCAAGTCACTGCAAATACTTGTGACATAGGAGATCCTGAAACCAAGAGCACTAATTCGCTTCTACCATCATTTATGAACTTCCTCTGTCCTCAGTCATCCATGATCTGAAGGTCTGTAAACCCCTGCTCATCTTTGCTGATCATGCTTTTACGAGTTCAGTCAGAAAGTAACTACGGCAATCATTTTTATTCTATTTTTCATTCCACCTTGCCACAATTCACAGATCTTCCTGCTATATAATTTTCCTGACCATAGACAGATCATAGATCATTAGCTTCATTTTATGACCATTAAAAAAAAAATAAAAATCAATGATCCTATTAATTGGTACTGTTTAATTCAAGTAGACCTTCCCCTGGTTGCCGTCAGAGGACTATATTCCAGTGTCATTGTCCCTTAGTACAGTTGGGTGGAACTATTCTATCAGGTCTGTATGAAGTGCAAGCTAACCACATAAGGTCATTAAACTGTTACGACAATTATTTTGTGAATTTCAAAATGTATTTTTGTATAAATTACGATACGTTAAATTTCCTGAAAGAAGGTAAATGGGGGATGGGAGTGAGAAGAAAATAAGGAGTAATACGCAGTTGATCTCATCTCAGAAAGTGATTCATTATCAAATACAGTGAAGAACACTTCATTTCATGCCAAGTAGCTGCAAACAAGGGCACTGTGCAAAGAGCTCTTCCAAATTAATAAAGGTATATTAATAAAAAACATTTTAAATAAATCCTTTGAAATGTCATTTACCGTCAACAGTACTTGGAAAGATTGAGAGGAAAGGATGCTTGAATAGAAACCCACTCTGAAAGACATTCAACTGAAGAATATTTGTGGGGAAAAAAAAAAAAAGTCACACGCACTTTGAATCTGTGCTTTTTTTTTAAATTATTTCTCATACATTTCTTCCAGTTTTATTCCACTAAATGCAGACCTTTTGTGCTGCCAGAATAAAATCCTAGCTTTCTTGTAGGTTGTGTTTACAGCGTGCCCAAGTGACAGACTGTGAGCACATTGCTTTTGAAGAGGCAGCAGATCTAGAATGTCAGATTAACTGCCAACAGCAGAGGCTTTAGCTCATATTGCCAGAGTTTAAGCTCTCAAAGACACATCTGGGAGAGCAAGTTGAAGATGTTTCCTGCCTCACATAACAAAAAAAGGAAACATTTGGCTTTCCTCGCATTAGCTACCTCCTCGGTCTCCCTGACGCTCACAGCCTGTGCTGTGTAAGCCTCAGCAGTGTGTGTGTGGCACGGGCACATCGTGTCCACTTCAGCTGGAGCCATTCTGAGTTATTCCTCTTCCCTTAAGAGTTTGTCTCTTCTGAGCAAGTTGCACCAGAAAGTAGCTTTACCCTGAAGTGGAGCTTTAAACCGCTCCAAACCTTGGTATAACACTAAAGACAAAACGTGTTGTGAAGGTATCTCACTCGGGTTTCAGAACTGCAGAAGCCGTCACATAGACAATACTCAAGGCCTCCACCCTTTGACGTGTCCCAAAGGGCTTGCTTGCTTCCAGGAAATTGCATTGACTATCACAGGAAGAAAGGTGGAATAACAATTAAAGTGAAAAGAAGTGACTGCTCATTCATTGCTACCTGACATGTAGAATTAATATGCTGTAAGGCTTGCTTGATCAGTGTTAGCATTTTAGGGGAAAAAAAAAAAAAAAAAAAGACTGTTTTAATGAAATGAGAGCATTTGCTTCTCTGATACTTTGAAGACATGTAGTTAGCAAATATAAATACAGATGGGAGTAGGTGGGATATCCTGACCAGTTTCCTGGATTTTTTTTTTTTTTTTTTTTTTTTTGTCTGAGTACTGCCTGATCTATTGAAGATATAACAGTGCAGCCGAAGATGATGACAGAAATAGAAACAGTGGAGAAGAACAAACTGTATTTGCACTTAGTGCTCATTTACTTGGCAAACCTGTGTGGTCATGTTGTGAGGGTTTAATAACACAGCTTTGGCTTTGGTATAGTAATTTTTTTAAAGTAAATGTCAGACAGAGGCGTGCAGGGGAGAAAAAAAAAAAAAAAAAGTCATATTCAGAGAGTGATTAAAAAACATTCAGCAGTCTCCCAAATCATCCCTGTCATCCCTGCACATATATATATTTTTTTACAGACATATTTTTCCAGCTCATAATGGAGTCAGTCCAAAGACCACATTGGCACTGTGCAGCTGCAACATCCCTGGGACGTTCTAAAGACCAGATCTCCTGTGTGTCCACCACCTTACTCAGCTCACAAAGCTTTTTTGGTAAGCTAACAACACCGCCATCCTAGCTGGAGCATTGCATTGCCCGGTTCTCACAGACCCCACCAGCCTCTTGGCTTCTCCGGTTGCTCCCACGCCAACAATTCTGTCCGGAGCTCCTGGGCCCATCTGGCCAAGAAAGCCCTCTGCATCCCCATGGTTTTGTGTCGTGGCCCAGATCTGTCATTTAGGACATGTCTCTTAAAATACTCTGGAGAAAAGCCATGCTAAGCAAAGCTGCTGCCTTACAGAAAGTATGTTCCCAGTACTAGAAATAGCCAGCTCTCCTCCAGACTCACCTGAGCCCCTGGTTCCATTATCTTCAGCCGTCTCTACCCTGACCAAAGGCTATGTGTACTGATGGTCAAGGAGATACCAACCCATTGAAGCATGACAAACCTGAACCTTTTATGTTAGAGAAGAAAAAGTGAGCCCCATAAAAGATTATGAGAGTTTTTGCAGATTTTTGAGCAATTTAACCACTTTTAGAATAGTGCAGGAAGGCTTGGCACTGCTGCACCGAGTATCAGCCCTTCTGAGTCTCAGGGTGAGTTCAGTTTTCAGAGTAAATTTTCCAGAAACAGCTACTTATTTGGAGGTTCCTATCATACTGGAATGCCAAGTCCAGCTGGTTAGCTTGGGCTGTGTTAGTAAATATCTTCCACCGCACTTGAGAGGCACCTGATGAGATTTTAACTGATGACAAGGTAGAACACAGTGTGACAGGTGTCTGAAGATGCTCAGATCTCGCTTCCAGTGGGAATTACAAACCAGGATTCAGATGGCATGGGGTAGAGAGAACATTTCCCTGAATGCTACATTCAGCAAACGTATAGTCCCAGGATTCACTGAACAAAATTAGAATTTAAAATTAGTACAAACCAAAAGCTTTCTGTGGAATATACAATGGTGTGAAAATAAGCTGATTATAGTCTCACATCTCATTCCAAAAAAATGCCTAAATGCTTGCATTTTAATGCAATTGAAATGGAACTTCTTGACTATGCAGAAAATAAACATTTTAATGCTTTGTTCTACACTGACTCATTCCAGAATGCTATTATATCTAAAGTAATTTTATATTCTGTTTTAATCAGAGATACACATGTATTTTCATATAAATATATATATATATATACACACACATATATCTATTTTAAATATATATTTAAAAATTTTTGGTTTATATTAACATGTTAAAAAAAAATAAAAAATACAGTGCCTTTTCTTCCCACTCAGAACAACGAGCACAAGCAAATTTAAAACACGGAATGAAATCAGATAAAACCAGATACTTCTCATTTCTACACGCTCATTCTTTTGCAGAGAGGCACGATCCAGTTGAAGGATAAAAGCATTGTCTTCCTGACAATGAAGGGAATTCCCACGCCTTGAACATCACCTACCCTTCTTCAGTACAATGATCAGCTTATTGAGCTCATTCACAGCCCTAATAAATGGGATGGACTGGAGCTGGTTGTGGACTGTAGGGAGAGGCGCTGGGAAGACCTCGCGATGCACGGGAAGAATGGGGAACCAATCAAACATGCCAAAGAAGAATGTTACCAAAACACAGCCATGCTTAAGGGGGCTCCCTTTAAGGAGCAATAAGGCAATTGCGCAGCTCATAAGTTGAACCAGTAGCAACCATCACATTGGTGTCTGTGCTTTTGTTCCCGCGAAGGTTTTAACCTCCTGCAAGGGTTAGCTGTGATCTGAGCACCACATTTCTGTGGCTTAACAGTTAGAAAAAGACAGCTAATGCCTTACCACAACAGTGGACTTGCTGAAAGCAGCTTCCTCATGCTTGTGCAAGCTGCAAAGAGTGGATCTGTGAGAAGTGGTGACATCTGAACTGCCAAAAAATATTTCTGAAGGGTTTGCTAGCATGCCTCCAACAGGAAAACTACCAAGGGATATTGGAGAGAGGCATTAGCAGTCTCTGCAAGAGGACTTCTCTAAGGCAGTTTAGAACTCCTAAATTGCAACTCAAATTTTGCATTGTTAGGTTAAATTAAAATTCTCTCCCCTCTGCTCCTTCCCATGCCATCTATAGGTGAGAAAGACCACCCATAAATTAATCCTTCCCCTATGGCATGTTTGGAAGCCATTTCAGGAGCTTCATGGGAAAAGATGCTCCTCTGCTTTCCTCAGGAAGGCACTTAAGGCTCAAAGACGGGTGAGAAGCTACCAGCCCTACTCATTGTTTCTTCGTGGGAATTGATATCAAGGGCTACACCTACACTGCAAGTTATGTCTTAGTTTTATTCTCTGACTTGATTGTAAAATTACAGCATAGCCCAGAGAGGGCTGGAGGCATCTCCCGGCTTCAAACCTCATTGTTTCTTTGGGATTAACAGCATTTCACTCTCACTATATAATTATAATGGGGTGATCTAAGGTAAGTTCTTTCCAAACAGTGATCAGGACGCCTCTTTGTCATGTCTTGTGGAGCTGATCCAGAGGAGCCTTTAAGTAGCCTTCCAAGAAGCATAGGTGTGATCCAGTGACCTTCATGATGTCTAATGTCCTCCAGTTTTCTTGGGACATGTCATGACTCCCAAGCAATGAGTAAAGCTGGGATTGGGGCTGATAACATTTTGGGAGCTAACACCAAAGAGATGGTGATTCAGAAAGACAGACATTACCCACCATTAGAGAACTCAGATAGGATGGGGAAGATGCTGGATCTTGACCCCTTCTGGGGTCCAGTCCTTGATTCATGGACTGGTTTGCAAGTGAGTGATGTAATTGTTAAGTTAATATATTAAAAGATTGTAGACATTTTTACTAGGCCTACAGCAGCACAACTCCCCGTTGCTCCTGCCTTATCTATTGCTGAGGCGGATGCTCCAACAGTGTGCTGCTTTCAGACATTTCTAACATTTATGAACATGCCCCAAATGCCTTGCTTTGTGCAGAAGAATCAGAAGCTTGTATCTTGGCAGGGCCAATTGGGAGAAACCTCAGCTCCTCTTCTGAAAAACCACTGCTGTCAGCCTGTGTAATAAAGTGGTAAATATGATATCCTGGGTGGCCAGAGACACACAGTAGTGGGCTTGGAATATGCGTTTTGCTAGAAAGTTTGGATTTTACAATCTGAACGTCAAAATCCAGCATTAGATGTAATGCCCCTGTCACAGTCTGCAATTGAGCAATGTTCCTGGATAATGCTGCAGTCATTTTGCTATTGTTCTGAAATGCTCTTACTGCCACAACTCTATTTGGTTAATATTTTATAAAACTATGATAAAATATTTGCTTTGCCATCCCGGGGTGGGGTGCGTTGTTTTGCTGAAGGATCCAAAGCTGACTGACTCATCTCCTGTAACAAGTATTTTCTCCTTGCTCTTTGAGATCAAGGTAATTTGTAAAGCAAATGTGGCCCGGCAGCACAGGTACAGAATAAGTTTCCCACCACTTTCACAGAGTTCAGAAGATACAGTACTCAATGCCCACGCATTGTCTGTGTCTTTTTTGCTATTTCTTGTCCATATCAACACACTCTTGCAGTCTTACCTAATGTCAAAGCCTCTGTATAGGAAGACTGTCATCGTGCTTTGCCAAGACACCATTAGTTTCTACTGAATCCCATTACATTAGAGGACTCTGAAGAACTTTACATTTTCTGACTGCCACTTTTTCCCATGTAGCTTTAGGCAGATAGAAAGTCCTGCTTGATTCTCTGTCAGCTGAAATTTCTAATACCCTCAAATGACATATCTCTTGTCTTTGCCTCTCTCCTACTATATCTGTTATCTTTACCTGATTTTGGTTCTGATTATTCCATTATTCTCTCAAGCCACGGGAATACATAAATTAAGACCTGAGTTGTAATAACTGGAAAGGACAGAGGTTCTGTCTGCTCCACCTTGACTGATAGATGCAGAATGTCTGGCCCCCTGGATCTCTGCTCTGTGTTAGTTGGAAAGCTGACAGGTCCAGGGCCATTGTCTCTAAGGGAACATTCAGTCCTAAAAGCAATGGCAACTCCTGCTGCCTTCACTGCCATAAAAAAGACAGGCAGAGAACTGAACAACAGATTAGATACAGGATCATTGTTCCTGTGGGCTCAGCTCCTGGGAACTCGAGAGTTTTGTTGGGCTTCACCACCTCCTTCTGAAGACATCCAATTCCAAAGATTTGAGAGATGGGTTTGCAAGAGAATGCGAGACTGTTCTCCTTCACCTATTTGGTTCTTTCCCACTCTGAAGTAAAATTGCAAATGGCACCTCGATAGCCATCACTGCCATATGAGTGCAAAGACAGTTAAATGGGAGGAGAATTTTACACTCGTCAGATTGAGTTGGCTTGGTGCAGGATGCTGCATCTCCCAGAATCTACCTGCTACATCTTTAAGTCTAGCCCTAGGAAAGGTGAAAAACTGGCTCACAAATGCTTTGTAGCTAGTACGTGCGATGTGCATGTAGTCCTTGGTTCTTATTTTGTAGTAGCCAGGCCATAGAAGATATTTGCCACCACTTTTGAGCTTACATGGTAGCTCTTTGGCTCAACTAATAATGTATCTCAGAAGTGTTGAGCTTTATCATTGCTTAGTGAAGGGGATGAGAAGTTTCAGCCACAATGTTGAAGCTGACCTGTATGTCACACGCACCTGGATCATTTCACCAAACACATACGTATGCTGTCTTCTCTATTTGGATTACAACTGTCCTGATTCAGCTGCCAACTATGGAGATCCAACCTTCACAGGAATAAATGCAGATATTTTAGAGTGCAGCTGTGGGAAGAAAGACCCAGGCATAATTTTACATCTGGAAGCGCCATCACTCACTAGTTCAGCATCAACTGTGCTGTGCATAGTACTGTGATTCCCAATAAAAATTTTCAGACTTCTTAATAGATTACACTGACTTGTCAACCAATTAATCTGATCAGTTTGTGGCCAAAACATCTGTTTAGAGTGAAGATGCCTTGTTGTAAGACAAACAAAAAATAAAAATTTTTTTGGGACTGTGAACGACAGAATCGTAGAAGCATTTTACACAGTGAGACCAGAGTTATCAGCCTTCACTCAGTGGTGCCAGGACCAGTTTGTTGTTGCTGATCCTTAAGCTTTATGCTGCAAAGGCACCCAAAATTTTAGCACAGTACGTGTAGGAGTTTGTCAGCTTTATCATTCTTGTATACATTGTTGCTTCCTTACCATGGTGTTCATCTAGATAGACATTTCTGATGGAGCTTGATGAGTTTGATCGCCCTTAACTGCAATGAAGCTACAGCTTGGGAAAAATGTGTGTTGGAATGGGGTGGTGAAGATTAGGAAGTTATTTAAAGCTCACTGCCTGAGGCAAGCACCCATGGACGGCAAGGGCTGACTAGAAAGGGCCTGAGACCACTTTCTGAGGACACCATGAAGGAAGAAAAACAAATCTCTCAGTCTGAGGACTGCCCTGGCCCCTGCTGAGTGAAAAGTCTGAAGAATCTCTCTAAAACAAAATGCAAGAGTCTGCCTGTGGTATGTGCTGGATTAAAAGCTACTTCTTTTTCCAGAGGGAGTCCTTTGTGTGAGTTGGTGCTAGTTACATACACTGGTATCATGGTCCCCAAAGAGGTAAAAAGAATGGCAGTAGTTTTAGTTTTAGTTTCAGAAGAAAAATAAAGGAAAGGTGGTGGCAGCACCTGGGAATATTAACTTGTACCTTTAGAGGTCACTTGATCACAGTAATACTGAAATTAAAATTACTAAATTAAGATTTGATCTTACAGAGAGTTTAATTTAGATAGATTAAAGCAAGAGGAGATGGAACGACCTTACTTGTAACTGCAAGCTGCTGCCTAAATGTGGCAGCTTGAGACTACACTGACCGTGATGAACCGTTTATACAGCTGTGTGCCTTTGATCTGAGAGTCATGAATGCCTCAGAACATGGCCATGAGGTGGGAAATATTCTGAAGGTCAGTAATGTTTACTCTATTAGATAAAAAAGGAGTGTTAGTCCTGGCAATAAAGCATTCATATTTTCACAAGTACATGGGGTAAATTAAATTCATTTTGAAAATAATCCTTTTTTAAAATAATCTGAAAAAAAAATATTTATAAAATGTTTACAACTTGTTCCTTTTTTTCATTTTTTGATACACTTCATCCTAGAATCATGCACAAAATAATTACATGTGGCCTCCAGAGATTAGCTAGTCCATTTTTCTGTCCCAAGGTAGGATTTCTGACCCTGCCAGATGATCTGCCCAACCTGCTTTCAAAGGACACCGTTGATAGAGATTGAGTAACGTCCCAGGCAATTAATTTCAACACTTCATTATCCTACCTTTAGAAAGTTGTTATTAATGTACTTTTTGTTGTTGTTGCCATTATGCCTCTCACTTCTTTTTCTGGATGCTACAAATATGGAACTGGATTTCTGCCTTTTCTTTGCTGGAACAATTTTCATATATGAAAATTCACATCTCATGACAGAACATGCTGAGTGGTGAATGATGTGGGGATGTCTGTGGATGGCCTTTCCTGTGCAACGCATTGCAGAGAGCATCTGGTGTCCTAGAGGTAGCAAATGGCTCATATAAGAGACTCTGCTGGTCCAGAAGTAATGGAGAGCTCAAAATGGGCACCATAGTTTTTATTCTTTCCTCACTCTTAGAAGTCTTGAAGCTTTTTCACTGAGAAGGTGATTTACATGAAAAAAAACCCACATCTGTGATAATAATAACATTATGCAGCACTAGGCAGAAATTGCAAGGAATGGATACTAGGATATGTTCCCTAGAGTGGTTATAGTGGTTTTCTTAATTGCAGCAAGTTCCTTGTGAATGTGTTTGCATGTGAAGCTGGATAAAGGCGATATAAAGGAGACAACAAAAGTACCCTTACAATACCCACTGAGGTGCAAGAAGGAAACAAAAAATAAGCACAGATGACATTTAAAAGCTCATAGGCAGCATTTTTATCCTCCCATGCCCTGTCAGGAGCCAGCTCCTAACCACTTTAAGGTCAAGGTCAACAGCAGCTGAGCTGCTAAACCTACAGATAGAAACAAGCTGTCAGGTAGTGAGTAAAGTTTGTTCCTATAAGGCAGGAAAATCTTGCAGTATGGCAGGAATTGCTGCTAGTGCTCATTAGGTGGCACCCTTCCTTTATGTTAAGAAGAGAAGTAACAGCTTGGCTAATTTTGAATTCACTAGAGTCTCTCTGGCAAGCATAAAAAAAAAAAAAAAAAAAAGAAAAAGATTCTTCCCACTTGTTGTCATTGGCAAGTTTTCATATTAGTTGCTATGTCGACTCACTACCCACACTGAATTCACTTCACCCACCCAAAATTTCCCTGCAATAGCAATCCAAACCCATTCCCCCTTCCAGCTGAAGGATGACTCACAACGATGCTGTAAAAAGCAAAAGGTGATCATAATCCTCCCTCTGACGACCCCTCCAAATCACTCTTGTTTGAAGAAATTCCTAGACAGAGAGTTATACATAGAGTGCTCTCCAGAATAATTAAAAGAGACTCAATCAATGCATAATGATATTATGTAATTTGGCGGAATAATATGCCATGGCTGAAAAGGGCGTCAGTAATGGGAAAGACTCCTGAACTGTAGTGCAACATATAGTGTCATCAGAAATGGTCAGTGTCATCTTCATGGAAGATAAAAATCATCTTAGTGGTTGTGGTTTGATGGTTTTTCATTAAACATAAAACTGTGCTTTCAAACAATTAATAATTTTTTTTTTACTTTGCATTAAATAGATGCCTTTAAGATGCCCATGCTGATGTGGTTGGTTGGTTTTGGTTTGCTTTTTTGTGTTTTTTTTTTTTTTTCATATTTCGAGCAATAGGAAACATTCCCTTTTCATTAGCTGAAGATGCAAGTTCTACAGTAAGTCCTTTTAATTGATTTTGGCATTCATCATGCCTTTAACTGACTGCTTAGCCAGTTCATTATTTTAATGCCAAGTCTTTTTTTTTAGGGGGTATCCCTTCTATTATCTAACTTTGAAAGACAAGTTGTTAGTTTGCAAATCAACTTTATTATTATTTTAGATCTGACTGAAGAGATCTTTGTTAATAGAGCAAAAGCTAAAACAAAAAACAAGCGCTGTGTTCTATTAACCACTAACACTTTGTTCAAGACACAGAAATTGTATTATAGATTGCTTTGAAGCTGATTAGAATGGGAGCAAATCACAACTAAAATACACCTCTAGCTTCACGGCACTCACAAATGAAGCAGAATTAACGGTATCTGAGGTTAGTAGTCCATGCTTATTAGAAATCCAAATCGTGTGCTTTGTAAATTTATTGGTGCATCTGATATGACGTTAAAACCAATAAAGCGGGTGACATTTACTGGTTGAAAATGTAACAAAATATGATTTTTCAGTACCTGCATTTTAGCAATTCTCAGATTGATGCTCCTGCCACTGTAAATTACTCTGAATCATTTAATTTCTCTGAACACCTGCTCTGCAGTTTATTTGCAGAGGTTTTGCCACCTGAAAGTAGAGCTCTCATTCATCTGTGTTCCCATTTGTGCCGGTGTGAACCTTACAGCTCACAAAGATAAAACGAAAGGGGAATCTGGTTGACCCACTCACTCCTTTACTGCTTTCATTATATTTGTACTTAAGGACTCGGAGGTCCCTGTTGTGCTTGACATTGCACTAAGAGGAGCAGACAGTGCTTCTTTTAAGGAGCTTATAATTTTAGTAGATATGTGACAACCAGGGTGGATGGAGAGTTAACAGGGTGTGACAGCAGCTAATTTTCTCTCATTCCTGACATTTTTCAGAGTTAGTTTGGTTTTGGTTTGTTTTTTGTTTTTTTTTTTTTACTATGTGTGGACAGGCAGACCGTGAGAAACAGGAGGAGGCTAAAGGATCGGGTAGAGGAAAAGGGAAGGAGGGAAGGTGGAGACCTGCAAAGACTAGCAAGGACTGAGGAACCAAGGGAAGAGCTGGGGGGAACAGAGCAGAAAAATTAAATTGCACACTGTAGAGAAATTTGTGGATCCAGAGGTCTCAACTCTGATGGATTCCAACAAATTAGTTATTTCACCCTATTTAGGGACCCATTGCCTTTCTTTTGCTATTGTTAATGGATGGAAATGGAGGCCAAAGATATCAGTCTTCCTTCAGAATTTCTCTTCTGCCTCCGTTGATGATGGACCAGTTCCAGACTGACTATAGTCTGCCTAACACAGGTGCCTCAGAGGGATATCTAAAGTTAGGTGGGATCAGTCCAGGCCTTGGTGTTTCTATAGTGTGTGTGGCTCGGCTAGAGATCTTCCCAAAGTCATCCCACAGCCACTGGGTTATTGAGGAGAGGGATGACCTTAACTGATCAATTTTACAACCTTATTTTTTACTGAGTCTTTGCTTTACCCGCTACTATTTCTGTCAGATGGAGAATTTGGATGTTTCTTTCTCTAGTCTCTCTTAATTCCCCAGTAGCACAGGGTGGAGCCTACTGCAAGAGGGGATAGTATCCTCGTGTAGCATGGTTAATCTGTTCTTCCTTCAGCATCAGATGCAATTTACAATGGGCAGTCAGTCCCCAGAGAAATGAAGGAGAAAGCTCCCCATTAATGCTATTTGTCAAAAGTCCTTAATATCATACTTGCCTCCTAGCCTTACTCATCAACATCCAGAGGGGAAAAAAGCCCCACCAAAACCAAGAAACCTGATTAAATCAGGTTTGATAGAACTTTCCTCAAGAACAAAGGATTTAAACCCAGCCTTGAAAATGCTTCTAAAAATAGACCAAATTGATCTGTTGCCTTTGGAAAAAAAAAAAAAAAAAATCAATCAGATAAAAAGAAAAAAATTCTATTATTCCTCTTCTACCTTCTAATAATTATTTCTGAAGTCTGAGTTTTTCCAAGAAAGTCATTTCTGTCAGTTCTTTTAAAACAGATTAGCGAGTTCCTCTATTCTTTTCTTTTTTCCTTGATGTGGCAACATGGTACACACTACACTTCATGTCCATACTGAAATGAAGAATGTTAATCTACGTTCTAAGACCAAGAAAATGTCATGAGGAAGAACCTGCAATTAAATGTATTCTTACTTCTGCCAAACAGATTATAGGAGTTGCTTTCACTTACTTATATATTCATTTATTTTTGAATCTCCCACTGGCTAAACAAAATCAAAGTGTGTAAAATATGTAAAGAAAATTCAATTAACTATCACTTCTCTGTGAATGTTGGTGAGCTCAAAGTAGATATATACATCTCTGCAAGTCCAAAATGCCCTCAATAGAATATATATCTAGAGAGGTAAATATATTTTGCACACCCAAATATTGGATCTAATGGTCAAATCAAGTCTATGGAAAGATGCTTGCTGACTGTAACAGGTTTTGAATAAGATTTGTAATTGCAAGCTACTGATAAATGTGCCTGCCATCTCCCAAACCAAACAAATGATGATGAGAGAGGAGAGGTTTCTCAGTCCTCAGAGGCAAGCTCACAGGGATATATGAATACTTATTTTTCAAAGTTTTTTGAGGAAACACACTGACACGCCTTGGTAAAATATTACTAGGATCTAATCATTGTGCCCCAGTTCATTAGTTGCTCAGAAAAGCAACTAATAATCACTTGGCACCAAAAAACTTTGATGTTTGACTTCAACCTCACGAGTAACCCAGCTTAGCCATGCTCTCAAGCTCAGTGTTAGTGTCTGGCTTGGGGATCTTTCTAAACTAAAGCCTTGATGAAACACTGCAAACTGGATTGCAAGCTGGAGCAGGCCACTCACTCATTTTGTCTTGTAGATTTGAGAGCAGTCAATCTCTTCCACAGGAAACTGCATGAGAAAAATTCAGGGTATACTTTTGCATGAGAAAATTACATAATAGGCTATCTTCTGAGAAAGCCTTTTCTGAGCCACAGTATATGGAAATTGCTTTAAATCCTGAGTCATTCTGGGGATTTCTTTTTGCTGGTATACCTGTAATTGTTTGTTACCTGACTCATTCAAATTAATCTCTTCCTGCAGTTTAAAATACACTTCTGTTTCAAAGTTTGTTTGCCTTATTTGACAGTCTGTGTAATGAGTCCCCTATTATTTCACAATGTAATTATTATATTAATCACCAGGTGAATGCATTAATCATCAAATGATCACATGACAGGGATGCTTTCCAGACAACTTGAAACTGTGGTTTGTCTGTCTTTTGGGCTGTTACAAGTTCTCACAGTTTGGGCCAGTATTTCTTAGTCTTTAGGATCATTGTTAGGGTATCCCTAATTCTTTTGCCCTTTCCTTTTTCCCAGATTTTTTTCCCCAGACTGTGTTGGTACACACATTAAAGAGCTCCTCTCTAGCAGCTTTTGTCTGCATCTCAGGTTAATAACAGAATAGTGAACAGATCCTGGTTTTAAAGATTTCTGATTAGCAGGTGGAATTTATAGAGGGATGGAAACTACTGTGTGTTTATTCATCAGTCACCTTCATTTGTTCTCAGTGTACACATTATCTTTTGCCTGTGAACATTTCATTACATTATCCTCTTCCTATATCACTCTGAACGTATGCAAATACTTTTTCTTGGATGCCGTTGTAAAAATGGCATCTTATACTCTGCAACGTTCTTTTAGATTTATTCCTTGTTTAGCAGGCATGGATTTATCCTGTGCTGGTAGGAAAGGCTGGGAGGAGAGATAAGGATTTTAAGGGTGCTTTAGTATTGGCGGATGCGACAAACCCACACCCGTAGTTACCTCTGATATACAGCTCCTCACCTAGTATGGTCAACTCCCGGAAAAATTCAAGTGAAAAAAATAATACATGATCCTCTGAACAAAAATTCAAGCTATTTGTTGAGCTGCAGTCTGAAGAATTATGTATGCAAAAGGCTTGCAGAAAAGGCAATATCTTCAGCAACCGGGAAATGGGCAGCGATCTTGGCTCAGGCAATCCCCATCTGCATGCCTTCAGAGGAGCTGCTTCCCCTCCCTGCAATGCATCTATGCTGCAGTGGGAAAGCCCTGGCCTCCCCACGGGCATTAGGTGGGACTGATACAGAAACAAGACTAAATATCTTATAAGAGTCAACATTCAGTGGAACTATAGAAACCACATTGCAGAAAATTGAAATGAGACTTCTGGCTTTTGTGTGTGTATATGTGTGTGTTTTCCCATTCTTTTGATTTATCTACATCTTCCCAGGCTATTACTTAACATGATGATCTTGCTGACCCTAGCAATAGAATTAAAGGGATAATGGAAGAAATTCTCTGCAGAATAGGTCTACTTCGTTGAGATAACTCTTGACAGTTGCATCCTTTGACTAAAACCCAAAACTGTTGGTCATTAAGAATGAGCAGGTGGAAACTGATGGATTCAGAGCACACTCGAATTTTGATTTCTAGATATAATCAGACAGTTCTTTATGTTCTTAACAAGACTTCAAAATGCAAATACTGAAACAAGCTGAAAGAAGCTCACATTGATCAGCAGTATCAAAGGAAAAGGATTTAGTAACATTAACATGCTAACCTTATCTCCTTTATGCTTAAATTCTAAGAAGTCTTCAGGTAGTGATATTATTAGTCTTCAACTTGCAGAGGAACAAAACAACCCCACGAGCTTAAAGTGTTAAAGACTTCAAAGACTTTGGATATTATCAGTGAGGATAATAGTTCAAACACATAAATATAATTAAAAAAAAAAAAAAAAAAAAAAAAAAATCACAAAAAAGCTTTATTTATAAGACGGTTGACATCTTTGAAAAGCTTGCATCTAAACACTTAAAAAAAAATTCTATGATTAAAGTAATGTACTGTATGACACTTGTAAGGCATAAATCTTTAAAATGTTAGGGCTGGGAAAGACTTCACTCTGCATAGGATTTGCCATTCTGCACCAGAGTGTCATTATTGAATCATGTCCAACAGTGTGGGGCTTGTCCAGCAGCTTATTCCAGTTCCATCTGGTTGCTACCCTTTTATTTGTATTACTTTGCTTGCCTGTAATGTTTTCAGTCCCACGTTTCAGCCAAAGGCACAAACAAGCACCACGTTCCTATGAGCTCTCAGGAGTGCAATTGTCTCTCCACGTTACTTTAACAGTGAAAATAAAGAATAAAAGAGAAATGGCAGAATATGAGTCTTGTCATTAATTTTTGGAAAGAGATATCTGAGTTGTTTTCAGAAGAATTACACTTGTCCAAATCAAAATTACTAGCCTATCTTCTTTGGTTAACTCTTATTTTGATAAGAGTCCCTGCAAAACCACTAAAGTCTGGTCTCACTATGTCCATTGAGATGTTCCCTAAGAATCAATTTTATCTGAAATTAAACAAATCATAGAACCCCAGAATCACTCAGGTTGGAAAAGCCCCTCGGGATCACCGAGTCCAACCCTCAGCCCGACTCTGCAAAGTTCTCCCCGACACCACATCCCCCACAGCTCATCCCAACGGCCCTGAAACCCCCCCAGGGATGGGGACTCCCCCCTCCCTGGGCAGCCTGTTCCACTCTCGGACCACTCTTGCTGGGAAACATTTTCTCCTCCTGCCCAGCCTGACCCTCCCCTGGGGCAGTTTCCAGCCGTTCCCTCTTGTCCTGTCCCTGATCCCCTGGGAGCAGAGCCCAGCCCCAGCCTCTCTGCAATGTCCTGTCAGGAGCTGCAGAGAGGGATGAGGGCTCCCCTCAGCCTCCTCCTCCTCACCCTGAACACTCCCAGCTCCTTCCCTGGCTCCTCACAGGATTGATTCTCCAGCCCTTCCCCAGCCTCGTTGCCCTCCTCTGCCCTCGCTCCAGCCCCGAGATCTCTCTCAAACGTTAAGGACATCTCCCTCTGGGGAAGGAAAAAGAGGAAAGTGGAAGATGACTGTGAAATTATCCCAGCATACTAAAATGTCATACTAAACTTTATGAATTACTGAGACTTTAATACAATTTCCTTTAAAGAAATAACTCACTTTTTTTTTTTCACTTAGGCTGTGTTTAGTGATAACAATGGTCAGAGATTATAATTCAATCTTTAATGAGAAAAAAACTTGATGAAATATTCAACATGGGTTTTATGAACCAAATATATAATTGTGTACATACAGTCTTGTAATTGCAAAGTACTGATGTAGTTCAATATAAATTTCCTCCACTCTAATATTAAAGTGCAATTTAAAAAAAAAAAAAAAAAAGTTCAGGCAAAGTTTATGATTAATATTTGAAACATAAATAACATTTTAACCAAATGTGTTTTCTTGCCAGCTCTGGTAAATGTGTCATCTCAGGTAATGTTTTAAACTGATTTAAATTAATGCAAAATGCCCAGTTTGGAGTTTGAAGTATTAAATGAACAAGAAGGCTTTATGGGAATTTATAGAAGGAATACAGGGAGACGTGAAGACATTTCATATTGATTAATATCTCCTCTAACTCCACACCTCTGAAAGTTTTTTTTTTTCTCCCATTTTGTTGACACAACAGACTTCAGTTCTGCCTCTGAATCACAGATACAGTAAGAGATGGTTTCACAAAACCCTTTAGTCATTCTCTGAATTAATATTACAGAGTTATTATTTATCTGCATGAAAGACTGAGTAGAAAACTAATTTCCCTGTGGAGAGCAAAGCAGAAGTTGCATTGAGAAAAATGAAAAATGAATCAAGACAGCCCCCACAAAATGTCAGAAATAAAACTTAAAATAAAAATCAAAGCATGTAGACCACACTTCAAACTAATTAATCAGAAAGATTGGATAATTGGCTTCTGAGTTAAAGAGTATTGATTCTCATGCAGTGCATGGATAATAAAGACAGGTTTGCAACAGTGAAAAGCCAGGCAAGCTGCCTAGGCATTAAAACGTAATCCCAGGGAATACCCTCTGGGTTAAATTTGTAAAGTATAAAAGCTTCTCTTTGGTGTGTTGAGAAAAATGTGAGGAGACAAAGACAATAAAAGTTACTATGTCAAAATATGATGAATAGAATTCAAGCAAAAAGAGAAGATTCGTAGTTCCTACTCACAAAAGATCACATTAGATTTCCACGTCGTTAACTAATATTGAACTGCTGATCATTGCGAAAACAAACAAAACCCACTCTCGACTGACAGACTCTTAATTTTTTCCCGCCTTTTTTTGGTTCTTGTGCTGCAGTTTTCTGTTTTGGACAGACACTGAAGCTCAGGTCTGGGTATAAGTGGAATCAATATGGCATAAACATTTATCAGTATGGCACAAACGTTGCATTAAACAATGCATGAGCCCTGTGCGTTCGGGAGTGTTTTTATTGTCTAGAGTTTAATGATGGTGATGATAGAGTAGGGTGTTTCCGGGTAAGAATCAGGGGGAAGTCCAACAAGGGAGATATCATGGTGGGAGCCTGTTTTAGACCATCCAACCAGGATGACGAGGCAGATAAAATATTATACAAGCAGCTGAGAGAAGTCTCATGATCACTAGGCCCTGTTCTCATGGGAGACTTCAGCTTACCAGATGTCTGCTGGAAATAAAATACAGTCCAGGGGGATTCCTAGAGTGTGTGGAAAAGAACTTTCTAACAGCTGTGAGTGAGACAGCTAGGGAAGGCACACTGCTGGAGCTGATGCTTGTGAACAGGGAAGGACTTGTGGGCGATATGATGGTTGGAGGCTATCTTGGGCACAGCAATCATGAAATGACAGTTTTTGATTCTTGGAGAAGTAAAGAGGAAGATCAACAGAGCTGCTGCCTTGGGCTTCCAGAGGGCAGACTTTGGCCTGTTTAGGAGCCTGGTTGACAGAGTTCCCTGAGAGACAGTCCTGAAGGGCAAAGGAGTTCAGGAAGGGTGGACATTCTTCAACAGTCTTTAACAGTATAAGCAGTTGTTCTCCAGGAACCCAGACCCCTGAGCTGGAAGTCAGGGACAGGGAGCAGAATGAAGTCTCCATAAACTAAGGGGAAAGGGTTTGCCACCTGATACACTGCTCAGACATACATAAGATTATTGGGCTGGATGGGATCCACCGAAGAGTACTGAGGCAGCTGGCAGAAGTGCTCACCAAATCACTTTCCATCATTTATCAGCAGTCCTGGCTAACCAAGGAGATGCCAGTTGACTGGAAGTTACAACTGTGACACCTATCTACAAGAAAGGCAGGAAGGAGAATCCGGGGAACTACAGGCCTGCCAGTCTGGCCTCAGTGCTGTGGAAGGTTATGAAGCAGATCATCTTGAGTGCCATGGCATGACACATACAGGAGAGCCAGATGACCAGGCCCAGTCAGCATGGGTTTATGAAAGGCAGGTCCTGCTTGACTAATTCTATCTCCTATAACAAGGTGACCCACTTAGCAGATGAGCGAAAGGCTGTGAACATTGTCTACCTAGACTTTATTAAAGCCTTCGACACCATTTCCCGCAGCATTCTCTTAAGAGAAAATGGCTGCTCGTGGCTCGGACAAGCATACACTTCTCTGGGTTAAAAACTGGCTGAATGGCTGAGCCCAAAGAGTGATGGGGAATGGAGTTAAATCCAATTGGCATCTGATCACAAGTGGTGTCCCCCAGGGCTCGGTTTTGAGGCCAGTTTTGTTTAATAGCTTCATCAATGATCTGGACAAGAGGATCGAGTGCACCCTCAGTAAGTTTGCAGATGACCCCAAGTTGGGTGGGAGTGTTGATCTGCTTGAGGGTAGGGAGGTTCTACAGAGGGATCTGGACAGGCTGAAGTGATGGGCTAAGGCCAACTGTAAGAGGTTCAACAAGGCTCAGTGACAGACAGGTCCTGCACTTGGGTCACAACAACCCTATGCAACACTACAGGCTTGGGGAAAAGTGGCTGGAAATCCGCCTGGTGGTGAAGGACCTGGGGATGTTGGTCAACAGCTGGTGGAATATGATCCAGCAGTGTGCCCAGGTGGCCAAGGCAGCCAACAGCATCCTGACTTGTTTCAGAAACGGTGTGGCCAGCAGGACTAGGGAAGAGATCATCCCCCTGTACTCAGCACTGGAGAGGCTGTACCTCAAATACAGGTTTAGGCCCCTCACTACGAGAAAGTCCTTGAGGTGCTGGAGCATGTCCAAAGAAGGGCAACGAAGCTGCTGAAGGGTCTAAAAGTCTTACGAGGAGCATCTGAGGGAACTGGGATTGTTTAACCTGGAGTAAATGAGGCTCAGGGAAGACCCTATCACTCTCTACAACTGTTGTGGAAGCTTTCAAATAAGCAAATAACAACCAAAATAAATTTTACTTTCAACACAACTGACACTCTGCAAACATACAAATGACAGGTTCAAATGTCCATAAGAGAAGCACAAAACTATCACCACACAAACTCCTAGGGTTTAATGACAACTCAAAACGCTCAGTCACTCACCTAAAAAAAATCAAGTCTCTCAACATCAAAGAATTTCTTAGAGTAGCGTCCTGATATATAGGAACTTCAAGGAGTTTCCTAGGGTGGTGTCCTGACCCAAGGGGAGAGTCCTCAAGTGCTCCAGGAGGGACTAGATCCCCCAGGGGACCCCATTTATCCCTGAGCCAAACCATGGCCAATATCAGCCCTCCTTGGCCGAGGGCCGCTATTACCCTGAAGTCCTGAGAACAAGGACACGGAAAATGGAAATCAGTAGCAGCTACATTTCAGCAGCCAAGAAGCCCTGTTTTCACTGGGCAGGTGCCCCTGCCACAACAACTACCTGAAAGGAGGCTGTAGCGAGGTGGGGGTCAGTCTCTTCTCCCAAGTAACAAAAGACAGAACAGGAAAAAATGTCCTCAAGTTGCACCAGGGGAGGTTTAGATTATATATTGGGAAAAAATTCTTAACTGAAAGGGTTATCAAGCATTATAACAGGTTTTCCAGGGAAGTGGCGAAGTCACCATCCCTGGTGAATTTAACACACATGTAGATGTGGTGATTAGGGACATGGTTCAGCAGTGGACTTAGTGTTAGATTTGCATCTGGACTTGATGATCTTAAAGATCTTTTTCACCCTAAACTATTCTGTGGTTCTATGATTCTATAATAAACACGTGACTAAAGAGAAATTCAGATTTGTTCTGCTTAATCAGCATGTGGTTTTATTTTACCTTCTGTTTGTGGGATCCACCCTATTTTAGCAATTTAATATTTAGGAAAGGCAGTTTCCTTAGGCTGAAATGATAGATAATGGATAGAGAGAGGCACCTGCATGATATTCTGAAACATATGTTGACATTGCCATCTAGAGAGCTTTGTCATTATTAGGGGATTTAACGTAAGTAAATACTGACAGTACAGTGTAGCGTTGTGGCTATTTTGTTTACACTACCTTGTCCAGATTTTCAGAAAAGGCTATTTTGTTTGTCTGCAATTTTTCTCTTACATAATGTTAGTCGTATTTTTTTCCCCCAACTTGCTAATCACAAGCTCCAGTTAATTTCATTTTATTCTGTGATAAGATTTTCCATTTATCATTTCTGGAAACAGGTATAGTTCGTATGGGAGAGAACAAGACATACAGATTACCTATCTTTGCAGTCTTCCTATAATTTGAATGATCCAAGAAAATGCCAAGTACCTTCATTATTTTTTAATTGTAATGACTTTTAGGAACCTGTCGTATTAACGTGTGAACATATAACCACAGTTTAAAATGATAGTTAAATTCAGTCAGGAAATATTAGACCTGGGCTTCTGTTCTGTATTTGGGATCTCACTCGTGTTTATTAAAATTTCACCTCTAACCAGGGTGATGACGATTGCATGCAACTTTCAAAATCTGCAGACACGAAATATCAACTAGTCCCCAGAACTTTGATTATAAAGGCAAGAAATATCAACTAGTCCCCAGAACTTTGATTATGAATCCCAACTGTAGCCATAGCCCAAGTCCCTCGAATCTGTAGGATTGGGAGTATCCAAGGAGACAGGAAAATGTTCAACTTCAGAACCTGCCTTGGGGGATTTACTTTCAGACTTACTCTTTCAGTTCCCTTTTTGGCTCTTATGTGAGGTCAGCTCAATGCAAGTTAGTACAGGAAGCAATGCTATCACTGAGTAAGTTTTCAAGCATGCCTCCCACCCCTTGCACCAATTTTACCATAAAACCTGCAAAGGTTAAAACAAGACAATGGCCCCTTACAGGCCAGATCTGTCCAAGATAAATCCTCCTATACAGATAAAAAGTAATTTCCTAGTTTGAAAGATATAGGGCAAACCCCTACACTAAAAATTTGATTTTTTTTCATTGGGTTTTTCTTTCCTCAGTTCCCAATCCCTAAGTACTTTTATTCTTTCCCAAACTTTAACATCTTTAATCTTTTTTCCTAGGCTGAGGGGAGTTCTATATATTTTCATTGCCTCTAAATCTAGTTCTTGTCATCACAGCCAGCTCTGACTAAAAACCAAACTGATTTGCTTTGTATCTGCAAAGCAGGTTTATGCCTTCTGCAGTTCTGATATGCAAGCCATGACAGGCATCACGGCCACCTGAAGACTCAGCAACTTCACTTTAAATATTAGAGTTTTATCAAACTCTAGACTGAATGTCATCTGGTACCAGCATTTAATTTCTGTCTGTTTCCTATTATTCGATGAGAGTTATGACACGGTTGCATTGGCTCTTTTGTTCAACACAGTGAGTTTTACAGAAGAACAAAGTAGATCTGGTAGGAACATCTGGATTTCATATCTGTACTCACTAGTAGTTCAGAATAGATGACTTTAGTAATAATGCCATGCCAAGCAACACTGAAGTGCCTTGATAAATGTATGGTATACGCAAGTAAGACACTGTACAGCTGTTCTTCGTGCATTATTTTTGCACTTCATCATCTCTATGCATATGTCCTGCTCAGACCATAAACTCTTTAGACTATGTTTCTGCTGGCTGTTTGCATAACCCCCAGCAGAGTGAGGCACCTCCCTATGAATGACACTGCAAAGTTGAAACACTACTTCATGGAAAACTGTATTGCAGTAATGCTCCCATTTCACAGAGAGGAATTAAGACACCAAAACCAACCTTAACAAGCTCAACCTTGCTTGTATCCTTTCAAAAATAAGAGGAGAAATGCCTAGCACAGAATCACACAAAATGTGTGTGATAGACTAGATAAGAAGCCAAATGCCCCCAAATTTTTCTGCATCCCTGGCTGCTGAGTACTCCTCTTTTCTGAGCTTCCCAGATTGCAGTCAGTGGGCTACTTTGGATTATTCTCCTTGACTCTTGTTTATTTTAGAAGTTATTTTTAAAGGGTCTCTATATTTAAAACAGTTAGGCACTCATTTCAACATGTATATGTATTTAAATTTATTCATACTCCCCCAACTTTCAGTGTAGTGACTGTCAGCAGTGTCTGCAAAACCTGCCAATTATTGTAACATACAGAACAATAAGAGACTAATTGATAGAAAAGGAAATGGGGGAGCAACGAAGAGATAGATCATCAATGCTGGCAAGCTAGACAACAACAGCCAAAGTGCTCGTCGGGTATTCTGCTACATTAAGTAATACATTAAGTTGAATTCAAAGCAGTTAATAAAAATTAATATTAAAATGCATAGAGAAGAAATTGTGTGATCCTGCCTGCTACAACCAGGTTGGGGCAGAGTGGAGAACTTAAAATTTTATTTTAATGATTTTAGAGTCTGGTTCACTTGTATTTGAATTGTCTTACATTTTATGAAGGAGGATCTTCTAAAGAAGGATCTCACAAAATTTTGCTTGACTTTTGCAGCTCCATATTGCTTTCAAGGGCAGACAATGTCCAAGCATAACGAAAGTCTTGGTATAATTCTGTACCTTTTCAATGCTTTAAGTCTTATTTCTGCAATTCTGTGTAGTGGAACATACGTACACAAATACTCATCCTTCCCTTACCAAAAACATGAGATAAATAAAAAATTTCTGAAAAATGGACCTCAGATGGCAGATTAAGTCTTTTCTTGTCTTCTCGAAGATGGGCAATTAATTTCTATTTTCAGTAGCATCTATCTCCTACATTCTTGCTCTGCTGATGGGTTGATATCATGGGCTGCACAAAGAAGATACAGTCCTAGACAAAAGACTGACGGGAAATTTGTTTCACAGTGATTTAAGATGTGGGTCAAAAAGCATCAAGACTTTTTTGGAGGATGCTAGAGCAGAGTTTTAGGTTATGGAGTTATATCGGTTTGTCTGGGATATCCAGATAGTGTTTCATGTTACCAAGTGATACTGTTATATACATTTTTTTTTTTTTTTTTTGGGGGGGGTGTTAAAAAAAGCCTAAGAGGAACATTTTAAGGTTATTTACACAAGATTCTGGGAGCTGATATGTCTCATAGGAGGCTGTGCATATCTTTCCCCATGATGAGCTCTATTCCAGAACATATATAAACACATAAATAAAAGAAGTCATACTTGTAATACACCCAGACACTACATCATTGGCCATCCTGCCAATTTGCTGCTCTAAGGCAGTGCTAAATGTCAGGAGATGACAATTTTAACAATGAAACAGAGTTTTCTAGGAGAAAAAACACACATGCCAATTTCTTTTGAGCTAAAAGAAAAAACAGAAAAAAAGAAAAAGAGAATCTTGAAGAAATCAAAGCATCCTAGAAAGCCAGGGATATCAACCCTTAAGGGCACTCAGAAACTTGTTTGATTATCTTAGTTACTAAAATCTATTACAGGGGAAGCATCACTTTAGTTGCATTTCTAATATAATTTTGTGGAATCCTCTGTACCAGAAAGTGTTATATTCTGTTTTGACTATTATCAGGCCTAACATAAAGGACCCAGCCAGCATCAAGATGAACCAATAACCAGATTGTATTTGACACAAAAGGGTCAGGACATGGGTGAGCACTGGGGGTACAAACAAGTCAATCAGGTTATACATAATCGACATCAATCCCACTGACCCCAACAACGACACCGCACAGCCAACAATGGGTGGGATAAACAGTGAAATGCAGTCTCCCATAGAAGGGACAGGAGACAACCAGGTCAACCAGCCAAACACATCAGACCAAGGAAGCCCCATCATGAATCCCTACAGAGCCCACGTTTACAAAAGCCAGACCTGAGTGGAGCCCAGTCCCAGGGAGGCAGGAGGTCCTTCCCCAGCAGGGAACTCTGCACAGGACACCCACCTCACACACAGACACTGCTCTCTCCCTGCCAGGGGTCCCAGTTTTGACCCCTCAGTGGGACACCTGACCTTGGGTTACTCACTGCAGACACCTGGGGCTCGTTCACCCAATGGCTCTGTCTGCAAGGCCGCTGCACCCTGGGGGGAAGCCTAAAGGGAAACTCACCCCCCTTTGGGAAGGGCTGTGGGAATCACCCACATGTCAGCCTTAATTGGGGCTTGGGGTTGAAAACTCAGCATTTCATGTTCCTGGATTCAGCATGTGAAAATTCACCTAAGCCCTGCTTTACACCTGCATTTTTTCCCAGAGCTTTACCCCAAACAGCCCTAAGAATGTTGAGCTGAGAAGACATCATTGAAGGAAAACTTCTGGGCAGCTCTCTTGGCAGCAGACTCAGAGAACCCCACTGATGTGGGCAAGGCTACTGTAAACCTCGAGAAAAATAAATATACCCATGTAGGAGCATGAAGAGAGAAGTACTGACAATGACACCAAATGCCACCTCCCAAGTGGCTGCACTGAATTATATAAAATCAATATTATAGAAAACCCCCTGGAGAGAGAGAACAACAGCACTAAAACTCTCAAAAGTTGTCTTTATGTATAACTTTCAAAAGTTATTGTCACAGTTCCTGAGAGGCTATGAACTTGATTGCTTTCTAATGATCTTGTCCAGTCATTAAAAAAACTTTCTAATGATCTTGTCCAGTCATTAAAAAAAAAAAAAAAAAAAGGTAAAAATGACCAAGAAGTTCAACAGGAAAAGCTCTTAGTTTGTAAATAAAAAAGTGGATGCTGTATAGGAATTTGCAGGCAGAAGTGGCAATTTTAAGACCCATTTGATGTACTCAATAGATATAAAATAAAAATAATAATTCTAAAATAATAATAATAATTATAACAATAATCTAGCTCATATATTCCTTTTCATCAGAAAATCACTAAGCACTTTACAAAGGAGGTCAACACCCTTATCACTCTTTTAGATTCTAAAAATCACCTGAAAGAGGATTTTTAGCAGGAATCCGTCAATGGCTTGCTCTTGGATTTTGCTCATGATGCTTTCCTTTTTTACCTTTTTTCCTTTTTCCTAGTCTATCAGCCTAGCAAAATTGTACAAGGTGTTTTGTTTTGGTTTGGGTTTTTTTTCCGTTTTAATAAGTGAATTACATTTCTTTTTCATTACAGTGTCTCATCAGAGCAAAACCAGGAAAACCAACTTGGCTCTTACACATTTCTAGAGTAAGACAAGGTTGCTTTAAGGTTTTCCTTGGAGGCTTTTTCCTTCCAAGTAATATAGAGTGGCACCATGTTCTTCATCCTGAATTGTTTCCAGGTAACTCAGGATCATTCCTTGACCCTATAAAAGCCTACAGCCCATTATTTATTTACCTAGAAATAAGCTTGAAAGTGATCATCCTACAACGATGATGCCTGTAATTCAAAAAGTAAAACCATGATAAAATCCAATTAATTCCCTCCATCATTTGCTGTGGTCATTGGGATATTTGTAGCCAAATAAAAATAGATTATTCATTGCAATGTAATTGGCTAGATTTACAGTGTTTGCAAACATGTATTTTATGAGTGCCTTGAAGTGTACATCAGCAGCCCTCAGTCTTTTCAAGTCCTATGTCAAGCTATGCAAGAAAAAAAAAAGAAAATAATTTCCTTGATGAGTGGAGCAATCATTCTTGGGGTTTTTTTACTAGGAAGAAAAAAAACCCACAACTTCAAACAAACAACAAACCCCCAAAACATCCTCTAGTTTATTTTTCTAATGTATTGACTGTAGCACGGTAAATGGTTGCTCCAAACATCTGATTGCTCAGAAGCTTGGAAGGCTGGGGGAGTAATCACTCTGTACATGCCCTATTTACCATTTACCTCCTGCAGCTCCCTTTATGCACCACATTCAGAGGTAGGATGTTATGCTACGTGGTCCTTTGGGCAGATCTAGGATGGACGTTCCTATATGTTTCTAGGTAGAGTGAGGAAAAAACAGTGGGAGTGAAGAATTCTTTTTATCCTCTGTGTCAGATAACAATTTCAGCCAAACCCACTAAACTGTGAAATTTTATATACGGCTACACAAAGAGAGGGACATTATGCCACATTTGGTTTGATTTCCTACTGGTCAACCAAATTTCAGATCAAAGAGTAATAGCCCATATTTCCAACATGCTTTAAATTATGAGGAAGTGCTAGTGTTCCACAAATAAAAAACCCACCAGACTAAACCATTATTAATCTAATTTTGATCATGACTGCCCTAGCCTCAATGAAATTAGACCTCTCTGACTTCAGAAAAAGAATATTTTGGAAAGCCTGAGAAAGATTGTGGAAGAGATTTGGGATCCAAAACATTTTTCCAAAGACCAGAAAATAAAATTTGTTGTATATTTTCCAAATTTTCTCCATGTCACAAAATCTTGATTTGAAATTTGATGTTAAATTTTGATCTCATGGGCTTAGTAAAACTTACTGGGCCTCTCTACACACAAGTGTGTGTGTATGCAAACACACATGCATATGGTTGCCTTTAACCAAATCTGAAACCCTGAATGCAATTTAAATTTGGAGCTTAATTTAGCAGTTTACAAACATCACTGTTTATTTTTTAAAACTCTTCCAGCTTTTGAGAGCATGTCTACATTTCCAGAAGAGGTTGGAAAAAGCAAATAGAAACCACATCATTACATTATTGCCACTCTGCCCCAGCCGAAAGAGAGTTTGTGAATCTCGAGAGTTTGCTCTCATACAAGAGTGTTCCCAGAAGGATTTATAAAATATATATATCCTGCAAAGAGCAGGATGAATCCTTCATGACGGCTCAACAGAGAACAGAGAGATTAAGGGAAGTATCCACTTATGTGGACAACTTGGATGTGTCCCCATCATGCAAAATGGTGCAGAGCACTGAAGAATCCAAGCTATCTTTGGACTTGTTTATTCAGGTATCAGAGGGAATCCAAAGCACAGCAACATGGACCCAAACCTGGGCAAACTTACCCCACAAGGCCCACACCTTAAATGTGAGCTGCTACCCAGCAGATTGGACTTGTGTGCAAAGTTCAGGTTTACGTAATCAGGAATCTGCTGACCCTGAGGTGACTTGAGACACTATCAGTTAGTCCCCATGATACCTGAAATGACCACCTATTTACCTAAAATTACTACTTTTTTTTTTTTTTTTTTCCCTTCCCATAAAATAACTGTATTTTCATAAACTGGTCCAATTTTGCAGGTCTACTCCTGCTTCCAACCTGTTTTAATTAGGAGCTGGTGTAGAGGAAGGCTGCATGTTTGGGTGCTGGATCAGGGTTTGTTGGAAAGCAGCTGAGAATCCTCTAAGAAAACAAAGACTGGGAGGTGGCATTAAACTTCTGGTCCAGGTAAAAGGCTGTTTCCCTGGTGAGAAGGACCACTTTAACAAGATCGCTTTGTATGGAGGAAGAGGGGGCCATTGACGTCTCTCTTACTGGGAGACAATCATCTTGGTATTTTATGGTTTGCTAAAAGTTACTCCGAACCCAAGGTTTTTGTACCAGTGTGTCTGTAGCACTTGTTGCCCTTGTTAGTAGAAAATATGACTCAATCACAGGGGTGACCACAGCTGGGGCAGTACAGGTCTGCCCCGAGTCTGGATCTGCTTCACATTCTACAAATGAGAGATTTGTCATTCGACTGTGATCCCTTTAACACACTGCATGGGAAAGAACTGTGACTTAAGGGAAAAAAAAAACAACAAACAAAACCCACACAAAAAAAAAAAAAAAAAAAAAAAAAAAAAGATAACCCCTAGGGAGAAAGGAGACTGTAGCACCTGAAACTTCACATGCCATTAAATGTAGGATATTTGGAACTCAATTTAGCCACCATCTCCCTTTCCTGCACCACCAAGCATGCTTCAAGATATCCTGAGATGACTCTGCCTGTCAGCTTTCACACCAGCTCCAAACTCCATTGTTTTACTTGTCCATTGAAAGCAAAGCGTGGAAGAGGGCTCTGAGCAGATAGATCCGATACAGCGCAAATAAAAATCCCTGGCAGAGATCACACTCTCATTTCCCTGTCATCCACTGCAGAGGGTGCTGTCTGCCCACATTCCTGTTCCTCAGGAAACAGGTGGGAAAAAAAAAATAAGGTTGTGAGCTATTTAAAAGTTGCAAAGGCGGGTCACAGAATATTGCCAAAAAGCACTAAACATTTGCACAATTAAAGACATAAACTCACATTTCAGAATTGTACAGAATACAGAAAAGAAAACGTAAGCTACAGTGGAGAAAAGCCTCTGTCATAGCCTGATTGCTAACCTAAAGAGCACAAGGCAGTCAGTGCTGATTTTTAATGCAACTAAATGAGGTTTTCCTCCCTACATTTAATGAAGATTAAGTCTGAAGTCATCCATATAGGCAGTGGCGCTAAGATAAAACCAACAATTCTTCCTTGGAAAAATCACAAAGTTTTGAAAATCTGTTTTCATACTGAGTTTTCACTCCAACTCTGAAAATCCGTTGAGACAGATTTTTTTTATTAAACGAGAAATCCTGAAAAGATATTTTATTGGTGTAGCTGCAGACTCTGGTTTCAAGAAGAGTAGGGTTTCATTCAAAAACTAGCACCCGGTACTCCAAGAAAGCCAGTCAGTCATATCCTTTGCATGCTGAGGAGATGTCAGGGGAGGTCTTGTTTTCACCTTAAGTCACTCATCTGACAGCACCAAAAATCAATATTTTGGTCCCTCTATCCAGGAGTGTTGCTTTTTTAAATCTATAACTGTTATTTAAAATATACAATTAGGAACTTTAGCATGCGTGGAAGATGTCAGATTTTGTCTTACCAATTCCCTTCAGGTCTCCGGCTTTTCAAATTCCCAACTGCTAAACAGGCTGCTATGTCAGCAGGGGTGAACAGTAACCACCCTTCCCAAAGTCCACCATCTGGTGGGAAGTGAATGCTCTTGGGTTAGAGAGAAAGACCAAGCAGCCAGTTGTTCCATATCTTAGGTATGTCCATGGACCACTGTGCAATTATGTTTAAAAAATGGAAGTGGCATCATTGTTAGGATACAAAAAGGAATTGACTCAGTCCCTTAAGGTGGCATCTTGGAAGTCTCTGTGGGCTGGATGTTGGCTGGAGGGAAGTGTCTAGCGTTTTCTAATGGTTGTCCCCACAGTCATGGGAGAGAGAGCAGAGATTTCCGTTCAGAGATCATCCAAGGTGCTACATCCTTCTTTGACTCATTAGGAAAAGAATGAGGAACATCTCTAGAGAGGAGTGTGGAAGGCAGTTTGTATTTAGTCATGGGCTTTCACACAGTGTGAACTTCTGTCATCTTACAGTCTCAATTACCCCATCAAGTATGGTAATGAGAGACTTATGTCGAAACTAAATTAGGATATGATGAGGTGAACATTACTCCTTCCCAGAGAAAACCCTCTGAGAAGAACCTTCACTGGGATTTCTTTTTTCCCCTTTTTAATTAGTTTTACCACTTTTATTTTTCAAGTTGCAGGTAGACACCTTCTTAAAAGCTCTGGCCATTCCACGGTAGATCCATCACTATGTTTTGGCACTGAAGTACCTTCACATATCAGGTCCTTTGTGAACAGTGCCCTTCATTCAGTGTAGCTGGTAGATCCTTACACTGACTTTGAGTCTAACTTCTGCCTGTCCAGGAGTAGAGAGGATAAATAAATCTGACCTCCAAGAAATACAAAAATATCATCAAGAAAGTCTGACCCACGTCATGAGGAGATCCTTTCAGCTAACAATTAGTAGAAAGATGTAACAAGAACAAAGTGGCTGTACATAACAGAACAGCAGACAATTTGCTATAAAGAACAAAAAAACCCCAGCATCACTCATGGCTCTGAAAGAGAAAGACCTATTAGTATTAGGTGAACCATATGAGAGACCAATGTTTATGAGAACCATTTCTAACTTGGTTATGAGAACCAAATTAAAAATAACACCATATCTTGTCAAGTCAGAGTTGGTGACTATGAACTAGAAGGTGAAGTTTGGAGTAATGGGACAGTCTTTGAAGTCCTTCTGAGAAGCAAAGAAGACAATTCTAAGTGGAACACAGGAGATAGGAGAACGTTGGAAATTACGGTTCCATCTGAACCCCCCTCTTGATCAGCAGGAGACAGAATGATCATGAAGACCACAGGAGGGATTTCAACACAGAGACAGGATACAGCTGATTCCTTAGAGGACAGAAGCTGCACCCGTCATAAATAACCAGTGAGGATGGTTGCTATATGTGGCATGGAAATTTTTGCATGATTTGTCATGCCGAGCGTGTCCGAGAGAGCAGTGCTGAAAAGGACTCTTTCTACCCGGCCAAAACAGCCATCAGGGTTCAGCAAACATTCCTGTGCTTTACCTAACAGGCATGCATTCACTTTGGGGTTTTTGTATTCTTGTTGTTACAGGAAGATGTGTTAGCATGAAATGTTGTGTCTTAATCTGGAAAATATCAGGTTCGGGAAATGTTATGAATGAGATCTTTTCTTCCCTTTTGATGACTGTTACGCAGGTTGAGTCATGGTGTAATTGTTCTCTATCACTGAGATATATAATCTTAATGCATAATGAAAATTCGCTCTTTTTTTTTTTTCCCAAGTATGCAGCATTTCAAAGCTCCATCCTACTGCCAAGGCTAAGTGCTGTTGAAATGGTGGCTTCCCTTTGTGAGAGGAGAGCAGTGAACACAACAAGGGAATGGAAGGTTTAAAACAGAATAGCCTTAACAATGACAGCTAAAATAAGGACAGAAGGGACAATGAGTAATTCTGACTGTTGTTATCCCTGGTCTTTGAATCTTTTCTTAAGAAATCTTTGGATTCTGCCTGCATGAACCTTAGGACAGAAAAGACCAAGGCTCGGCTGTGAAAAAAATTAACTCCTTGAGTACAGTATTAAAGTTAGTTATTTACTCACCTTCCATGTAAGAGATTTGCCTTGACTGCTTAAGCAAAGCCTGTGAATCTTGAGTTAAATCAAGTGAAGAAGCTCTCAATTCTATACCAACTAATTTTTCACTGCATTAGGCTGGTAAAGTGAAATCACAAAGATTTGGAACCCTCACAAGTTCTAAAGAATATAAATTATATAATCAGTGATCAGTAACAGTTCCTTGAATTGTTTAGCTGCTTTTCTTCAGATGAACATAAGGATAAATAAAATTAAATCAATTAATCTTTAAGAAACGTAAATTAAATACCTCACAGAAACACACAGTTTTATTCATTACATACAATACGTATTCCTCATGGAAAGAAACAAATGATGTCTCCTAGGGGATTTGCCTTTCTAAATCCTTGCTAGCAAGAAGTGATTGAGCTCAATGGGGATTTTGCCTGAGCAAAATTTCCAGTTTTGAGTCAGGATCTATCCCAGAAAACCAGTCAAGCACAGTGATGGTAAACAAGTAGTCATCACAACACCCTGAATGCAGTGGTGCTGGCCCTCCTTAACAGTACGCGTGCTGATATTGTGTCTTCTGAAGAGAAACACGATCACATTCTATTTGTTAACTTTCTGTATGCAATTCATTATTTGTACTATCCATAAGCGCTCATTCTGGAAATGTGTTTTTCCTTTTGGAAAGGTCATCCTCTTCTCATTCCTTGTGTACAGATGATCTGTGTGTGACTGAATCATCTTGTAGCCAAGAATATTAAGAGTGAAAATACTGTGCAGTGGAATCAGTTCGATGCAGCGTGCACAAACAGAGTGTTGTTTAATCTGGTCAGAGGAAACCACTAAAACCTTCAAGCACCCCAGGTGAACAGAACCACTAGTTAATGGCTGTCAGAAGATAACAGGATGCCCTACACCGTGGGCAGACCCATGTTCTCCTGCAGCACATTTGTGACTTATAGAAATCCTTTGCCTAAGGAAACATCCACATTCTCTCAGTATCACACAGTTCCTTACCAGCTTGCCTTGACAAGAAAACAGACTGAACCTGCACTGAATACATTTATACCTTCGAAACATTAGGATTTTTGTGCCTCTGGAGATACATCTCATAAACTGAGGGCCAAAGGGAACTTCTCTGAATACGTGAAGACGACACACACCAGACATGTTAAAGATCTTCATCCCATTGCCTGCTGAGCAACACGTCTAAGCATTCCCTGAGAGGTATGCCCCAGTTCAGTGAGAAAAGCCATCGAAGGAGCAGCTGCGGTTGTGTAAATATAGACATGCAGAGCCATTAGAGATGCACCAGGATACCTCAGTCGTCGGCACAGCCAAACAGGTGACTCACGCAGCCAGACAAGATGCTTCAGGGTGTCTATGAATTGAAACTAAGCATGTAAAAGTGAGATAGAATTCAGGTGATAATTTTTTTTTTTTTTTTTTTTTTT
>NW_020799098.1:3100501-3103616 GCF_003259725.1 Athene cunicularia | reverse complement strand
TTCACCACCCCTTGTCCCTGCCGCTCCTTCCTCCCGAGGGGAGGACTCCTCACACTCCTCCCCTGCCCCAGCGGGGGTCCCTCCCGGGGGTGCAGCCCTTCAGGCACAGGCTGCTCCAGCGTGGGTCCCCCACGGGGTCACAGCTCCTGCCAGGAGCCTGCTCCAGCGGGGGCTTCCCACGGGGTCACAGCCTCCTTCGGGCACATCCCCCTGCCCCAGCGTGGGGTCCCCCCGGGCTGCAGGGGGGTCTCTGCTCCCCCGGGGCCTCCCTGGGCGCAGGGCACAGCTGCCTCCCCATGGGCTGCCCCACGGGCTGCGGGGGAACCTCTGCTCCGGGCCTGGAGCACCTCCTGCCCTCCTCCTGCACTGACCGCGGCTGCAGAGATGCTGCTCCCACACAGCTCCCACTCCTCTCTCTGGCTGCTGTTCCATTTTTCCCTTTCTCTTCCTTAAATACCTTCTCGGGGAGGCGCTGCCACCCTCGCTGGCGGGCTCGGCCTTGGCCAGTGCTGGGTCCATCCTGGAGCCGGCCGGTGTTGGCTCTGTCGGACATGGGGGGAGCTGCAGCAGCTCCTCGCAGCAGCCACCCCTGTGCCCCCTCCTACAAAAACCTCCTCTTAACTTGTTGAACATATGATGTAACTTATGGTCTAATCAATAGTTCCGAGTAGCTTATCAGTGATTTGTTGTATTTTGTTTATAGACGTATTCATGAAGCAAATATTCTTTTAAATATAATTTCTTTCATTCTTGAACGAAATTCTGTTTTCTATTTACTTTTAAAGAACTGCAGTGGAATTTCCAAGCTCTGTCACCTTTTCCCTTTGTTTATTTTACCTTTATTTGTTTTATCCTTTGTTCCTACCTAACATTTTTTGATGTGTTTGTGGATGCTGTGAGGTCCTTCAGTGCTGCTTTATCACAGACTAGACCCAGATCTTACAACTTATTCATGGAAGTCAAAGTGACAAGATGTTTCATGTAGAAACATAGTAAACAGAAAAAAATGCTTCACTTTTTTTTTTTTTTTTTTTTTTTTTTTTTTTTCCCGATGTTCTGGAGAGATTATTGCGTTTTTGAACACAGTAGCAAAAGGAGCAGCGACCTGCAGTCAACTGCAAATCTCTTGGGGTTTTTTTTCTACTTGCTGTACATCCTGTTCTTCAAGATCGTCTTCTGATCCTCACTCTGCCTGTCAGTATGTATGGATTTGCTTTTCTTTTTTCAATCTTCCATATTATTTTTCCCTGTGTTGATGTCCTCCAGCACACTGGCACTGAGGATCCTACTGTGTCCCAAGTAATGAGCTGAGAAAGAGGCAATTAAACAGCGCTGCAGTGTTTGAATGCTGCAGACTTCAACCAGGCTTTCTTTATTCAAACTGACTTGCAGGGAAGGAAGGAAGAAGTATGATCACGTCACTCTTTCTTTATTTTGTAAGATTAGCACATTCCAGAATACTGCTGTGTGGAGGACAGTTTCTGCCAAAAAGACGGACATTCCTAGGGAATGATAAGGTGTTTTTGCAGCACATGAATCTAGGTCATTGCTTGAACATATTTAGGAGAAATATGGTAGGATATATGTAATATTTAGATAAGTCTGGGTTCATTTTTTTTTCTTCTGAAGTGAGTTTGGTACTTTGTTGTTCCCATCTGTACCAGTATATTTCAATAACTCTTTCATTTTCAGAGCTGCTTTATATGATTTTTATTTTATTCCAGAGGGACAATCAAGTGGCTGTCTTTTTTTTTTTTTTTTCCCTTTTCTAATTTTTCCTGCAGAATGTAGAAATTTGACTTTACTATATAAAATGAAAAAGAAAAGAAAGTTCAAAACAAACCCTCTGTGGTTTCAGATTTTGAGATTTCATCTTCAGGCATATTGACCATATTTGTATTTATTTATTTTTTATCTTTTATAATTTATTGTCACTGTGAGTTTAAAGTCACTTGAGTATAATTCAATACTAATTTAAATTAAGAATTCAAAGGAATTAAATATAACCATCCTCTCCCAGCTATGAAGGAGCAGTGTTTATCACACTACTTTAAGGAGGGGTCAACAAAAAGTTTTCATTCAAACAGACTCAGTGATATAATGTTATAATGATCTGTGTTCTCTCTTTTCAACCTCACTTCTATGGTTTAAGGGAACTGAAGTTAGCCTCATAATGCCATACTTACCAGGACAAAATTTAATAGTAAAAAATTAAGGTTTTGATCTTACAGCATCAATACTGGTGATTTATGACGCAATACAGGGACTTCTTGGTTGGAATTGACTGAGAAGAAAGTACACTGACTGATCATGGAACAGCTGTGATACTGAATTTTTCAGGCCTGTGCTCATAGTCTTCATGTCTCTGGTTTTTTTCATACCCTCCCGAACCAGGAAAATGAATGGATGTCATGCTCAGTGTTGCACAGAGTTGAACAAGTTCTCACATTAGACAGGAAATTAAAATATTTCAATCTTTGTTAAAAAAAAAAATGTTCAAATATTTTTTAAAAGTTGTGGGACAAAATATTCTGAGAAAAATTTTAGTAGCATTTTGTCATTAAATAGTATTTTCCTGTACTGGAGCATTGTAACATACAGGAAAGATTCAACCTCTGATAAAGAAAGAAGAGACTCAGCTGTTCTTTTGTACATTAAATGTCTTCAAATGGTCTGGGTTAAATTAACTTCACTCTAGGACACTTACAGAACTAGGAGGCATTAGAAGTTATTTCTGACTGCTTATGGATGATGATTGAGCTTTCAAAGATGGTAAAAGCTGCCATAAAACTTGAGAGAACCATCAATGCAAATCATCAATGTTTCTACAGGCAACCCTCCACCTCCTACTCTCCCAAAAAAAAGCTTTTGCAGAAAGTTACTTTCATATTTGAGTAAATTAGAATTCATTGCTTTTGTTGTGTCACTTGCTGCAGCTTGGATGCAGTAAATAGGCAGTAAATGAAGTGGTTGATATTTAGCCTTTGCAGTGCTTAATGAAAGTGACTGCCATCTAAGCTGCTTCAGTGTACCTGGTCCTCAGGGTCTCCCAGAGTGAAACGTGGCTTCCCAGAAGAAAAAAAAAAAAAAAAAAAAAAAAAAAAAAAAAAAAAAA
>NW_020799098.1:3097890-3100451 GCF_003259725.1 Athene cunicularia | reverse complement strand
AAAAAAAAAAAAAAAAAAAAAAAAAAAAAAATCACTGAAAGCTATAATTGCCAGTTTCAGCTATGCCGATGCCACAGCAACAGATACGTACCCTGAATGGGTTGGTAACCTTGCACGTATTTTGGTATAAGATTTTTATCTGGTATTTCCTGCTAGAAATACATACTGTTGCTGATGAGTCCCCTGATGAAAAGTAGGGATCCGCTCATAATTTTGTAAAACAGTTGGTACTGTCATGTTGTGGGAATGCTGTAGATTTGCAGACGGAATAATACAGTTTCTTTTACTTGCCTGGGTATGTATTTGTTTGAACATCCACATACAGGCTTAAAAAAAAAAAAAAAAAAGTATTATTAAATCCTTTACTGTATGGACCACAAAAATACAAAGTTGTTTCACAAAACAGTTTCTTGTCCATGCCAATAAAGATGGAGTGCGGTTTAAATTTAAAAGCAGATGTGCTGTAGATCCATTTAATACTAACTTGAGCCAGAACTCTTTCAAAAGACTATGATTCATCAATGAACAGAACAATTTCCATGTCTAAAGCTCTTTTTTATTGTATCTCTAAGTACTTCACAATCAGTGGAGGACTGTCATTTTCCAACCCACTTGATGTCATGAGCTAAGTGACTAACCTATTTGAAGTGTTTAGTGTACAGCTTGGAAAACAGAAAGATCCAGAGAAAAGGCAAAAAATTAGCATCCCGAGGAGTCCGAAAAGCTCGTGTAAAGATGAAGATTCAAACAATCTCCATTCTGGTCTTCTGAAGAATACCCAAAGGTCTACGAGCAAGGATTTTTACTAAATTTGTGGATGATGATACATCTGATAGTGACTTTTCCCTAAAAAGAAAGTTTTATCATGTGAGAAAAGATGGCTTTTAGGCTGCGTGAAACTTTGGAAGAGTCTTTGGAGCATTGTATGTGAAGAGATAGAAACAAATTGAAACCAGGATAAAATGTAAGCTGAATTTACCATGCGTAGATAATGCCAGAAGAACCTGATACTTTTTTCTAGAACTATAAGAGATTTTACAGGAAAAGTGATGCACATTTAATCTAGATGAGTGTGGGTATAGCAGCTGATGAAACGCCATGGAGATGCCACCAGAACTCTGTGGTACAAAGACATCAGGTAAAGGGGAGATGACAACAGGCAGCAGATACAGAAGTCACTGGTGGAGTTCCCTAAGAAATATGACTCAGGTCTCATCTCATCTCATGTTTTATTTTATGAGCTGGCATAAAATAAATCTATGTTAATTCAAATTCCCAATGAGATGAAGCTATTACCAGAAGAATCAGAACTTTATATCCCAAAAGATGCATGACCTCGAAGACTGGGATTAAAAGAAAGCTTAAAGGATTTTAACAGAAGAATATGTAAGATTGAATACTTGGAGACTGACCATAGGTGTTTCTGTTGAGAGTTGTGGGTTTACCTGTTGGAAATGAGTGAGAAAGAACAGTGGTGTAGTGCAGCTGGTAACAGGGTGACTGTGAAATGCTGGCGTGATGCCAGCAATGAGGAAGCTGAATGCAATAGCCAAAACCTATTGCCAGTAGACTCGAGATAATTTAATGCTCTGTTATAAGAAATTGAAGAGATCTCATGTGAAATACAGTGTTCAAATCTCTCCATTCATGGTCAAGAAAACCTGTGTCTTGGAACAGGTGTAAAGGAAAGAGTGTCTTGATCAGGGAACCCTCTTGTGGGATGAAAGAGTGAAAGACAATCAGCCTTGATATGTCAAGTAAAGGAAAGGCCAGGAAGAGATGTGATTGTCTTCTGTCAGTACCACAGTGAAACAAATTCCAGTGAAAGTAAAGATCTTTTGAAGTTAAAAAACAATCTTGGAGCAAGAATGATTGGATTTAACTGTAAGTACCTTTGAACTGACATACCATAAAACTGGTGAAATTTTGGAAAAGTATTTTAAGAGGAGAGAGAAAAAGTGGTTTCACAACTACCATGTGGGGTTCAACTGCAGCTTTTATCTCTCACCTGTACACAGAAGGTCTTTCTGAGAAAAGTACTATTACATATTTTTAGGAACTTCTGGCTAAACGCTTATCTCTGAGCCTGCAGAGCAATGTGACAGTGATTTCTGTTTTGGCAGTTTACAACATGGAAAATAATGGCACGTCCACAACATTTCTTTTCCCCTCTTATAGCCGGGCATGATGAGAAAACTCCTCTCATGAGCCCAGGAGATGGCCACACATGCTGCTGAGTTCCTGTGTGGCTCATCCTCATCGATGCTCCCTGGTTGACATCTCCTCTCTAAACTGTTCAGGAAGTTCAGATGTTTATACCACTAACCGGCACCGATAATTTAAAAATGCTTCTCTACTGTTAGGATCTTGCAAATTCAGACACTTTTTAATTAAAAAAAAAAAAAAAAAATATTGGCTACATATGCCCTCTTAGACGCTAGAAAAAAAACTATATATTGTTTCACTTATGCTCAGCTCCCAGTTTCTGTATGGAGGCAGAGTGATTCCACAGCCTAATCTTCTAATTGAGTTTTATTACTAAATTACTTCCCCCCCCCCCC
>NW_020799098.1:3052240-3097840 GCF_003259725.1 Athene cunicularia | reverse complement strand
AATACAATGAAATATTCCTTTTCCAACGTTATATTTGTATAATTAAATATACAGTTCAAGTCTGACAAGATCCAGGAAGATTTTTCTGGTCACTGGCTCATGCATCAAGATTCAACTATGTTGAACTTGTACGGTCTTTAGCAAGGGTAAAGAAAGTAGGTGAAATATCTGTTGTGACTCTCAGACACACAATAGTTAGTGGAGATATTAAACTACATGTGGCAATAGTTTTCAAATATGCTAACAATTGGGAAAAGGAAAAATACATATTTAACGCTTCAGCATTTTTGCAAAGATTACTGATATAGAGCAGAGATACAGGATGAAATGGCAACAACAGAGCTCTTTTGACCTCTTCACTCTTTGCACTAACAATGATTAGCTTACTTATGAAACTAAGGGGACAATGGCATTTATAGGTGTTATTAACTGGGTGACATTCTGCCATCACTTTACACCACGATGAATTCCTTTATACTATTATGAAATGTGTTCATGCATTATAGCATTTTCAGTCGTTATTACCTTCACTTACAACTTTGAGATGAGATTCATAGAGATAGTAAAGATCAATTGTGGACCCAAGGGTGAAAATTTTGGAGCTACAAGTCTGGGAAGTGTGACTGACCTTCTGGATAGCTTATAATGTTTTCTAGATAATAAAGGCAAATATAACCCAAAAGTGCATTGGGTAAATTTTGTTAATATGCAATATTGCTGGAAACATACCCACTATGAGGACAGAAGCCAGAGAATCCTCATATCTTCCCTGTCCTTCAACCCTGTGGCTTGTGATTCAATATTAATTAATTCGATGCAGATATTTGGTTGTGTAAGCTTAAGACCTGCTTTTGTACAGAACTGACCATAATCACATTCATTATCTGGCTTTCATGACACTTCTGAGATACCATAACAAAGTAGATTAATTTCTGAACTGTTACACTCTCTGATCCAGATTCTTCTGGAATGAACGGGGAAAGTCCCTAGGTCTTTTCCTTGTTCTGGAGAACTGCATTAAGTTTCTCTCCCACTTTACAGATCTTTTTCTCCTTTACTGCATCTCACAACATCTGACTCAGTTAATTGAATTGAAATGAAATTAATTGAAAAGAGAAAGGGATTTCCCTTTAAGCTTATTTCCTTAAACTTCTCTAGACATTGCTCATTGCTCCTTATAATGCTACTCCACCTAACTGACTCCTGCCTCTTCTCTATTTATATGAAAATTGTCGCTGTAGGGTTTTAGTGGGCAGTAGAGAAAGGCGCTTTGTGATGTGACCTTGACATTTCACTAATGTCAAGGAACAAGACCTGGTGTTTGGAGATTCCTACATGGAGTATGTAGATTCCCTCTCACTACTACTTCTAAACATGTACAACATGAAACATAGAACTAATCTAGACTCTTTTTCTTCTCAGTTAAAGGGAAATTTGTAAATCTAATGCACTTTGACAGCTTTTACTCAAAAATTACTTTGCATCCTTTGCAATTCCTCCATTTTCCTGGAGCTGTTTGTGTCTCATCACCTGTTTTTAGTGTTGCAAGTACCTTTGAAAAGTGCAATGTACCCTTAGCAGAGGATTCTGGGATGCTCTTCTTAAACTTCATCTCTTCTTTTTCCATCATTATTTCCTTATTGGACCATCTCCAAGCCCTGCTCCAATGCCCATATCTCCTGATGATCAGCAATTGAAAAAAATCAGAATCTTTAGAAGCAGGTTGATAAAGTAAAAAAAAACGAACACGAACTTGTTTCCATCTTTCTCTCCATCTTTGAAGGAGGGCCTGACATGGTTACTAAATGACTTGAAGAAAGCAAGAATCCTTTCTTGTCACTGTTATTCCAGGTGAGACTTTCAGCTTGCAGCTTTATTTTAGCAGGATGACACTGAGAAGAATGTTGTTTATGGTGGAAATAAAATATGCAGGATAGGGTTCAGAGTAAAACCAAAAAGATGGATCCTATTTCATTGTTTTGGTTTGAAGGATAACTCATTTGGACCTAGTTTCAAAGGCAAGTTTTAATTAAAAGCACATTGTACAGATTTGTAAAGAAGTGGCTAACTGTTAGAAGGTCAGCTATCTTGTAAGCAGCAAGTCATGGGAAAATTGTGCTATTATGGGTTACATAAGCATAAGAAAGCTTTCATCTCTAACTACTATTTAATTTGTCCTCTTTGAATAGATTGCATAGCTCTGTTGGCCTTCAAGGCTTTAGTTAACATGGGGTTTGACTTTTTGCTGGTGAAAGACACTTCCCAATCAGAAAAGAATGTAAGAGACCCATTTCTTCACTTTCAGATGGCAGAAGAGATAATACAGTACAAAGGCAAAGAACACAAAGATAGCTGTGGTGCAAATCGCACCAGATAAAGGTCAGCTGAGATTTCAGGAGAGACTAAATTTAAGCCCGGAAATCCTTTCTTCATTTATGAATTGTTGAAGGAGGACATGTACTGCAATGACTTCTAATAAAATGGAGAATGACTTGTCATCTGTGAAGAGCAGACAGTTCTTGGGTAGTATGTAAGGTTCAGAGAGAGGAAAAGGATTCCTTATAGCTGTTCCAGACACTGTACCAAGCAATTGATCCAAACACAGGTTCAAAGCTTGGCACCAAGATGAGCATCACGGAGACCAACCGTCAGCTGTAGAGAACAAGGTAATAGAAGCAGAGGGTTAAAGTCTGGAAGAAGAAACTAGTATCATGATATGGTAATATATCTCTCCAGGTATATGCTATTGTACATGTTGCAAAATGGGAAAAGGGATTAGATGGACTTTTGGCTAAGGTTATTTTCATTTTGTATTGTTATAATCAAGAGCAGGATTGCTCCTATACATATATAGATAGGACTGTATCTCTGACGTCCTTCACGTTCACAAAGGTTCTGCTCAGCTCACTCAACTGTCTAAACATCCACCAAGGAACATTTAGTGTAATGCATGCTTGAAGCTGGACTTTGACTCTGAGGCACTCCTTCTACACTGATGTTAGTTGCTTTTCCTTTTAAACTCCTTATTTTTTTTTTTCAAATTGACAAGTACAGTAGCAGGTCCAAGTCAAGTAAGTGGTTGGAGCAAGTTAAATCTGAAAGAACTTGACAGGATCCATCCAAACTGAACCTCAAGTACTGAAATTTCCCTGACTGGACATGAAAAGTGCAGTCTAAGGTTTATTTAAAGGAAGTTGCGCGCAGTGAAAGCCGCATTAGTTCAAGTGTCGCACTATGCAAAGCAGCTTCACTGACAAAATAGTGACTTCTGAAGCAAAGTTTTTATTCGTAGCTTTTCAGATGTCCAAACCTGTTGTAATACAGCTAAAATATTTTCTTTCACAGAGCAGGGGATGAGACATTCCTTCTTGCAACTCTTTTGGCCCAGGACTATGAATACATTAATTCTTCCTATTTTACTAGTTATGATAGTGCAGATTGTCTTGTAAGCTTTGAAGAAAAAGTCACCTAAGGAACAGAAAGTCCCCTAAATGCTGCCATTGGTACATGACCAGGCAACTGTAATGATTGCACTATTATGATGCTGTCTGGCCCATTGAAGTTCTTGAGAGAAGATCACCACCTCTTATCTTAATGACATACTCAGGTTCCCCTGCTGCGTGTCATCTTTCAGACACTATTGTGTTAATATCTAGAATATCTATTTTTACTGTAAGCTTCTTTATTTCCTTGGATATTTTCTATCTCTTGCCATAGAGTACAGGCAAATGATTATATGTTTTTTTTCTTTATTAAATAACACAGAGCTAAAAAAAATCACTTATCATACTTATTACAGAAATTTAAAAATATATAAAGATTTTTTTTTCCCCTTTAAATGTTTCAGTAGATACATGGACTAAGACATGTATAAGTTCTGGTTCTGGGGAGATATAGGCATTTGCTGAACTTTACAGATAAATGCAAGGGGACCCCCTGTGCATATGTTTTTGCAAGACTAGAAAATTAATGTCTCATATAAGAATAGCTGAAATAACTACCTTTCAAGGAAAAAAAAAAAAAAAAAAAAAAAAAAAAAAAAAGTGTGTTTTCCCGACAGGTCTATTCTCCTTAATGCTACTCTCATTTGCTTTGAAGAGTAAAAAATGACTCTTTTAAAATGCATTCTCAGATTGAAAAATTAATGACTAGGACATATACTGAAGCATAACATTTCATGTATCTTTCCCAGCAGTAATTTTTATCCAGTTACTCTTGCTCTTTTTTCATATTAGGATTGTAGTGTTTATCTTTACCTGCAACCTAAACAGTTAGTGTTGAATATTAACCTGTATAGTCCATTTTTTTCATATCTATGTCTCTTCTAAATAATATTTAATTTCTCTTCCCCTGTTTGGCTTTCAGCTTTGGAAGTACTTCTCCACTGATTCTTTGAAACTTATGGCATTGGAATGAAATTGTATTTCTCTTAAATAATCCAACAACAGGCTGTCCAAGACATGTACTGCAATAAGATGATAAAGGATGTGGAAAAAAGAGAGTATATGGTTCTTCAGTGCTTCTAATAATTGAGTGTATTTCTGCTTTTACTTTACAATATATGGGTCAGGACAAAAAAAAAAAAAAAAAAAAAGAGTATATTTATAAAAAGAAGCTTGATGATTCCTTTCTTTCAATAAGACCTATGATATATGTACGTAAAACATTTCTTCTTAATTATGAATCTTGAAAATTCAAGCTAAAGATGTGAATGAACACTTCTTACTTCATAAAGGTTAAAGGGCATCTATATCACTGATACAAGATATGTTGTAAATCCAGACTAAAGACATCTTTTCAAGCAAGTTTTTTAGCTCAATACTTAGGAGCAGAAAGCAAAAGTTACAATATCCCCTGTCTTTAGATTGGTTTCTGGATGAAAATAAGTGAAGTGTCAGAATCTAAATTTTATTAGAGATTTCTTAGTGTTACAGACCATGCCCCAGCTCTAAAGATTCCTTATACCTTATAATAAATATCAGTTTCCAACCGTAGAAGGTCTTGAAGTTGGAAGAAAAGTTGAAAACATGTTTCTGCAAATGTTAGTACAACTTAAAATGATAATATTAATCCAACCCAGCTGGTCATGATTTCTGAAGATTTGAAGTTGACTGGACCAGAAAGATCAAATAAAATTGGAATAATGTTGCTGCTTTATATCTGCTTAAAATAATCCAGGATATAGGCTTAATCATGGTTAGGATTTTAGATGATGGGTTTGTGCGTGTGTCTATGTATGAGGCAAAAGAAGATCCTGAAACAAAGCACCAAAGCTGCTTTCAGGGTCACCTCTACTTTTCTACTGTGCACATCTGGATACACCATAGATACAAATGCAATTCCATCTTCACCTCCATTTTGGGGGGGTTGGTTACCTCTCCCCTCTTCTTTTCAGCTGAATGGCAGTCCTAATCTATCCCAGGGCCAACTTCCAGTCATGGAAGACCACTAACTACCACAAAGCACAGGTTTCACGCTGGGAACCCGATTACAGCAGTAATTAACTCATTCAGTTCAGGAGCTAGACCCAGGTATCTGTTTAGGGTTAGCAAACACGACTGCATTTTGATCAAGGGAAGGGAAACCGGCATTGCTCTTCAAATACATTTTCAGTAGGGTCTCACTCAGTAGGGCCAGATTGAAAACAGGATAAAGTAAGAATTACAACGAACTTTTGGTTTAGTACAACCAAGCCATTGTGCAATAATACTATCGGACAGGTCCTTCATCCAAACAAAATGTTATCTTAGTGGATCTGACTTGGATCAGAATAGATAAATGTTATTTATGGGAAAAACAGGTATTATTAATGAGTGTTTGTAAGGTGGCCAAAACATGAAGGATTTCAAGTGACATGTGTGCATTTGTGATTAACAAATTTACACAATGACGGCTGCAAAAGGACCATTCAATCCTCTGGGTCAGAGGCAGGTCAACTTTTCAGGACTGAAATTTTCTGTGACCACGAGACTTGTAACTTGTATTTCAGAGAGCTGAGGGGAAGAAGGGTGCCCATTAACCAGTGGGTCTGGATTTACATGGTCCTAGGAGCAACTCTTAGCCTTCTCTCAGAAAGTAATTATCCAAAAGCCACTTGCCACCATCGACCTACACAGACCTGTTATAGGGGCTGTGCTTCAACCTGCTTGAAAGCCTCATGAAACCATCATGAGATACCACTTGGACATATCTGCACAAAAAGATGCCATTTTTTCCCTCTTTTCTTTTGTGTTGCTCTTGATTAATACTTATTTTCCTGAAAAACAACCAGTCTTCATCTGAAGTTGATAAAGCTACTGTTTTCTTGGGTAGACAGTTCCAGTTGCTGTTACGATTGAGGTTGTAATTCTCTTTCGAATTTGTCTATAGCTTGCTCAGATTTTCTCTGGTTAGTTGAAAAAGATTTTATTCCCTTGTGTTATATCTCTGTGCAGGTACTTACATACTTTTAACTAAAACAAGTCTCCATCTTTTCCTCTGATAAACTTAAAGGTCTGATCTTTTCCCCCCTCTCACTCTGAGACCTTTAAAATTATTTTTGTGGCTCTCTTCTAAATCATCTGTCATATTTTTTTCCAAGACTTTCTGATGCAGGAAAAACACGTATCACAGAACTGTCAAAGGCAGTAAGAAAGTCAGTTCAGTGTTTAGAGCCCAATTAAGAAAGCTCTATGTTGTTTTTAAAGGAGAATCTACAAGACAGATTTCTGTAAATACAGTACAAAAGTCCTCTTAGTGAAAAAGTTTCAGTGCTGGGAAAGGCTGCTGATTTTGCTGACATGAGATTCCAAACTTCAAGATAGGTTTACATTCTCTTTTTTTGTTGTTGTTGGGGTTTTTTTTTGTTTGTTTTTTGGTTTTTTTTTATGCAAAAGTCAAATGAGACGTGAAGAAATAAAAAACCTACAGAGGTATGATACCCGACAGCTAATGGAAACAAAATCCAAAGTGAAAAGATAAAGCAAAAATAGAGGACTTAAGGTTGCAAGTTGGCTTCGAACTGAAGTTTAAACTGCAGTTCAAAGTGGAAAATGTGGCTTTATCTCAAGAGGCCACAGATTAAGATCTGCCACCTGCCCTGAAGACTTTACACTCCAAGTAAATCAAAATGAGAGTCTCTCTGGGGATTTCTTAGTGCCCCTAGAAGGAGCCTTATGATTATAACAAAATGTCTTGGGGCACTTTGAGTGAAATCCCAGTTTAGAAATAAATGATCCAAACTCTGTTTTCTGTTATCCGGCAATAAATCCATCATAACTCTCCTGATAAAAACTTGGCTCATGTGGCTTCACGATATCTAAAACGTTAACAAACTATGATGTTGACAGATTGTAACAAAAATTGTAGAAAAATCTTCTCCTGGCACAGTAAATCTAGGAAGATTAGCTAGAAACTCTTTAAATTGTTGGCCTGACAATTTCAATTTCAAGAGAAAAAAAAAAATGTAGAAAACTAAGGCAAAATTTCCAGATGAATGAGACTGATTTGTGAGCCCTTTTCTCTCCCCACATGATGAAAAATAATGACAATTTGCTGTCTTTTGAGAAATGTAGACTCTTTTCTTTTTTTTTCATTAATGGTTATATAGCTGACCTGAAAAGTGCCAGTTTGACAGCCCTGAACAGTATTTATTCTCAGAGCACTTGAATCACTCACACTCATTTGTTTTTAATGGTTTGGTTCACAAGATATATGTAATTTTGAGGCTGCTGCTCTTGCGGTACTGATGCAATGAGAAGAAAGGAGGGAGAGTGAGTGTGTAAATAAAATTTACCCCAAATTGATGAATAAGTCCTTCCACTCTTTAACGGGGATCTAAAGGAAACATGGGGAGGAACTATTTATCAGGGAATGTAGTGACAGGATGAGGGGTAATGGATTTAAACTGAAAGAGTGTAGATTTTGGTTAGATATAAGGAAGAAATTCTTCACTGGCACAGGTTGCCCAGAGAAGTTGTGGCTTTTCCCTCCCTGGAAGGGTTCAAGGCCAGGTTGGATGGGGCTTTGGGCAACCTGGGCTGGTGGAAGGTGGCCCTGCCCATGGCAGGGGAGTTGGAACCAGACGATCATTAAGGTCCCTTCCAACCCAGACCGTTCTATGATTCCATGATTCTATATTTTATTAAGAATTTTGTCCAAATCCAAACTTGCTTAAAATGATCCCCGGATATGGGATGGAATCCCAAGGAGACTGAGGAGTAATGAGGAAGAAGCATGGATTTTAACTTAAAGTCAAATAGCTGAGTGCCATCCTCACAGCCAACTGACAAGCATTGCCTGAGCCTGGTACTTATACGGGAAGTCCTTCTCCCTAGTCAAGAACTGCAGAAGGTTTAAACTCTGATTTGGGATCTTGCAGTGCCCAGCAAGCCCTGAGCTCAGGGGAGGAAAGATCTCAAGCCAAAGGAAGGTTGGGCAGACAAACAGACCCATGTCTTGTCTCACTATATATGGGAAAACCGTCTGTAAAGTTATCTGATTCAAACAAATATCCATCCCTTTGTGTAATATTAGTGCTGGAACTGCCCGAAGCTTCCCTCCCCTTTGTAAAACTGTCTCTGAGCACGTCTGAATGTGGCCAGTTCTCATGGCTCAGCTGGCATGCAGTAACTTGGTCTTCACAAGGCAACACCCCAGGGCCCACAAGCACCATCCTGAGCTCCCAATCCTGCTCCAAGCTTCCTTGGATGGTTCACAGGGGTTCCATTTTCTGTTTGTAAAACTGATATAACAATAATACCTTTCCCCCACCCACTTCCTTTTTTTTAAATTGATTTCAAATATGTATAAAGAGTGTCCCCATAACAGAAGTGTCATGGATCCCTTTCCCAGGTCTTCCAGGGTCCTACTTCAATGGCTAATAGAAGAAAGAAGCAGATATGTAGCATCAAAACTATCTTTACACTAGTGAAGCCTCATAGCAAAACACAACTGCCAGAAGGAAAAACAGAAGGAGGAACATAAAATCAGCATGGAAGGGGAAAAAAGAAGCAATAATTATCAGAACAATCATCAGAAAAAGAATAACTTAGTGCCATAAGCTTCATTGTGGCACACATAAACTAGTGACTCCAAAAATGAACAAATGGGAAGGATGAAAGGGAAAAGGGTTACCCTTGAGATCGTTCAAAAGGAAGCTTGTAATGATTTAAAGATCCCCAAACCCCTTGAAGGTATAGGACTTCAGAGCATCTTTTGCAAAAAATTGACTTTCTTCCCATTCAAGAGAGCATGCATATGTTCTTTTGGGGGATGGGGAGTGATAATTGACAATGTGAGAAAGATACAGGTACCCAGTGCTAACAGGCGGCTTAGTCACACACGATGATCTCTGAGGTATTAAGCCTGCAGGTTAGAAAACCCATTTCCTGGAGACTTATTTTGCACACAGGATTATTTCCACTAGGGCACTGTTCATTTTTTGGCAGGATGACATGAGAGGCACCAAAGCAACTATCAGAGGAGATGCTCAGGGACAACTGGCACAGAGCCAGGAGATGCTGTCAGAGATGGTACTGCCTGTCTCACCATGTCCTCCTCCCTGCCTCTCCAGAGAGCAGGAGACTATTAGCAAGGGAAGATGTGTTGGAAAATGGCTCAAAAGAGACAAGGATCCTGCATTAAAACTTCAGTGCAAATCAAGAGGAGCAGACTCTGTATTTCTCAGAGGCAGTATCTTTTCCCAGTCTGATATCCATTTGTTCTGGCACGTTGCAGGTGCAGTGTCCCATGTGCACACTTGGCTCTTTCTGTCCATTGAAGCACTACAGTGAGGAGTTCTAAACATTAATTCACTCTGAGGCAAAATAAGGGCAAACTCAGAGACGTCTCAGCAGCTATTTTTTTTTCTTTATTTTCATACCTCATCTTGGACAAGGAGAGTCTGTGGGCCACCTTCATTTCTAGAGGATACCACTATTCAGTTCGTATGCAATGTTAAAATACACAGTACCACACAAGACAGTTTAAACTCATCAGCCAAATCTCGTACCTATGTGTTTGTTGCAAAGTTAAAATCGTGGCTGGAAAATGCCTCTCCCTAGCATATTTTGCAAAGCCTTCAATGAGCATGGTAAATGATGGGAAAAGATGTTACTCTGCTGTTACACCAGCACAGGTGGGAGGAGGTATGGGACAATGAACCAGACACGTGGGAGATGTCGCTTGTTCACAGTTGGGAGCGTTTATGTGGGGATCCAAATAAAAAACAAGCATACAAGACTAAAATAACTCTTTTGAACATTGGTAACTTGTGAGAAAAAATGGGTGGCTGCCTGTGGCAGTTTAAATACGACTCCAAATTATAAAACTGAAAGCCTTAAATACTTCTGAAATAGAGTTTAATCACATTACACAAAGGGCAGCATAATGAAGTTGCCTGCCTGGAAAGTCTCTGCTGCATCTAAATGACAAAATCTCATAAGTGACAGTATGCCCAAAGAGACCTCTCTGGAGAAGCACGGGAAAGAAAGGATACTGCAAATTTAAACTGAAAAATCAGAAAAGTTGATTGTGTACTTTTAAAATAACCCGCTGTTGGGCCTCTGTGTCATATGGATTTCAAGCGGTTTGCAGCAGTGAATATCTGCTAAACGAAACTACTATTCCCGAACATATTTGGATAAGTAAATGACACAGTTATTACGACCACAGTACCCAAAGTGTGTTCTCACAGTAGGATTGCATCCAGAAAGGCTGCATCCAGGGCAATGAGAAATAGTTGCAGCCAGAGGAGAGCAGAACGGCAATAAATGAAGGCCAGCAACACTGGAAGATGGAAGCTTCGTGGCAAAACAGCTGTCCTGCTTCTCCATGCCTGCTTGTCTTCAAAGCAAACTGAAAGCAGATGAACCTGGGAGCAGACTCCTGCTCAGGGCTCTTGAGTTTTGCCACAGGCGGTGAACCAGCTCCCCAGGGAGATGGAAGAGAGTGGCTCCATCAACCTCCTTCTCCTGGCAAGGACTTGCTGTTCTTCTTGCTTGAGGCTGTTTGAAGGATTTAGGCACACTGGACCTCTCCATGCCCCTCACACGGCAGGTTTTTATTTTATTCTATGGCTGAGAAACCAAAGCATGGGGAGGTTAATTGACTCCTGACAGCACAGCTCTTTGTTCCCACAGAGTGTAACCCCTCTTACAGCACTTTCTACTCTAGAAAGTTAGCCAGGAAGATACAAATTTAATATTTAATGGAACTAAATATTTAATCCATCTTAACACCCACCTTTTCTCTACTATATTCTATTTCTTCATTCCTTCTCTATTTCATATAGTCCTTTTGTCTCTTCTCTTCCTGCATCCCTCACCCCTTGCCCCATGGTTTATGCCTACCATTTTCACCCTGTCAGTCATAATACTGCTGCTTCTTTGCCTCTTTTATCTACAACCCAAGCAGTATGCAATGTTCTCCATCATACTCTGTGAACAGAAATTCTTGAAACACAAAACCTCTAATCCGCTCTAAGTATTCCTCCCCCTGACCCTGCTTTCCAATTTTGGGGCTCATTTGATCCCTACGTGGCTCAGTGATGTATAAGGGGCACAAGAAACTACCATATCTCACGTGATGGGATGACTGTGCTCAGTCAGTTGCCATGGCAGCTTGTGAGCTGGGTGACCCAAACACCACCGCAGCGCTGCCAGATGGACCAGCTCCAGGTCCTGTGTGAGGGGAGACCTGAGCACATTTCTGCAAAGGGCTGGAGAGCGGCTGCTACTGGAGAGCCACTTCTGAAGACTGACACCTTGATCTTGGCTGGTGCCCAGGGATGTCAAAAGGCTGCTCTGGAAATCGCTACCTAGCCCTCTTCCCTAAGGGCTAATGAGATGAGCAAAGGATGAGGGGGAATTAAAAAGCTCATCCATCTTCCAGAACACGCCAGAGAGGGAACCAATCTGTAGAGAGATGTCAGGTCGTGGAAGTGAAGTATTACTGGGAGAGGGAAGGTGTCGCTGTCCTCACAAAACAAGGAAACAAACCCTGACATAAAGGTGATCTGAAAGCTAAAAGCTGTTTTTTTTGGTGGTGGGTTTTTTTTTTTTTTTTCCAACACTTTAGAGACAGAGAGATTTTCATCATTTCGTATTTATTATCATTCTGCAAACTTTCAGTTGGATTCTGCAAACATCTCAGAGAAAAGGGCTGGTTAGTTGTCGCTTACATGGTAGTGTCTGTAGTTACTTCTCTTTTATTCCTCTGAGATCTATCCTATAAGTTCTGAAGTTGTAGGTTGGTGTCAATAAGCTATTTTTTTCAGGGCTTTTTTGTTCTCTAAACTTCTCCTATGTTCTCACCCACTCAGAGACAAACAAAGGCAGAAATGTCCAATTCCAGAAATTGCTCAGCTATAGTATTACACCACCCTGTCCTGGATAATTGGATATTAGTCACCTTCTGTTGTTTCTGTTCCCTGGACTTCTACATGGAAACACAGTGAATAGTCAGTAATGGACCAAGACTTTTCTTGCTTTCAGATAAATCACTCCATCCACAGCTGAACAAGAGTGTTTGTATGAAAAACAATTGTTCCTTAACCCCCTGACTTAAATAAAAAATGCATCTACACAGGGAATTACAGCAAAAGAATACCAAAACCAGCCAAGTTTGACCTTAGCAGCTGTTAAGAGTTGGGGTATTGTTAATTTTGGATATTTGCAACGCAGGCATGCAAAACTTTCCTTTTTGTCCCAGATTTTGTGTCAAAGAGAAACTCAAGCAGAATTTACTGGGAGATTTAAAAACATTTCCAGTGACACAGGGGCTGGATTTATGACCCAAGGATTTGCTTAGTTTTTCTACAGAAGTAAACAGTGTTAAAAACAAACTAAAACCAACCCTGGAGCTACAATGCACAAAATAGCTTTTTCCTGAGCCAGGGCATTGCGCAGGGTATAAAACATCGGGTACGTGTTGGCCACTGGCACTACCAGGGACAGTAAGGAACCACAGTTCTTGTTAACCCACTGAACCCAGTAAATGTGTCTTTATTAGCCGTCCTGGAGCACTTCAGATCCCAATATGAGTGTGTAGTCAAATATTCTTGTTCTGATTTTGGCTGGGATAAAGATAATTTTCTTCCCTAAGTGCCGTGGTTTGAATTTAGCATGAGAATAATATTAATAACACACTGTTATTTTAATTGTAGCAGTTATCCCAAGACAAGGGTTTTTTCAGTTTCCCATGCCCTGCCAGCACGGAGGTGCACAGGAGCATGGCCAGGACAGCTGACCCAAACTAGCAAAAGAGATATTCCATACCATTGAAAGTCATACCCAGTATATAAACTGGGGGAAATTGGCTGAGCGGCGAATCATGGCTCAGGCACTGTTCAGCAGGTGTTGACTGATTGCATTGTAAATCACTTGCCTTTCTTGGTGTTTTTTCCTCTTTCTTTTTTATTGTATTCCTTTTTATTGCATTGTATTATTTTTAGTGTATATTTCATTATTGTTATTATATATTTTTTATTTCAGTTATTAGCCTGGTCTTATCTCAACCCATGAGTTTTACTTTTTTTTTTTTTTCAGTTTGCTTCCCCATCACACTGGGAGCGAGGAAGAGTGAGCGAGCCGCTGCAAGGTGCTTAGTTTCTGGCTGAGGTTAAACCATGACAATTAGTTGTACCTCCCTTGGACTCTTGGAAATCTCCCTTCATCTTCACTTATCAAATATAAGTTTCTTCCATCAGGGTCAGTTATTTTCTTCCTGTTTTTTATAGTGCTGGGCACCCCTGGCCTCTGAGTAGGCTGCTGAAGTCCTGCAACACTACAGACGACTCTTATCATTAGTCCCGTTCCTGATTCAAAGGGGACTTTCACAGGGAAGTTTCTCTTTCATTTCAGTGCAATCAGTTTGAAGCAATTGGAGTGGAAAAGATTTTAGAAGGCAGGCTGGAATCATCATGCATGAGACAAATCAAGGAAGATGACAGCCAATGTCTAAAAAAGAAAGAGACTGAACTTTATTCTGCTCTAAATAGTAGGACAGTAGGGGGAGTGTCTGTCCTTTTCCTGCCAAAGACTACTAAGAAGACTAAAGGCAAATAATTTCCTGCAAGCAGTGAGTTAAACGCAACTCATATTTAATCACACAGAATCATCTGAGGTGCATAAAACCAACACTGAGTCATCACACTGACATATCACCATGACCTCTGGTCTGCTGCGCTGTCGCTTCTCCCACATCCAGCGTGTGGTTCTGTTCTTTCCTCTGTTTTCCATCCCCAGGTAGGACTGTAAACTGGCTGGGGCAGCACTACCCTGTTCTCAATCTTTGGTGTTGTATTAAGCTCCTCTTTCTGCCTTAAATAATCATAATAGGAAACTGAGGGGATAGCATATTCATCTGACTAGTCAGATTAGCTGACTTTAAAGTCTTTAAATCAACAGAAGATCATAAACCAGTGCAGATGCAAAGTCTGTAACTTTTTAGTTGCAGATGGCAAGTAATAGTATTGCAAATAACAAAAGATAAAAAATTGTACATTAATTTATTTAGACATGTTTTATATACCTGTGTTTCTAATGCACATATATATATATGCATTAACACATAAAGTATCCAATTTTATCCAAAGGAAAATAAACTTGCTAAGACAGAGGATAAGTTTCAGTGCATGTTGCCTGTCTTAACCTGATCCATGGCTAAAAGTCAGGGTGAAGTAGATATTTAGCTCAACGTAGCGAGATGCCTATCATGCCAAATAGCTCTTTGACCTTCTCTTTGTGATGCTGTCCTGCAAACAACATTTAGAGGACAACACATTAACAGAAAGAGGGAGCAACAGTGCATGGGCCACAATTTGCAAGTTCACTCGACTTTCAAAGGGGCCATGAACTCAAGAGCTACATGTATAGGAACCAAAAGATAAGAGGAAATTTCTTAACAAGCACATGCCAGTAGTTTGAGAGGCTAATTAGTGTAGGAAGCAACATCCCAAAAGCTATTGGATAGATTACATGGAAATTAATTAAATTGATTTTTTTAAATTTTGAAAGATCAGCTATCATAAGTGACAGTCTTGGGCTGGACCATAAAACAACTGATTAAGTGGAAATAAATGCAATTGGATTTGGATAACTAAATCATAGACAGCCAAAAGGAGATGGATTAGAAAGTCATTAGGCTAATCTTGAAGGGCAAATTAAATGAGAGAAACTTTCCAATCCTTAAATGCTGTCATTATATTTGTTAACATGGACAGTATTTGCTTTTGAGAGAAGTGGGACGTAAGAAAGAGGTACATAAACTAATAATTTAACAAATGAAGACAAGACACATCTATATGCCCTCTTCCCTACAACAAGGAAAAGGAAGGAAAGCAAAGCAATCAGAAGACAATAGGTGGAAATATTTCCTTTGAAGATTTCACAGTATCTTCAGCTCCCAAATCTTTTCAGAATTCCAGGAAGGATTAGAAACTGATACAGACCACGCAAGCAGAAAAATCACTGCAACTTGAGGGGGAAAAAAGGGTGTTAGAGGGGCCCTTAAAAGTGAGATAGTCTGTTCTCCAGAGTTAGGATCAGCTACATTTCTCTCATCCTTCTAAATTGCCTTATCTCAAGAAACAGTTTACCACTTTCTGTGCAACAAAGATTAACATGTTTTTTCTGTAGAGCTCGCCGCCTTTGGAAGAAATAAAAACCGTGTAAATTCTTCATTGTTCTATCCTGTCTGGTGCTTCCCAGATCCTGAGACCAGATACACCTTTTGCAGGTGTGTACAGAAATGTCAGTAACTTCCCTTTGGATATATGAGCTGGGAATTCACAAGGTGGTCATATTCAGATCTGCTGGCTCTTAAATTAAAAAGAGATAATGATGTCCATAAAAGGTTTACAGCCTTTTCAAATAAAGCATAAAGCAATATTAGTGAGCATGCAAAACTTACAGCAATAATTCAATGTGACAGCCCACGAGAGCTTTTGGAACCAGCCTTTGAAACTCTACAAGTTTTCACAATCACATCATATTGCCTCTTCTTTCCCCAAGGTTTGTGAGTGTACACACCAGTGCAAGCTAAAATGCAGTATCTTGGGTGTCATTTGAGAGCCATTATTTACAGGACTGAATAGTCAAACCCATGAGAGCACTACAGACTTCAAAAGCCAGAAATACAGAAGGGGGAAAAAAGGAGGAGCTGAAACACAGTGCTCTTCAGAAAGGCTCAAGGCTCATGATAAGATATGGTTAGAGGTCACACAAAGGCTTCAGTCAATGCCAGGATCTTCCTGTGCTTAAGTAAAGTGCAAACAGGCACAGAGACACAGAGCCTTTCCCAAAGCTGAAAAAAACCCCAAGATGACAAGTCAAACACACAGCATGTGGTGGTACTCAGAAAGAAATCTACACCGAGTACCAACACAGCTTACAGACAAGCAACTCATTTAGTGTAAATACATGACCAGCAATCCCCAACTCCATCTCTGGAGCCCCTGTTAACTCTTAAATACTCACAGATGAGTAATGTGGAGAGATGTGGTGAAAGGACTTAGCCAATGCTTTGCACATCAAGGAGGAAGATGAGCCATCCTTCAGGTGCAGGTTTGAACAAAGCCGTTCAATTAAACATTCACTGCCCCTCTTCTGACTCTGCATCTTGGAGTTTTACTTAAGAGGAGCAAGTAAAAGTCACCAGCCCTCTCATCATTCCTCCAACTAAATTGCTAGAATACCTCTTTGTGGCTGCAAGTCTAGCTAAAAGGTTGAACGAATACATTCCCACCACTTCTCATGATGGATTCCACCTTGAGAAGCTAACACTGTTGCTTTTATCAACACAACCAGCAAGAGCAAGGTTTTAAAGAAAGCTGGCTAAATACTTTTTTTCCACCGGGTTTCATCTTTATTATGGAAAATAAAATGGTCTTCAGTGAAGTCCCTAAGTTTTAGTTGTATAACTTGATGTAAAATCCAAACGAGGTGAAGGTAATGGAGTGTAGAGTTTTCACAAAACATAGCAAGTGGAATAAAAACCTCAGGCTCCTCTAACCATAACTTTGCTTGAAAAACATCAAGGAAAATGAAAATCTGCCTTCTCAGTAGAGATCTATCTGACATGCATGGTTTTGTGTTAAAAACACTTGAGAAAACCTGAGCAAAGAGAAGGCCATTTCCATAATCGGCAATGCTGAAGGCAATTAAGTATGGTCACAACAGGTGACTTAACCATAGAAAGTGGGGAAGAATATAGATGGAGATATTCCATTGGAAGTAGCTTGAATAATCAAAGCAGGAATTTCTGGGGAAATAAAAAGAAAAGTTTTTGTGTGTGATCAAAATCAAAGGTGGTAAGGAGTTTGGAGAAGAAAACTGTCGGATACAAATTCAAAGGAGGTAGGAAGAGATATAGGTTGCCTCCAGTCTGACCTCCCTTTAAATGTTTGGGGGCATAAAAAATACATCAAATTCTGAGGGAATAAGCTACACATCTTTTCACAGACCACAGGAAAATAAATGGAGCAATACATTAAACGATGATCTGTAGGTCTGATACGTGTTTAAATGCAGAAAGAGGAGAAAATAGTGCTGGCAGAGATTCAAGAGATCATCCCAACCACTGCCTGAAAACCACCAGCCTGGTATCTAGCCGGTCCTGAGAGAAACACTTTCACACTGTTCCCCAGACTGCTTTTTGTGGGAAGGGCTGCAATTTCCCACAACACAGTCTGTTCTAGGGCTTAATTCTCCTTTACTCTGAGAAAAGTCTCCTGCGTAGCCAATACAAATCACTCTTGCTATAATTTAAACCGTTTCTACTTGCCCGCATACAGGGAACGAGAGCAACGTGTTTCTACATCTGCTACCTTTAACTCAGGGGAAGACTGGCCGCATTTTCTCTCAATCTTCATTAATAACCATAGCTTCAGAGTAAATTTCTTGAGAAAATTTACTCAAGGTTCTTGAGAACCTTGCATTGATTTTTAAAACGCGTGAGAGATGCATGGTCCAAATGGAGCTCACCTCATTCAACTCCACAACAGCGTCGGCACTTCAGCTGATTACTCTGATCTTTCTTTGTAGTGAGGAGAGACAGATGCACATATCTGGAGCTCTCTATTGACGGCAAAGACAGCCATGAGATAATTGCTCAGGTGGAAGAGTCTGCATGGGAGAAGAGTGATTCAGCTCTCTAACAGGTGCTTGGTACTACTCAAGGTATTTCGGAGTATTTCAGACACCTGCATGGAGTTGGCAGGCGTGCACAGCCTATGGGATTCCTGTGCCATTCTGGCAAACAAAATTTCCCATATTATTTTCACCCTCTTTATCTTGATTTTTTTTTTGATGAATTCTAAATCCTTCCCCTACATAAATCTCTATAAAGTACAGACTTTTTGTCACCCTGTTGTCTTATAGAAAGACTGTTTCAGAACCCCAGAAATTTAGGAACTGGGAGCCCTTTTCTAATTTTGTTCCAACTTTATCAAAGGTCAGTTAGGCCATGGAAAATGCTACAACCTTTTGCACTTGTGCCAACATGTTCTTTAGCACCAATAGCTCCTTTTATCTCCCCTGTTCTTGGTTCTCCTGACAGGTGTAGAGAGCACAATCATACCCTCTCTCAGGCCTTGTTCTCAGATAAATAAGTTAAATTATTTTGGTTTCCTCTCAAGAAGCTTTCTATTTTCATGGTGCTTTTAAGCATAAAACTTTGCAAATTTCCATAGTGGTTTTCTACCCATTTCCATTATACCAGATTTTTTCAATCTTTGTTCCATTTTTAATGTCCTTACCGTTCCAGTCTTAGTTATGCTTCCCACTTCGTGGTAATACAACTACCACACTAAACTCATGTGGTCTATCTATTTGGGGCATGTCACATTTTCCTTCTACCGATGTTGTGTCATTTTCTGTACTCTCATTCCCGTTATCCATCCTCTCATTCCCTTAACTGGTTTTGTTGCAAACTAAGGCAGAATATTTATTTTGTCTTGTAGTCATATTCAATATAATTTGTGGGTGTCTCTGCATAGCAACCTCTTTTATTCCTTCCTCACTTTATTTATAAGACTGAAGAACCTTTGCTAATTGTTTCATAAACATCCACTTGACTTTTAGCAATTTACGTTACAATAGAATCCTTTTTGACCTAAGATCTTATCATTCTTTGCTGATTGGTGCTTTTTTTCTATTCCTTTTAAGTACTTTGTTAATTTTTTTTAGAGCTTATTATTGAGAGAAACCTGGAATTCTTCCTTACTCTGGCTCTTTTGGCTTAATATACAAATTCCTTATTATTTTTGCATCTGTAGCTTAAAGAAAATCTAGAAAGCTTCTATATGCAAGTCTCCAAACTTTTCAGTTGAGTTAACACCATGTGGTGGTTTAAACTAGGACACACCACTAGGCACTTCTTTCAGCCATTGACAGTTTCACTTTGGAATTTCAAATCTTATTCTCAGTTTATTTTTATCCTGGCAGAAATGTCCCAATGTTATCTTAACATTTTTTTTTTTCTAAATTATTTTTGCTGAACCAGACAATTAAGTCTGGCTTTCCATTCCAATACATTTACCAATATTTTTTGCTAGTCACATATGTTATTCCTACAGTTTCTTGCTGTAGGCCTTAACCTGTAATTTGTCTTCTCTTTTTGCTGCCCTTAGTTTCCTGCATATAGTTTTTTTGAAGAGACCATCCCCAATGGCGTAAGTGAAACTTATGAATGACAGAGCCACCACTGTCATTAAAAATCGTGTTCTTTACCCTTCAATCACTGACTCTTTTGTTCGTTGTCATATCATTTCCCTGATTTTTCTTCTCTGAACTACTACCAAACTTCCCTCATTCTTTCTTATTCTAAAATTCTTTATCAGTCAAGTTGCTCTCTTCCCAAGAAGTGTACTATTTTAGGGCCATATACGAGTTCAGAAAGTCCATCTTTACAGTAGTCACTGTCCCCAAACCTTCCTGAGAGTACTGGCTCTTGAACCACCTGTTGATCATCACCTTACCACCTTTTCTTTCTCCTCTGTCAAGTGCAAGATTGTCAGAATAATACCATGAGACTCCAATTGTTAATATTTCTCCCAGAGAAGTATGCTGAGCCATTATTTGGAAATCTGGAAACATAACTTCTCCCAGATGAGGACTGGATTCTTCTTTGCTTCTTCCAGAGTCTTTTCCAGACTCAGATCTACATTTGTGCTCTTCCTCTTGAGAGGCAGCACACTTATTTTGAAAACACTCACAGGCTGCAAATCTTCCTTCTTAATGAGTGCCTGGCCATCAGATTTGCTTCTTCCTCAATTTCATATCACCTTTCCAGTTTTGGTGTTCCTTTCATCTGCCGGTTTTGTGCTTCTGGTTCTTTTTTGAGCTCTAACATCTATTTTCTAATCTTTGTTTTCCCTTTGGCTGGAGGGGTATCTCCTCTCCCTTGGCACTGACACATCTAGTTTTTCTTTCAGTGCAGAAAATTCACGAGTTCCTTTTTTCTTAGCCTTTAACTTCCTTTGACCTCAAAATCATATCTTTTACTAGAACACCACTGTCAGGAATTTTCTATAGCCCAACAAAATGCTTCAGCATTTTTAGATCCCTGTGCAATTGCCAGATGGCACTTCACACATATGCAGCTTCTACCAGCACCTATTCTGGGTGCAATTCTGAAAGTCCCACAGCTTCTGCACCCTGTCATCTTTTAAAAAGGGAAACCCGTCCCTCTTGCAAACTATCAAATGCTGTATGAAAACAGAAACAGCATTTAAAAGTGAAAAGTGCAATTGAAATAATTGCTCCCATCGTACCCTTTACCCTAACAACTCTGTGCAGAACTGAACATATTTCCATATGGATCAGCATGAATCATGAACTTGAACACTGCACCACAACGGTGGAAATTAAAATAAGTTCTAGCTCATTATGTTCTCCAGGCAGAGTGTGGATGATCCTTACAATACAGCAAATAACTTTCCTGCAGCACCAGAGGCTTACAACACTTTACTCCTAGTTATTCTCCTTGTCCTTGCTTACAACAGAAATAAGAACTATAGTAGGCTGGCAGGGGATCTACAGAAGATCCTCCCTGTTTTCTTCTAAAAAAATAATAATATTAAAAGTAGCAAAGTGGCTACCTGTCCTGGTTTTGGTTGGGATAGAGTTAATTTTCTTCCTGATAGCTGGTACAGTGCTGCATTTTGAATTTACTGTGAGAATAATATTAATAATGTACTAATGTTTTAGCTGTTGCTAAGTAGCGCTTATCCTAAATTAAGGATTTTTCAGTTTCCCATGCTCTGCTAGTGAGGAGGTGCACAAGGAGCTGGCCAGGACAGCTGACCAGAACTAGTCAAAGGGATATTCCATACCATAAAACATCAAGCTCAGTATATAAACTGGGGGGCGGATCGCTGCTCATCATCGGTCAGTGGATGGTGAGTAATTACGTTGTGCATCCCTTGTCTTTTCTTGAGTTTATTTTCTCTCTCTCTCTTTTTTTTTTAAAGTTATAGTTCTTTTCATTAAAATTACTGCTATTATTATATTTTAGTTTAATTTAGTTTAATTATTAAGCCAGTCATATCTCAACCCACGAGCTTTACTTCTGTTTTGATTCTCCTCCCCATTCAACCGGGAGTGGGGAGGAGCGAGCGAGCAGCTGCATGGTGCTTGGCTTCTGGCTGGGGTTAAACCACGACACGGTCTGAAGGGACAAACCACCTACTGTTCCTTCTCTTTCGCCTCCCTCATCTGAACAGAGCAGGTCTCAGGATAGCCCAGAGGAACATTGTTTTTCCAGCAGAAGAACGAGTAGGGACAGATGGGAGATAAAATAAATAACCAGAAAAACAGAAGAATAATATGGTTAGCATGTGCCTGCTGGTTACTTCCCAGCTTCACCAGAATGTGCATGTAAAAAGCAAAGAATCTCCCAGCCAGTAACAAAATCATTGAGTTTCAAAAGTGCTTGTTTGCAAGCTCTCTCTAGTCCAGCAGACACCCTTGTCTGGAATTATTTATTACCTGTGAACACAAACAGAACACTCCAGGAAAGCAATATTGACTGATTATTCAAGTAGTTTGGATCACAAATGCTTGTATCATTAATCCATATGAAAACCTACCCATGCTTGCTCACCATATGATAAATGTAGACTAATTCCTGGAGTGCTTGAGAGTGTGAGCTGTCCAGAGCCCATTCAGAGCTTTCTGGTGCAATTTTGCAGACCACTCTGAAAAGTAGAAAACAGGGCTGGAGTGGCTGTGTGAGGCATCCACTCATCCAACATAAGATCCGGTGTAATTCTTCGATATTTGTCCAGACTCTTCTTAAAAACATATAGCAATAGACATTATACAAGCTTTCTAGGCAAAACCTAGCGACAACTCAGCAGGTTGTTTCAAACTTGTGCCTTGCTCCAAATGAACAATTTTCTCATCACACATACTACCTTGTAATTAATTAACTCCACTCTTTCTGTATTACGTCTAAAGTGAATTTCTGTCACGTTAGGCAATGACTGCATGACACTGCTTGCTCGTGTTCGGTTAATAAAATTTTCCACGAAGACTAAGTATCATTTGTTTTGCTTTCAATGACTTTAGACTCACGGATACTTGAGTACATATTCTTTGCTTGTTGATAAGTTTTTATTTTTACCACAAAGGGATTTACAGTGTCTTAAAACCCTGATTTAACACCTCCTCGAAACCTGCTTCTGCTGCTGGCCCATAACACACTACTAGAAATGTAAGTAGGCTTCACTGTGAATACTGTCCTGTGGTTATAAGTGTTTGGGTTTATACTGAGAGGGAAAACAATAAAACCAGTCCAAAAACTGCATGGGAAAAGGAAGTTTCATAGTCATCAACACTGATGCCCCCCGAAAATTTTTTCACCAAACAACTTGTGCATGAAACATTGTCATTTTGACCAGAACACCTTTGAAAAAAAGCATTCAGTCTTACACAGGTTTTGGTAAACAATTCAATTCAAACAGTATTTTTTGGAGAAAAAGCCTTCCTGCTTCATGGATTTTACAGGGGATAAGATTTTGCAATTCAAGCATAGAGTTCTACTATTTGAGCTCATGTAATCATGAATTTTTTTTAATGTCAAAAATGTTAAATTCTTAATCTGCATGTAGACCAATTGCTAGACTGAGTTCACATTATTTTTTTTCAGCAATATTTATGATGTAAGCATAGTTATATTAGTTTTTGTGAAAATTCTTAATCTTTCCATTCACTTTAAGCCAGTTAGTTCAGTTTAGTAGATGAGTACAAGACCTTGTACATACTATAAACCTGCATGTCCATCATAAATCAAATCTGATGTGATTAAATTATTTTGTTTTCTTTTCCTAATCTGAGCAATACTAGGAAATGAAAAGAAAGAACAGCTTTTTATATGTGTATAACTCAGTCATAGAACTGTCTCAGATCTATTCACTGAAATGCTTTTTCTTCTATTTAAACTCTTGCAGTATTGTGTAAAAAATTTCCTACTCTAAATTCTGAATGTCTTGAGGGAATATTGCCAAATATAACTACATCCCAGGCCAATTTTGAGTTGCTTGACACTTGTCAAATCTAATTATTTTGCCTGCATTAGCTTTCTTCAGCTTAAAATTTTATTAACAAGATATAAATCAGTCACTTATACTGAAGATACTAATTAAAAATAATAAAAGAAAACCTCTTTGCTTGAACTGATTGAAATTTTGATAAACATGCAAGCACTTTATTTCAATAAGATACTTTATTTTTATAGCTGTAGTTGATGCTCACTAAAGGTATCAAAATGTTTTCTGCCTCTTGAATGGAACTTTGAATCCTTCCTAGAAAATATAAAATTTACTGTTGAAGAAGAAATCAAGCAAGGAATTAAAGGACAAAGTGAATGCTTTTACAAGTTGAAGATATTTTAGAAAAAAAAAACCACTGGATGTCTTCCACCACCTGTGGCAGAACTCAACTTTGTAAGATACCCCATGTGACTTAATAGGCATGTGATAGGATGGGGATATTCTCTCTGACATTTATAAACAAAGTGTCATAAGCAAAATTACATATCCTCTTTGGCCACAGAATCAACTTTCTTGCAAGGGAGTAAAATCCTAACACAAAACAATTTTAACCTACATCTTCTGAAAAGAATTTTCAACTCAGAAGTTCTAGTTTTCTACTCCATTTGAAAACTAAACAGCTAGCTAATTTAGAAATTCAGCTATTGGCTTTGTTTCTACACTTTATATGCCTGCATTTGAAAATGTAGTTCTTGATTTTTACACATTTCTCCTTTTGGTTTCATGAGTCACTCCCAGCCAGAAATACCAGGCACTTAGCCATCCCGTTATTTACTGCTATTCTGTTGACAGTCCATCAGTCTCTTTTCACCAACAATTCACCCATTCACTAGGGAAAATTAAGTCAGATGTCCTGTTAGGGGCTTTCTTGACAGCTAAGCATGACCAAGGACCAGGGATATGTTGCCAAGGCCTCTCTCCTCCAAGCCACATCCCTATTAGATTTATCTGCTCTGCAGCAGCTCCCCTTCTGAGTTGTAGCAGGACAACCCAACTATGTCCCTCACTCATGGTCTTCAGCAATGTGTTACCAATACAAGTCTTTCCCAGTGTTGTTTATACTTTTTCCATTTCAGTCTTCCTTACCCCAAATTCTTTTTTCAAGGTAATTGTGGTAATGGTATCTTCACTCAAACAACTGCAGACTCATCATTCCCCCACAGAAACATACTGACAAAGTAAACTTCATCCTCTTTTCATTCCTTTTGTCCTCGAAGCAGTCAAAAAGCGTGCATGAATTAAGGACTGAGACATTCAGAATAGACTCTGAATGACGTGAAGGTTGGCCTTGGATAAATGAATAACTGATGTTCTCAAGTAGCCTGAAGTTGGAGTAGTTTTTCTCTGTCCTTATAGACAAATGTCTTAACTTCTTGTCATAAAGACAGTTGCTAAGCAGAAAAAGCAAACTGTTTCTGGAGGCTAAAAGAGGATGGAAGAAGTTAGGAGATAATGCCTGAGAAATCTCCTAAATATTTTTTTTTACTGACAGCTGTCAGGAAATTGTTTATCTGAGAGGGGTAACATTAAGATGGAAGTCTGAATCGAGTAAGATACATCTGCCTCCAGAAGTCACATTAGACATATTTGTCTCTATTTAATTGCTCCTACAAATATATACAGCAAAGTTTTAAAGCAGGATAGAGATCAAGCAATTGGTCTAAAAATTTAATCTCATCATCAGCTGCTCACGACACTGAAGAAGAAAAATCACAGGAAACACAGAGTTCTTATGCAGGATGCTATTGCCCGGTATCCAGAGACACAGGGGCAACTTGCCCCTCCTAGGAAATTGGCTAAAATGGATGCGATGAATCAGATTCCAATTCAGTCTTTCTCTTTCTCTTTATTGAAACTAAAGGAAGTTTATAAGAATAACTTGTACCAGACAATAAAATTTCAAGACAGGAAAGCTCTACTCACCTACCCTTAAAAGCCATGAGCAAATAAATTGCAGTATTACCACCTGACAAATATATAAGCCTAATATTTCACAAAGTGCTTTGCAAAATGCATGAAATGGCTCAGCATGCAAACACCTCTATTACCACAATGCGAACCAAGAACTCCTAAAAAAAAAAAAAAGTTCTGTCCACAGTAGAACAAAACTGCACCACAAACTTGACTTCCATAAAGTTTACAAAGCCTGGGAAAAACCTGCCTGATAAATCGAAGCAACATTTTACTGTGGGGAAACTGAGCGGTGAAGATCATGGTCCGGAACTCAGAGCTGTTTGGGTTTGTTGTGGGCATCCAACACGTTGCATCCAGCACATAAAGGTGATGTGAGTAGTAAGACACGTTGAACTGGGCCATTACTGAACATTTCAAACTCGCTCATTCCCATCTATCTTCGGGCTTCTTTTGTGTGATCCTTGAAATTCTAAGCAGTGACAGGGTTATACTGCCAAAGATATACTCGGTGAAGGACTTGGAAAGACCAAGTCACGCTGCTCAGGATGAAAACAACAGTCACGGAGGGTAGAATATGATTTTTTAATGTTATTTTATTCTTGTTTATTGTTTTTTAACATTCTTATTTTGATGTTCGTATCTTTCAGACTGTGCTGGTGGCATGCATTAGGCCCATTTATACTGACAGCTTGGGTGTGTACAACAGAGTGGTATAGCAGCAGATAACGAGGGTATAAAAAGGTTACATGGGAGGCTGAATTCTGCCATTGTTAAGTTTCCAATCAAAACTCATATTGTTATACAGAAATAGGTTGTTGCATCCACAGAGATGGAAATTACCTGTCAATCCAAAGTATTACACATAGACAGAGCCTCAAACCAAGGTCTAAAAATTGTTTGACTGACAACTGTACTCCGCAGCTAGAGTAGAATTCTCTCCTCCCAGGTTTAATTACATGTCTCTTGTAAATACATATATTTAAAAATATTAACTGAGGTGCAGCTGTGCTTAACTATGTTTTTCTTCCTAATCTTCCAGAGAGTTCCTTAGTATTTGTGCAAGACTTTGAAGAATGGCATGACATGGCAAGTATTATTGTTAAGCTGTCTGCTTCTCATGACAATTACAGCACAGCTAAAAGAAGCAAGAGAGTTTCCAACAGAACCCGTGACTGTTAGATGTTGAAGACTTTCAGAAAACAAAAGGTCTTTTAAATGTGAAACTTTTCCTGCCACTCTCCAGGTAGAGTAATTTGAAGGGAAAAGGCAATCCAAATTTTTCTCTTGACATTTCCATTCCAACTAATTCTCTGACTTCCTCTCTTCTCACGCTGACTCAAACCAACTTACTTTCATGGCCATGAGTGCAGCTACAGCGTCCTGACTCTAAAAGCCTGTGTACATGCTGATAATTCAAGGACAATTTTGGCAGAAGGCCAACTGGATATAAACCAACCTGGAATATGTTTAGGCTGCAAAAGAGAAAAAAAAAATCTGCTAATTCTATGTCATATATGTTGTTCTGTATTAGCTCATGAGATGTATTTAAAGGTTATTTTAACAAAGATGGTTTATAAGGTTAAAGTCTTTTTCTATCTTATTCTAAGCTGGAAACTATATTTTGATGATAGATTGTGTCAAGAAGACTAGCTACATTTTGAAAGAACTTTTGAAAAAGAAACTCTAGAATTTTTAGTGATTTTTTTTTTATGAGTTGTCTGACTTGAACTTTTTACATCTTTGTTTTTACGATTGCCATATGGACAGCCGTTATGATAATTTGTGTCTGGTGCTTAGGTATTTTTGTACATCTGCTTTTAAAATAGGCAGATGGAGTTTAGCTGAATTCTGCAGAGCCATAAACAAGTGGGCATGAACTAGGGTGTGTGAAAGACTTGCTCCATTTTGCTTGTTCAACTGCAAGAAAAGATCAAAGCTTCCTAAGATATATTGGCATCACCGCTGAATAGTACAAGAAGGAACACAACCAATCTGCTGAGGTGCGTCATAGTAAACAGCCTTTATGGACACAGGAGGAAAGCCTGCTCTACAGATGCTGCCTTGCAGAAGTGAAACACAGTGGAGCGTATTAATAACTAGAAAAGAAAGGGCAGAGAAAGCAAGGGGATTCAAATAAATTTGCTAGATTAACCAAATTAACCATGTGCTCAACCTACAGATTTGGGATTTTGTTAACATTTCCAACGTGCTCATTGTGAAGATATTGAATGTGACCCAAATATTTTGCATCCTTCCATCATGAGAGTGTAAATTAGCTACCAGGTGGAGATGTTGAAAAAACAGGTGTCCAAAAAGACCTGTCTCAGATCAGGTATGGGCAGAGGACACTTAGGCCTCCCACCACAGTTTCATGCTGTCCCTTGGTTTGTCTCCACCGTCATCTCCACCATTGCTTTCAGAAAGGAAGATAATGATTAGGAAAAAGCTGATGTTCCGACACTGATTACCTGCATGAGAATGACTTGGTGGTTACCCTGGGCACCTAGCCTCTCCCCAGAAAAAGAACTACATCATAGGACATATCTAAATCTGCAGCTGCAAGGGAAAATTATGTCGTATCACAATGGTGGCTTGTATTCTTTCATTATTAGTCTTTAGATTATGATAGGATAAGGTTATCAGTCAATGTCTGGCCTGGGTATAGTATGAGAAACTGGGGAGAGGAGAGAGAGAGGTGAATTGAAATTATCTGTTTGAGAGAGCAGAAAGCTATAGGTTGCATTGGGTTAAGGACAAGAGAAAATTTGCAGGCTTGACTATTGCATGGTCAAAGGCAGCAGCCATAGGTATGAATGGTATTGAAGAGGTGAAAAATGCTGAGCCTGGGGAGAGCAGAGACATGATGGTAGGAGGGCTGGAATGGACTACCCTATCTACTCCTTTCTGTTCACGTCCAGTTACAATGCAACAGCAAATACTTGTTCTGCAGGCAGCCAGTGAATGACAACTGGCTTTTATAGAGCTAACCGATGCTAGGCTCTTTTGAGAAATTCTTCCTTTTTTGGTCCTCTGTTTTCTTTTCATTAGTCACAGAAGTTTGCAAGCTTCATAATAGTCATGTACTGAGAAGTGTTTTGTAGACTGTGGCGTACAAAGACAATGCTCTAGGGAAGTTTTTACCCAGCACTTACCCTGCTGTCTTGATTATTCATACCGGGAATTCTGTGGGATAGTGACCATCCTACCCTGTGTCTGCACAACAAATGATACAGCAGGCCACGGACCCAGTCAGAGCCCCCAGACAGTACAGCTACATATAAATAAATGGTTATTTCAAGTGTCTAAAACTGTTGGTGTGACTTCTATCATTACCCTTTACCAAGTATTTACTAAATGCCATAACCTTTTAATACAATTTCTTGTGCTCATGTGCCAATTTTTGTAGTGGTTTAGGGCACTGAGATTCATTATAGATATGGCTACGGTGACATTTGGTTTAATTAATTTCTCTGTTATGTCACAGCTTGAATGAGAAGCAATCAGATATTATTAAAAAATTAGATCACTGTGCTTATTTCATACTTTGGAAGAATCTTCAATTTGCTTATGAAACTATCTTGGACGTAAATGTGTAAAAGTAAAGTAGTTCTCCACTCCTGATTGGGGTTGTTGATTGTTTTTTTTGTTGTTGTTTTCTTTATGGCAGAAGATGGTGTTGATGAAGTCATAGTGTTGCTAGTGGTGCTGTTTTGCGGAGAAATCACTCCATAACTTTTGGGGTTATAAAGTGGGTATGTTTATTCAGCGCTGGGCGCATGGGGGATCGCTCCACCACAAGCATGCGCGCCGTCTGCAGCTCTCGTCCGGCTTATATGTTACAAAATAGTGCATATTCATAAAACGCCTATACATATACATAGTCTACCCCCGCCTCCCCTCGCTTCTCATGGTAATCAGGTCTCCTCTTCTTCGCTGATGAACTTTTCTCCTTATCGCTCTGTGCAGCCTCAGTTGTTCTCTGGCTTTCTTCCAGTCCAATGTTTTGGGGTTGTCTGTTTTTCAGAGACTAGGAGGGACTTCTCTTTGGGCTAGGAGTTAATCGCCTAGCAACGTTATCAGTACTTGGTATGTCTTTTTTGAACAGTCCCATACGCCTCCCCTTGTTTTTGCGCAGGCCTTGCACCATCAATCTAAGATTGTTTAGACTCCCTGTCTCAGGTAGGGCCTCCTTCTTCTCATTTTGAACAGCACCAGGTACCATGGGATTCCTGTTTTAAGGTTTAGCTTCCTTGGGATTGTTGCCAAACAAATTATGATTAATAATTATCAAAGAGGAATATTGGGTTTAGATTCTAAGATGACTGGCATCACATTTCCAACAAATCAGGGGTGAATATGAAAGCAAAGCTGTCTAATCCTAGCAGTGCCTAAATCCAGAGCTCCCTTTCTTTTGCCTCTACATTTCCTACACCCATGCATGTGCTAAATTGCTCCCAGCCCACGCTAGGCAAGTCCCATTTACCACAGTGACAGGGCTATAGCTGGCACTAGTGGCTACAGAGGCTACAAGTAAAAGCAGTCCAGTAGAAGCAGGTTTCCCATCATGGTTGTTACTCCATCCTGCCAGTAACACTACGTAAACCAGCAAAAAAAAAATGCTGGGCATCACAACTACACCTGCATTCAGCATGTCTACTGCTGTGAGGAAAAGTGACTGTTGCCATACTGTTATCTGGCAAGATTCTGGCGAGAAAATTGTTGTGAAACCCTGACATGGTACTGCAGCTCTTTTCATAATCCAGACAAGGTAGAATCCAGATACCAGTGCCTCAGGGGATGCTAAAAGGCAGACTGTATCCCCTTACCCATCTGAGTCAGCCTCTAGCTGACATCTAGAGTGCTGAGGCATTATCCAAAAATACAGCTACTCTACAACCAAATTAGGCTTCTTACAAAATGCAGTGAAGCAAGAAGCAATCATTATTTTCTTTTAGGATGGGGTTGAGTTCCCTTTTTAGGCAATAGGCGAGAATGTAAAGTGTTATTTGCCTAGGAAATGGGAAACCTAGGTTCAGCTCTTTCGGACCCTGAAAAATCTGTAATCTGCAGGTTGGACTCTGGAGAGTGATTTAACAGTTTAGGTGTGCAAAATAAAGAAATAAAAATCAAGATTTACTGAGTCAGAGACGTGAGATCTAGACATATCTCTGTGTTGCAATCACTGAGACACCCAACCCTCAGGGGACACTTAGGTGCTGGTCCCAGCATCTGTTTTACATTTTACCTAGTGACTTTTTAATAGAGCAGTCAAAACACAAATATCTCCCTTTCCTTGTCATAGGTTGTCATATTCCTACTCCAGGGTGATTTATTTTACAGCAAAAACTAGCAAGCAGATTCAAGAAGAAAACTTTTAAATCCCAGTGATAAATGGCAAATATTTCTTGGATGGGAAGTAATTAAGACTGTGATGATACGTTTAGCTCAGGAGGTGGGGAAAACAGAAATAACACCTAGTATTTGCAGTCATTAAGCACTGAAATATTTTGCCAATTAAAATCCTACAGTGAAGGGAAAGCAAAAAGTATTTGCAAGATGATGACTCATTTCTTGCTCAGACAAACCTGCTACTGAAGAATTTTGCATGCTTTCACAGCTAGATTTCTTCTCACCTGAGCTCCATGTAATAGCATCAGATTGGATTTATACCTCCCTCTAGCCGGACAACCAATACAGTTGTCAATGTTAAGTTACATCATCCCAAAAGCTAGATGATGTTGATGGATATTTTTAGGTGCATGGGTAGGTTTTCATGTGTCTCAGACCATTCTGTCAAATCTATGTCACAGGCTGGGCCAGTCTGACATTACTAACGTAAGCATCACATTAAAAAAAAAAAAAAAAAAAAAAAAAAAAAAAAGGAAGAAAAAATAAATAAAACAAAAAAGAAGAGAAAAGAGAAGAAAAAAAAAAAGTTTATTTCCACATAAAAACTTTGCAGTAAATAGAGAATTAATATATCCCATATGACAGTCATTTCACACCAAGCAGTGAGCGGCAACAAACTTAATTTGACTCAAGTCCAATGCTTACTTTAATTTCAGATGATTTGATTATTGTAAACACCTTTTCACAGAGAAAAACACTCTCCTGCCTTAAAACTGCCTATCCCGAGTTTGCTAATATTTTTGAAGACTCTGAAAAAGGATTGCCTTTATGCTTTTTCACCCCCTGCCTAGAATAAAATTTATATGGAGTTCCTAAGCAGTAATGCAAAAGTGAAAAAGTGCAGTACCTTGTATTTTAAACCATTATTTAAGAAATGGGCTTTTATTTTTCCAGATTTACCCTGACTTCCTAAAAGCAGAGTAATTGATGTATTATTATTATTATTAGGTTAACAGCAGTTTGTTGCACAGTCTCTCGCATTCTGTGTCAGTTGAAAACTCACTCATGTTTTATAGGGATCTCTGCACAGGATGGCTTTGCGTAGGGAGCTTTGTTCAGGTCTCACATACAGCTGGGTGATGGTCCTATGCATCCAGTCCCACTCAGTTATTTATTATCTCAAAATGCATGCAAAACACTTCCAAAATATCTTACTTGTGTAGAAAGGATTGTGCTACGTGGCCATTTCTGCAATTGTAGGAAGAGTTTGTTTATAAGCGTCTTTCCTACATGGACTGGTCAAGAGAGCCAACTGCCCATCAACCTTTTCCTAATATATTATCCGCTGACGTTGGAGTCTCACAGCCAAAGGGTAGGAATAAATCATTCCAGCCAACTGATTACAGTTACCTCTTCATCGCTGAAGCCCAAAAGACTAAATACAATTTAAGTGCTCTGCTACTTGTTACTATAAACATCCATAGCTAATGTAAAAATAGCTTTAGCCTGCTGAGATTCTGCAGTACTTAAGAAAAAATGAGCATAACATTTTGCACCATACTTGTTAGCAACGCAGTTTGAGAGAATTAACCAATTGCCCGTTATTTATCTTAAAGCAAGATATAAGGAACTAAAATTCTTTTTTTTTATCCATGTCCATGGCTTTAAAATGTAGAGAAAAACAAACAAACAACAAAACCACACTGTAATCAGCAGATAATCAAAAAACCTCCCTGAAACAGATTTTTAAGACTGTGTCAAACTAAAGCTTATATAAACTTCAGATAAGCCTCTTAATATATGTATTTAAGCATTACAGAATTTGATTCTTAACTTAGTGTAGAACAAAAAGTCCTTTATCCTAACAAATATATGAATTAAATTTGAACGCTAAACAGAGATTTTTGGTTATTAAAGCCACCGTAAAGTACAGATATTTTGGTAGATAACATGAGTCACCCAAACTGAAGACTTTGAGAACAGGGCTTTTTTTCAAAATATCCATGTTTTTGCAGGAAAAAAAAAAAAAAAATCGTTAAAAGTAAATTAACATGTTCCTGAAATAAAAAATGCATTATCTACTAAAACTCTTAACACTAAAGTATTATATTCAGATAACGTAGAGCACCACAGAGGGAAGGATATCACTGCTTCTTCTCTGACCTGCAGGGATTAACATTTCCTTATATATATAGAAAATTGTCTACAGACCATAGCCTCTCTGCTATCCACAATATCACAATTTGTGAATAATTTAAATAACCATTCTCCAATACATTGGAAGTGAAGATGTCTCTTTCTGATTTCAGAGGCAAGAGCATACACTAACCTGTTAGCCATCAGCTGGTAAGGAAGACTAAACTTCACATTTTTAAGATATTAATTAGCAGAATTTGTTTGCTTGTTTCTCACTAGTTACCAGTTCTTAAGAGGAATTCTTAGAGACAATTACATATCTTAAAAAGAGTATTTTAAAAAACTAAAGGAAGCCCAAACGAACTGCTTTCAAGAGAAAACCAAAGTATTTCAGAAGAGATGAGGTAACAGGGTCATGGTTCACTGGCCACTGCACGTGTGATTTACTTTGATCACCGGCTCCGATCAGGAGGAGATTGGTGCAGATTTGGAGGAGATGTTTGCTCCTAACAACCACCCACTCTGCAGTTAATCCTCCAAAACGTGACAGGCAACGAGGGGCATCAGGAGTTGAGAACTAACACTGGCCTTGCTGTGCCACACGTCTTCCCAATGTAATTTTCCTATTTGATCTTATTTAGACTTTATTTGCAGAGGAATTTAATTATCTATGCTCATTGCCAAATGAAAGCACATAAAGCTGTTATTATTGAAAGTATATTAATCTTTATTGTCCTTCCCAAGATGTTTCCAGCTTCTACAGCCATTGAACTCTATGGAAATTTTTTTTTTTTTTTTTAAATCTGCTCTTGGTTTCTTTCAACTATGAAATGCTCCTGCCATGGAGATTTGTGTCATTTAAACGATTATCTACTTACATAAAGAATCAAATTTCACTCTTTGCCCGTTTTGTGTTGCTAAAAATGCTATTTGTCCCTTTTCAGCTCTTTCTGCAAAAATATGTCTTGTTCAAGTTGGGTAAACAAAACATTTAATTGTCTTTGTGGTGCCAAGTGGAGCATGAAGTCAGTGTGGGGCAGCATTCATAGACATCAAAACAGCTCCCTGGAAAAGGTTTCTATATTATTTTATGGTACATGTCTTCTCTCAAAATGTCATTTGGCTTTACGAGAAACCTGGATTGTAACTGGATTGAAACATGGACATGACTCATGGCTGGTTTATTATTTTCCTTTTTTTGAGGGAGGGAGGCAGTTAAGACAGTTGCTTGAATTATGACGTGTTTGTGAGAACTTTATTTAATCTAGCAGGGACCTGGATAGTAAATCGGTGTTAATCAGGTAATACACCCAAGGGAAATTTGAACCATTGTCACATTTGGCACACTTGTTACATTTATGAGCTCATCCAGTTAGTTAATTATTACAGAACTCTCAGCGTGTCAGAGTAGGACCCTCAAAAATTTCTCTCCTGTCTACAATGCATATAAAATGTTTCCCATTTCATGGCAAGGGTACAAATTTCATGGGGTGTTTCCAATTATCAGTCAGTACCTACAGAAGATACTAAGTCAGTAACATGAGATGGGGTCAAACCACAGAAACAAGTTACTATAAATTAATTAAGCATGATTTTTCACCTCTTAGTTACCTTACAGTATCTGTTCTCATCTGTAGTTTTTAATCAACAAAGGTGTACCATAATTTAGGGTAGAATACCAGGCTCTACAGGACCAGGACAAATTTGGTTTGAGTATGCCTGAGGATTAGAACAAGTGCCAAGGGAGCCAAAGAGCTGTAAATCCACACCCTATAGATCTTATTTTGTGGAAAAAATTCTTCTGGATAAACCAAGATGAAACTGCAAGTCTAGGCATAATCCTGGGAAAGTCTGTACCTGGCTCAAGCACCTCTGCAGCACCCTTCAAAAGGCATCAAAACTGCATCCAGATAAAAACTTTCACAAGTTGCTTAGGTTCCGGTAAGCTTCCAGGACTAAACAACTGCTTGAGGTGTATTATCACGAGAGTATCTGTACTGTTTTGTTGCACAAAGATGCTGCTCCTTCTGAGTACTTACACTCTGCTGAATTTAGAGGATACCCGTCAATGAACCACGACCCTCTTTGCAGTGCAACGAACAAATTCATACCTTTTTTTCATATATTTATCACGGCTAATGGCTCTGGGCTTCTACTGTTGGAAATAGAAGCTGAGAGTTTTGCATTTTGTGGAAAAAACTAAAATAAATTCTAGTTCTTCATACGGGCAAGGAAGATGGTAATATTTCATACCTTCAACTCTGAGTTATGATGGATAAAAAAGATTAGGAGCTGGAAAAGCAAAGAAAGCCCAAATAGATAACACAGAAGTAGACTAGATTATAACCATATGGTTAATATAGTCACTACTGAAGAACTTGCTGACAGGTTTCTTTAGAAAACAGCTTTAACACAAAGCAGAGTAGTCCTGACATGAGCTGCAGGTATCTCAGCAGTCCCGTGCAGAAATGCTGGTGGAGCTGAGGCTTCCTTAATGGCAGCCAAACCATCCTTCCCCTCCTACAGCTGAAAAAGAGCTCTGTTTGGTTTAAGGATCTGCATGAAATGAAAGTTTAGGACATTTACTGAAGTGCAAAGGTGAATCCAGGAGTGCCACTGCCAAAGCTCCTGCTTCCATGTGCCGTCACCTCAACCTCTGCTTACTGAGTTGAAAGACTTCCCAAAGTTACAGACAGCTTTACAGCTACTACAAACTAAAATACCTCAAACCAAACCAAATAATAGCATTTTCAAAAGTGTCCCAAAACTTTAAATCTTATGACATGCAACTGAATTAATTTCCAGTGTATTATATTTTCATTTCCTTCTTCCAAAAAAACCCAAACAATAGGGTCTCTACAGCCTTCTGTGCAGGAAGAGTCCAGTCGGAGTTTTCACATGGATACTGCTGTCACCTGGTTTTTAACTCAGATTAAAGGACCTTATCCTTTATTTTACCTTTTCCACTTTTTTTTTTTTTTTTCCTGGGCAAACTAGTTCACAATACTAACCTTTTTAATGCGTTGGTAGTGCATCTTGCTTTAATTTAATATTTGTTTGATTTTGGCAAATAGTACAGGGGAAGTTGTCGAAAATGACGTGAAATAAGTTTTAAAAACAGTTGCAGTATTTAGAATGATAATTGCATTGGCCAGAGATGAGTCATAAGTAATAAAATGCAAGGAATAAAAATTTGATGCTATCTTGTTTGGCTGAAACGGAGTTCTATTCCTTCAGGCCAAACTAAGTGAATAATTATGTCTTGTACCTTCTATTTTTATTATTTTGGGGGTTATTTGTTTAATATAATGGGATTATGCATCATGCTAAAAGGAAAACATAGTTGTTATGAGTTTGCTCTAAAAACATAACTATTTTTGGTTATGATCACAGAATTATTATTTTTTCAAGTCAAAGTCAATTCACTGCTTGTTTAACATTATTACATTATTTATCACCTGTAAGATTTATGGAAAATGGTAATGAAGTAATAAATATGACCCTTTTGGGACTAGCCTTCACAAGGGGTAATACTATAAACATGCTGACAAAGTCAGGAGCCAAAATTAGGAGTTTCAAAACCAGACTTAAATATCTGCAAGATGAAATAAATAGAGGGGAAAAGCCCATCTCTATAGCACACATGCATAGTATCAGGGATTCAGCTTGAAGAGCAGGATAAATGTATAGAGTGTAAATAGAAGATGACAACCACATATGCATGGTCTGTTTTAACAACTCCTTTCCAATCTGTACGATGGCTTTCCTAGCCAGCAGATAGGTATCAGGAGCCTGGCAGGAGCTGGAATTCCTGTAGAAGGACTGAGGGTCACCGTCCCTCACGGCACACACTACCTCTAGGCAACCTTCACAGAAAGGCAAGGCGGCTCAAAACTCCCATGGTAAATCACAAGCCACCTCTTTGTGCCTCTGCCACCTTTGCTGACTTGGAGACCTTGGCATGGTACACCAGCCAGATGTTTGCTGCACCGTAACTCTTTAGCAATGCCAGGAGAACATCTCTTTTCATTAAGCAAGGTGATGGCCACCACTCCTCATGTTAATTATAGACACAGCCTGTATGATAAAACTCCAGCATGTTAACAGTTACAGGTCTTGGGACAGTTCAAGATGTAAATCATATTCGTCATTAATGCACTTCCACGTCCATAGCTTACTGCTGCCTCAGTCCTTTCAGTGAACCTGAGTAATTAACAGAGTGGCATTTATTGGGTACAGCCAGCTCTGTGGTCGATAGCTGGACCGTCTGTCCCACTGATCAGTGTTATGCAAACACCGACGCCTTTCAGCCACAGCCAGATTACATCTGGAAGCTTTCACAAGTCTCATACCCTGAACCCTTCCCAGGTCTAAACTCCCAGGAAAGGGACATGCTGGGTTGCACCCAGCGCAGAGACACCCAAGGTGCTGGCAGTGTTAGTTGTCAGCCCATGATTCGCTAAACCTGTTAATGTGGGCTCAACACCAGCCCCACCAGGGCGCACACAGGAATGGGGGCAGCAGCCCTGGAGAGGAGGAACTCTTGGTGTTTTTTCCTCCTCTCTCCAAATGCAAACACCTTGTGGGGTGTAATATGGTAGGCTAGTCAAGCAAAGCATATCAACAGCAAATAATTCAGAGAAGAATATGAAAACTATATATTCAAACTGACGAATTATTTTTTCTCTTTTTTTTTTTTTTTTCCTTTCCCTTTTAACAAGTAAGAAAGGGTTATCCCACTTACACTCAATTCAAGAAAAAAACCCAACACATTGGCACTATAAAAGATTTATGGCATTTTAGGAACCTTAACAATAAATCATCAGTGTTTATAAGAACACATCTTCAGCAGTATCTAACAACGTGGATCTGCTGTGGAATTACGTGAGGGATAGAAAAGAAGAATACATGATGACTTGTCAGGTCTCATTGTAATACCTAGACAGCTCTCAGCAGCTGTCGGTTCAGCCTCAGCAGCTTTTCTTCCTACAATACTCTGAGCCATGACAGTGTGAAGACATGATGGAGGGTGCCACCAGGTCAATGCTGAACTATTTCCAGTATGTTCTCATCTTAATCCTTTGCCCTCTGCTACGTAGTTTCATTGTGCAAATTTTATGACCAAAGCCTGCAAGATTTAAGCTCCTTATCCTTTTATAACAATCAGACTTCTTTGCTGTGCTACCTCAGAGACATTAATTCAGATGAGATTTTTTTTTTTTTCCAGAGTTTCTAAAGATGAAGCCCCAACAGATGTAGCAGCGATTTATTTTTCCTCTTTTTAAAGAATGAGATTTTTTCTTCTTTTTATTTCTGGCAGAGCTCAAAAACCAAACAACAGAAAGGCATAGAATTTCCAGCTGATAAAGGTATAACAAAATATATATATGTATATTCAAGGTTGCTGCAGTTACTGCTCTGGAGTTAAAATTTTACTGTAGGCCAAACTGACAGCACACAGAAACTTTGATGTGAGACAACAGAAAATCTGCGCAATAGAGGAGAAGACAACAAAAAGTTTAATCTACACAGAAAGGAAGATTTTCTATACCTCATGACAGAAATGTGTGTTTATGGAATTGAGAAATTTGGTTGTAGTTTCCGCTTCACACATGATGTGCAGAGGTTTGCACCGCATTTATGTCTGATATTTTCAGGACATACGTTTAGTTTCAGGCGGAAGCCGTTACGTTACCCTATCCCCTACGGTGAATTCCTGTTGGAAATGAGCCTACATCACTTTACACTTCATGAAATTTTTGTACATCTTGGAACATTTTAAACTTCATAGTCCAGGAAAGCGAGTTTATTATAGCAAACCACAGCTATAAGGATAAATTTATGGAGAGTCAGCACTATATCTCCTTTTTTTTTTTTATTTACTCCTAGAGGCCATAGTTTTTCTCAGTATGCTCATTCAGCTCGTGAGAACTAACACTGGTATATAGGGTAATACAAATAATTATACAGGGATGGTCTAACTTCATTTCCCATTGGACTAATGTCTAAGTCTGGAGTATTTTCCATAAACCCATGGTATTCATACACATGGACTTGCAAGACCTCAGTATGGGACACACACACACACACACACACACACACACACACACACCCTCCCTCTGCAGAATCAACCCCCCACTATACTGGATGTTTTGAAAACAAAATTATCAGTGAGACTGATTTCACCTATTTGCAACATTTCAGAGGAGTATTTTTTGCCAATAGCGAGTTAAATTCTGCACCTCCCAAGCTTAATGCACAGCTTCTCCGACAATGAATAGACAAAATGATTTTGTGAAAACAGTTTAGGAGATGATTTGCATTAAGCAATTCTGAGCATGTTCATGTAGTTTACTACTAACATCCATCATAGAGAAAATATCATATATTGAAATGCTTGGAAATGTTTCCACATGGAAAGTATTTTGCAGAATTATTTTACGGACAGACAATATGAAAATGATGTTTTTGTCTTCCAGGAGACTGTGATGGGCTTAATTTATCCTAACTGACAATGTCAGGATTTGAGCCTTAGATCTAGATTTCCTTTCTAACCACTGGGAAAGACTTCATCTTATACTGGTAAAGGTTTAATTTTCAACAGGTAAATCCTACCTTGGGCAGAAATTAATTATTCCCTGGAAGTGTCCTTTTCTCTCTGCTGTGCAATGAAAATTTAAGCTCAGATGCATTCATATACATTAGAGACATGAAGAGTTTGATGGGATGACCCACACCTCACAGATCAGGAAGTTGCTACAGAAACACTCACCTAACTTATATTTTTGTACTATTAAGTCAATAAATATTTGCTACTCCAATTATTATTAAAACTATTTATTTTACTCTTAAATTGTGAATTAATATTATATTATTAGCTACCATTTATATTGTTGCTGATATTTTAAATACTAAATATTAATACTTGTTACCTTAATAAATATTAACTTAATATTAAATAATTTTGATTAACTTAATAAATTTTTACTACTTAATTAATACAAAATATTTGTGTGAGAACAGACCCTAGATCTTCTTTCTTAAAGGAGTTACGGTCCAGGGAAATTTGTTCCTAGATATTTTAAAATATTCTGAGATTAATTGCCTTGTATCAGAGCTATCCACATCAGGAGTCACAACTTTGTAAGAGGCCCAACATATGTGACTGAGGGTTGATAAAACCAAGATTGCAGTCTGACAGTGATGGGATCTATATTTCAAACAGGAAAGCCAGGATTCGTAAGCTTCACCGAGATAAGAGGAAAGAATAAACTAATTTAATCTATTTATTACTCATAAAAAGAGCATTTGGAAAAATCATGCTACTGATATCAGGTGCAAAGCTCTGTTACGTGAATATCAACAAATGTGAGGACAATTTAAAATAAATTAATAAAATAGTTTGACTGGCAGCAGAATATAAATCAAACTAATCCACATAAAATGTTATACACCAATCTACATGATGCCATAATAGGTCATACATCCAATACTGAAGAGTCACTAAATATATACAAAATATTCAAGAATCAGGAATGTACTACTGTACCCAGCCATCTGCAGTATTAGAAACATTAACCCTCATCACTTTGCTGAAACAAATTAAAAGATATTAGAGTAATTGGAAAGACATTTTTTATAACTTGAATGCTGGCACACTGAACGTTATCAAGATAAATACGTTGTTCAGGCTTAGTTCTCTCTGTTCTGTCCACTGATTGCCTTGAGCAGAAGAAAACATTACGAGATATCCAAGTGGTAATTGGCAAATTTATCTGGAATGAAAAATTCACCAGAGTTCAAAGGAGGAATCAACCCCTAAGTCCCTCCACCCTTACTCTTCTCAGTCTTCCCACAAATATCAAAGTGCAAATGAACATGAATCAATGCTGCCTGGGTCGGACCACTGCAGCAAAGTGCCAAGTTACATTGATTCCCAATGGGGTTAAGTGAAGTTGAGGGAGTTCGATATCTCTTGGCATTAACACCTTCAAATGAGAAATAAAGACCTTTCTTTCCAGTCAACATGCCCACTATACCTATTTTCAGACTCATTCTCTTTATTTGCTCAAATAATTGCTACAATTAAGTACACAAATGGGGGAACTGCAAAGAAAAGCCAGGTTCAAGATTTCAGTTGGATTTATACTTACCATTAAGAATGACTCATCTTAAGGATGAAGAAACAGCAAGGCTAAAGAAACAGACCCACTTGAAGAAAAATCTACAGTTCACCTGGTGTTTGCAAGAAGTAAGGAGGTTGTTATTGCTTGGTATTTAGTAGGTAAGTTGAGCCTTATCTTGGAAAATAATAATAGGGTTTGTTCCTTCTCTGTATCTGAAAGGAATTAACAAGTTTGGAGTATTTCTGCAGAGGAAAAATAAAGTTGGAAGTGTCAAGCTGAAATTAAACCTTGAACTGGGACAGTCTTGGCAATCTTAGTCTGCAGGTCCTTTTCTATTAGCAGAGGCACCCATTGCCATGAATCAGCACATGGTGATTATCCCTGAAGCAAAGCTCCCTCCTTTGGTTTTACTGATGGGAAGCTGAACCGTTGCTCCAGATAATGGTTAAGAAGTCATCTCTAAATGTGAACACAAGGACAAGAGACAACTGTCAGAGTTCTTTGCAAATGGTGTTAGATAAACATCAATACTGTTCCAGTAACATTACAGGAGAAAAAAGTAAACAAGTTCCTCTTGAAACTTTCACAACCATTGACATTTCCATTAGGTGCCAGGGTAGACACAAGGAGAAGGATGTTTTGGACTGGTATCTTGGCCTGTTGATATCCAGGAGTACAGAGATTCTCCTTAAGAAAAATGATGCTTGAGACCAGCTGGCTGGTTAGTATTCTGCCTTCCTTTTTACTAGCTATCAGGAAGAGGGAACCTCAGAAGAAGCAATAGGTTTATAAGCATGTCACGACCCAGATTGGAAGCCCTGAGAGAATCGCAACAGTTCTGTGATTCCTTCAGGTTAAATTAAGGTGAAAAGACACCAGATGACTGGCTAAAATGTTTTACTTGCAGTAGAGAAGTTGGATAAGGACAATAAGCAATGTGGTCTCTTATAAATCTATAAGAAAGAAAAGAAAGGAAAAGAAAGGACAGAAAAAGAAAGAAAGTGAGTCAAAGACATCCAGATCACCACCCTTGGATCCAGTGTTGTCTCAGGTCCAGTAATCTTGGGTGGTGGGTGCACAAACAGCCAAGTTTCTGTTGCTTTTTAAGTTCATTTTATCAGCTGATTAGCATACTAGACGAGGAGGGGCAGGTATCCCACAAACTCATTTCCATGAGAGACAAGGAAAAAGGTAGAGCACGGGTTCCAAAACACCTTTGTTTTTTCTTCTGTTCCCAGAGATTTTTGCTGACTTCATGTTTCTTCTCAGTCATCTCAGAAATGCTCATCTCTTATCAGTTCTTGTTACCACTTCAGTGGCGAAGGAGTGAAGTCATTAGCAAGGCAAGCATGGTGTCTGGCTTGCACAACAGAGCCACAAAATATCGGGCTTAAACAATAAACCCAGTGATTAGCAGTACTTGTGCTTGAGGGGAAACACCTGGTTTCCCTCAGTCCAGTTTCCCCATTTTGAGGCTTATCTAGGGAGTTTGTCAATGCAACTGCAAGGGAGTGAGGGCTGCATTCTTCGATACACTCCCTGGGTGACATTCCTTAGACTAATCCAAAGGCCACGGCTTGTCCTTGAGGTTTTCTGTGTTGATGAATGTTTGAGGAATTATTTCTTTCAGTTCCTTACAAAGTAGACCTCAGAAATCTAGAAAACCTCATCAAACAGTGTTTGAGGGCATGCACTGGTGATGTAAGATGACAGATTCATGCCACAAGCAGAAGTTCAGTCAGAGCTTTGCTTAATGTTGTCCCTTCAGTTGACTCCAGAGATTAACGTGCCAGAGATTTTCTCTGTCTGCACAAAAGTAGTGGAGAAAGTAGTGGAAAAAGTAATGGAGAAAGTCTCTCTGTAGGTGTAGGCGTCGGAGACCTGGTCAAAGAGATAATTTTCCTTTGTTTGGGGACTGCTGGAAAGAAATAGCCATGATGTCTCTGGTTAATACAAAAAATGATCATTTTTGAAAGAAGCAAGGGTACATATTAAAATATCCAATTCTGGACACAGAGAAATCTAAAAATATGGAGGTTATTGTGGATGCACAGCATAAAATAGCTTTCTTCTCAAAGTGAACCCTACCAGTGGGTTATTTTCACTGGCCCTGCATCCATAACTTCTCTGGTTAACAGCAAGGAAACTTGATATGGGCTTGGAAAATGTCATGGAGAGGACCAGCTGTTTAGTTGCTAGCATTCTGCCCTGAAGGCACTGAAATTATGTCAGAAATAACTGATTTCTCTGACAAAAATAAAGTAAGAGCCAAAACATACCAGTAGAACAGGCAAATGCAAATGTTGGGGATAGAACTGAAAACTAAACATTATTCACTCTAGGCTATTTACGATATAAATAGTAATATTTAATTGTTTTAGTCAGCACTGAGAATAAATTGTTTAGTGGCTCATTCTACTTTTCTTTTTTAATTGAAGAACAGAGACACAAATACAACATGGCAGATTCGCTCTTAAAACTCTATGTTTAGGTAAGAGTTTACTCTCTGACCCTGAAGTTAAGGTTTCTAAAACTAGGAAACATCTTTTTCCAGCAAACTCTATTATTAAATGGGGAAACTTGGATTGCTGCACGACATTTGTACAAACAAATTATGTGTTTGTTTTGTTGGTGGAAAAAACGACTCGGAGGCAGAGTGGCCCCTTTTAAAGGAGGAAACTGGGCTCCAGGGTGTCCTTCAGACCCCTTAGCTCAGTTCCAGCAAGTTGGCAAGACCTGAAGCATTTGAGAAAGACACATCACTGGCGGGTCTTTACCAGACCTTTATTGGAGGCCTTACAAAATTCCCATCTCTCCTCTCAATGCTTTTAAGACTAACTTAGGAGCATCTTTGACCCTGCAAAGACTCGAGTATAGCATCGATTGAGGGTGCTAGGACACCACCATCATTCTAGCCATGGAGGTTGCTGCTTTCTTTCACTGAGCTCTCAAGGCATTTAAGCAGGTTTATGTTGAACTTGCATACCCTGGAGCAAGCTGCTTTTTGCTCTACCTACTATGCCACTAGATCTCCAACCAGTTGGAAATCTAGCATAGGTAGAGATGTCTGTTACTACATTACTATCGATGAAGTTGCACTTTCACTGTCAGATAAGGATTTTAATTCACAGATGTGAGGCTGAGAGCTCTAATCCTTTGCAGTGTTTGTGTGTTCATTTACTGTTGGGCTTAAGTCTGGGATGAGACTTCTGGGTATTCAGGTGGACAAAACCACAGCAAGGAAGACATGACAAAGCTAGTACAGGTACAGACTACCACTCTCTTAGGTGTCAGCTTCATAGAATCCTCTTCTTTCACCCTCACCAGACCTCGGTAGAGTAATCCAATCCTTCCTCTTTCCTTCATTCAGCTGCCCCACAACTGGAGCATCCCCACAGAGTCACTGAGCCCCACCTTTGCATGAGCCCCAGTGGTGAGTGCCTCTGCCCTCATCTCAGTGTCCACTCCCGTCTCTCCTCAGTGCAACCCACATTACACATTAAGTTTGCCAGCATTTCTGCTCAGTAAGGTATAATTCAGGAGCAGATAGCAAGATAATGCAGCAGATGATAAAGACAACCCCATTTTGCACTGGAAGCCAATGGGAAACTTATTGTTCGTCACAGACCAGCCTGAATAAGAGCAGTTAATTAACAGGTCAGTCTGTTAGCAAAAAGCAGATAAACAACCTGTGCTACCCACACATTTCTTTTTTTAGGTCTTCCTTGTGATTAAAGTGGAGGCATATATTTTTGTGGAAGCAAACACAGATAGAAATCTATATTGGTAACAAAGAATACTGATTAATACCAAAGAGGTGCTATTAACTTTGAGGAATGCATTGGCATGATTGAAATGCGGCATCCAGTCAGGCATTCATGTTTTAACATTCAGGAAATTCATGCAAACTATTCAAGGTGAGGAAAGAAAGACCTACACTGAGAGGGTGTTTAGTCCAGTAGTTGAATTGGTGGACAGGTTAAGAGGATAAATAATTCACTTTAAGGAGGGACAAGGTGCCTGACACTAGAAGGTTTCTGAGTAGGCACACAGCAGCAGCATACGGCTGAGAATTTGGAGTTAGAGCCAGGAAAACTGAATTTTCAGTAACATGCAAATCCTTTAGGAAATTAGCTAGCCACTTGTGGTGGGTTGACCCTGGCAGGATGCCAGGTGCCCACCAAGGCCACACTATCACTCCCCTCCTCAGCTGGACAGGGGAGATGAAATATAATGAAAAGCTTGTGGGTCGAGATAAGGACAGGGAGATCACTCACCAATTACCGTCATGGGCAAAACAGACTCGACTTGGGGAAATTAGATTAATTCATTCCCAATCACATCAGAGTAGGATAATGAGAAATAAAATCAAATCTTAAAAAACACCTTCCTCCACCCCTCTCTTATTCCCAGGCTCAACTTCACTACCAATTTCTCTACTTCCTCTGCAGCAGCAGCACAGGGGGATAAGGAACAGGGGTTGCAATCAGTTCATCTCCCATTGGTTTTGCTCCTTCCTCCCGAGGGGAGGACTCCTCACAC
>NW_020799098.1:3044004-3052190 GCF_003259725.1 Athene cunicularia | reverse complement strand
GAGGACTCCTCACACTCCTCCCCTGCCCCAGCGGGGGTCCCTCCCGGGGGTGCAGCCCTTCAGGCACAGGCTGCTCCAGCGTGGGTCCCCCACGGGGTCACAGCTCCTGCCAGGAGCCTGCTCCAGCGGGGGCTTCCCACGGGGTCACAGCCTCCTTCGGGCACATCCCCCTGCCCCAGCGTGGGGTCCCCCCGGGCTGCAGGGGGGTCTCTGCTCCCCCGGGGCCTCCCTGGGCGCAGGACACAGCTGCCTCCCCATGGGCTGCCCCACGGGCTGCGGGGGAACCTCTGCTCCGGGCCTGGAGCACCTCCTGCCCTCCTCCTGCACTGACCGCGGCTGCAGAGATGCTGCTCCCACACACTCCCACTCCTCTCTCTGGCTGCTGTTCCAGTTTTCCCTTTCTCTTCCTTAAATACCTTCTCGGGGAGGCGCTGCCACCCTCGCTGGCGGGCTCGGCCTTGGCCAGTGCTGGGTCCATCCTGGAGCCGGCCGGCGTTGGCTCTGTCGGACATGGGGGGAGCTGCAGCAGCTCCTCGCAGCAGCCACCCCTGTGCCCCGTGCTACAAAAACCTTGCCACATAAACCCAATACACCACTTGAAACATTCACCCCATTCATTTGCGATATTCAAGCTGAGACTGAATTAGGAGAAAAAGTCACTGACAGCAATTGTGTTTGTGACCCTTCCAGCACACATCTCAGTTTAAGCCTAACATAGTCTAATCAATATCATTGAATCTAAGACTGAATAGTTACTTTAATCTGTATTTTTAAATTAATCTCAGCTATAAACTAAATTCTTTGGACTAGAGATGGAACAAAGTATGCCTCCATTGCTCTCAAAATGCTCAGGGTACTTTCTGCTGAGCATTAAGATAATAATAATGGTGAATATTCATGTTTCAGAATTTTGTGCCTCCTGGGTATGTTGAACAGGATTTAAATTTCCCTTGGTATAAAATTGGGCAGACATATTTTTATATCTGTAATTTGTTTTGGCTTGGTTCCGTGTTGTGCAGCTGGAGGCAGGGCAGGGAACAACGCAGGTCAGCGTGCACTGAAGCAGAGAGAGAACATGCCAGCTTAGAGACCTTACTCATGTCTGTGTTCACAGCACGCATCCAGCTGGGATTCAGGAAGAAATCACAGGGATTGCTACCATCCACCCTTTTCACCTTTGCTTTTTTCTCACATCCCACAGCCATCCCCCCCCTACTCCTTTTCAGCAGCAGCCCTGGCTTTCCCCATGCCCACAGCGTGTTACTGGTAAGCCTTTTGAGAAACGAAAAGTATCACATTTTAAAGCTGCTGGACTGAGAGGATGCTCAGAATCATGGCGCATGGCAGGCAGATGCAAACTTGCTTTCTTTCATACTAGCTGGACAGGAGCAGGCCTTAATCCCAAATGTACATGGCTTCTGTACTGGAATTAGCAAAGCCTAAGTACACTGCTACACAGCCTGGTGTGGAGCTGGCTTCTATCCTGCTAATTCAAAAGTGATTTTGCATCTGCCTGCAATCTATTCTCTATACATAGAGATATCCAGGTAGGATTTAATAACCAGCCTTTTCATAAAGTTCAAGGCCGGGGGAGACCATGACATTTATCCTGACCTCCTTTATATTACAAGTCCTAAAATGAAGATCCCAAGTTAGTAGATACATTTGACCTTCATCTTCTCGTGTTTCAGTTTCTCATCTGCAAAACAAGCCCTCTAATAAGTGAGCCTGTGTTCACCCTGTTAGGTGTTGTGAGAATTAAATGCATTCATATTCAGAAGGCAGAGCTCTGTATCAGCGAGACTCACAGTAAAATCCAGGAAAAGTTTACGGGTTTGAACCATGTGTTGTACATAAGGCAGGAGCATCCCTTATGTGTGTGGGGGGTGAATAATGAATAGCTTCTTTTTTAGGAAGTGTTATCCAACCGAGGCCATGAATGACTGGAGCTCCTGCAATAAGGAAAGCCTGATGTGATTCTCTAATTTCGAAACACAGACACATAAAGGATGCCAGAATTACATGACCAGGGAAGCCTCCCGTTGTTTTTTTCCAGTTGCAAATTTGTACCTGCAACGGTGTTCTTTGAAAAGAGCAGGAGGATGCTGTGTGTATGTGTTGTTATGCAAAGACTATTGTTCTTTGACTAGGTTTCTTCCCTTTCCTACAATTCTTGCAGCTGTGAGCATTACCGGGTTTTCTAGAATTGTTTTCAGTCCCCTGATCTTCCCTGTGCATATACAGAGCTGCATGGATTCTTAGTCATAAGGACCAAAATCAGGGAATGCAGGTTTGATTTGCATGAAATAATTGTTACAGATTAAAGATCATCAGATCAACATCAGCTTTTAGTTAGAACAACATCAGTAAAGTTATTAGGTTTTGCAGTTAGGCAAATAATTTACCCGATAGAACTCATACTACCCTAAATAGCTATTCCTGTTCAATTTTGGTTAGTTTTGGCAATTCTCTAATACTACAAGAAAAACAAAGTCCATTCCTGTGAGCACTTCTGTGGTGTCTAAACATTTCTGCCTAATAGTGAATTAGTGTTTGTGTATGATAGCAGTCTCCTTGTCATTTTGCCTAATCTCTGAGACACCACAGAAGGTCTCCAGCAGCGGTTCTGATGTTTTTTCAAACCTTCCTGTTGGGGTTTTGGCACAAAACAGGGAGTAGAGCCAGTATCTCCAAGGACTCTGGTTTCCCTCCAAGGCTCTTCCCTTGCCCAACTGGAACATATGTTACTAAACTGTGAGTGGGTTGCTAAAAGCCTGTGTCATTGTTCCTTTAATTTATGCATATCCACAATGAAGAAGATTTTCACATAAAATACCTCCTCCTAGGCTACAGATTTGGTATTTAATGCCTAGGTGGGTTAACTCATAAGCAAAAAATATTTAATGTGTTCGTTTATTTAAAACATTTATGTCAGACAGACTCGCTGCAATAGTTATACAGCTAACATATTTAGTGTATTGGTAATTAATTTTCAAATTATATTCTTCTCTGTAAAAAAAAATATCTGAGTAAGTAAAAATTATCTCCAAAGGAAATTTTGGATTTAATTCTATCCTTAATCACTAGAGAACTTGGTATAGCTTTAAAATTCAGTATTTGAGGGTACACCCTTGCACCACCTCAGATCATTCAATTACTAGAACCATCTTGTTTCCTGACATTTTTAAAAAATTAAAACCTGTAGACTAATGAGAATTTCACTGTTATTTAATCGGAATAAGGTGATGCATACCTACCATGGAAGTGAAACATAGATGTCACCATAAAAGATACAGACAGGATGTGAAGATGAATATGTATATGGTACTTACATATATGTTGGGTATATATGTTGATAGATGAAATGCACACAGACCCAAATTTGAATTTTCAGACTGCAGGAAAGAATATTTCTGTAAAACCCACCAAAATATGCTATCAATTCTTTAATGAACACAAGAAGAAAGATATTTTGATTTCCCGTCATTTCTGAATAATAATGCCATGTCCCAAAGCCGTAGGCTTTAAGTCCTAGTCATCCTTAGCACTCAAGGACACACTGGAGGGCAGAGATGTCTTCTCTGATACACAGAGGAAAATTGTCTTACCATTAAGACGTTAACGTGGAACATGGGAATCACATTTAATTCACTTCTCAATCAGTATCTTCCTGTAAAGCATCTGACATGTTACTAAACACCAGTCTTATTACTCTCTGGAAACCAATAGAGAAAAACAATGCTCTTCTGTCTTCAAGAGCTGTTGCCTTGATAAATGTTTTTCAAGTTGCACGGTACTTCTGCAATAGATATTCCCTACAGTAAATTCAGACGAATCTCCTAACTATAAGAGTAGCTGAACAACTGCAGGAGAACAATTCATAATAAATATACTTGCTCAGCTAGAGCTCACTTTAAAAATTCTGCCATAAACCCAAAAGTCGTCATCAAACTTGTCCCTGAAATTTATCTTTATAAAGAAGACAGAATTCATGCTCACAGTTCTTCAGACAGCCAAAATATGTTTAGTACAAAAAGTGTGCTTCTTCATTTCTATAGACAAGACTAAAGGGCCAGAGGTAGTATTAATTTATTCTCATCTCCTTTGCTTTCAACAATGAGTCTGATGCAACAGATGCAGACTTTAAAAACAAAAAAAAAAAAAAAAGAAGAAAAAATAAGATGGGTCTTTTTCCTCAAATGTGCTTTAACATGAGATTCTCACTTTTCTCATAAAATGAACATATTCTCTCAAGTGCTCTTCAAATTCTTTTACTAACCAGAATATTTATCTGACTGCTGATTTCCAACACAAAGTCAGTCAGGATTTCTTCAATAACCCCAAAAAATGAGCTTCTGTGTGATGGGTGACTTTTTTTCCAAAATATAGCAATTCAGAGGTGGAAAAGATTAGAGACTATTTTCTCTAGAAAGAAAAGATTCAGGGAAGGCAGAATAAGTCTTCAAAATAAGTTAACTGCTTATACAAAATATTTTTTTTTCTTTTTAGATACCGTAGCTAAAGTGAGCATAAAGTCAGTTTACTTGGCAAAATATATCTAAGTCAGTTAAGGAGGAGGGCGCATTTCAGACAAACACCACTGAATTATCCTAAAACTAATTTTGATACATCTTCAACCATACTTTAGGAGAAAGTTTCTCTTATTTGTTATGTTTTTTTGTGGCAAGTTACTGTCCTCTCTTAAAACTCACCCAGAGGGTTGAACTCTCTGTGAGGAGACAAGTTGCTTATCAGAGAAGAGGAAATGCTAGTAAGTAGAGTGATGCCTCTGGAGACTGCAAGTTTTTCCCTAAAAGTGTCCAGAGAGCAATGGTCAGGGTTTACACAACATGTTTACCACTGAATTGACTGAGTCCTAACCTAGAATCAAGGACTTGCTCTACAAGGAAAGAGTAACAAGATGAGATTTACATTTAAAATGGGTTTTAACATTAACATTAACATTTAACATTTTTAACATTAACATTAAAATATCATAGTCTGTTTAATTTTTTTTTTCTTAAATTTCAGAAGACCCTCAATTGTCTGATTCATATCCTAAAAAAAGTGATTTTTTTTTTTTTTTCTTTACCACTTACTGATATTTGTGGGTGTTGCTCACAGTGAATGAAAATGTCCGATCAAGTCCCATTGCCAAGAGTTAAATGGCTAGCAGAAATGTTGCATAAGGAGGTTTTGACGTTGCCATGAGAGCAGTCAGACACTGCCAGAGATACCTAAAGAACCTCCATCCTTGAAGATACTCAAAATCCAACCAGGTAAGAACCTGAGCAGCCTAAGTTTGAAGTTCACCCTGCTTTGAACAGGTTGGCCTAAAGAGCTCCAGATTTCCCTCCCACCCAAAAGCATCCAATAATTCTGTATGAAATTGAGCACACCTGGCTTCCAAGACAAGCCTTTTGCCAACTACCCTTGGAGAAGGATCTTAAATCACCTGTGATGCTGGTGAGGGGTTGTTTGTAGTGTCAGCATGTCAGCAGAGGAGAAAGCAGAAAGTGATGGACAGGCACAGCCCAGATGTCAGAAAAGCTTTCTTGAAATGCTGTGGGGCAGGACAGTTGTCATCGCTTGCTCACTTGTGCAGCTCCCCTCTAGGCATAGGAACATGATAGAAAGAGTTTCTGCTGCGGGAGGGCATGCAGAGCCAAAACACATTAATCAAACCTCTAAAAAGCACTTTTTATCCAAGCACCCTGTCATCTTCGTGTTGTGTTGCCCCAAGCCTGTTGTTAATGTCACCTCTAGAATCCTATTAAAAATAGACCTCTTCAGGGCCTGGGCTAGGTCTCTTCAGAGCTATATGTAGCATCAAGCACCCTTTTGAATAGTTCATAAATATCCCTATCAAAGCGTGAATGAAAAGTTAATAAATTGAATACATTGTCCTCTGTGTAACAGAAGGAGACTAAATGCAGCATCCATTTAAAGCAAATCGTGATGAGTGATCTGAAAAAATGCAACATTAAGCATAGTCACATTTTAAATAGCAAAAATCACTTTCACATGACTAGAGAGGTTATAAACCATTTCTGTTTATATTCCAGGAGCGCTTAGAAAGCTTTGTTTTGAAAGCTTTATATTCACTTGTAAAATTAGCTCAGAAAAGGACATTGTTTTGTCATTGTCACTACAATGGTGGCACCCGCTTGTCTGCCTCTGTGCTTTGTTCTGTTTATAGTGAGAAACAAAGGTCCCATGTGCTTTCTGCTTACTCTTCTTGCAGTGATTGAGGTGCAGACCTGCCAAAAGGGAATGATGATAGCTCTTAAAAAAAGGAAAAAGCTCTGGAATAAAAGCCCAGGACTTTCCCTCTGACAAAGCTCCCTCCCATCTGTGATGCCTTTCATTGACTCCCACAAGCGAAAGCTTCTCAAGCACTGTTTGATGTCATCAAATTCTGGATACCTGCAGAACGATTATTCGGTGTCTCTGAGCTTGCACATCTTTGCTTTTTTTTTTTTTTTTTTTTTTTTTACATAGCTGTGAATCTGGATATTGTTGTCTGGTCCTGGATTCTTCAAACTTTAACCAAACTGTAGCCTCAGCATCTTATCTATGTATGCTTTTTAATTGATTCATGTGCTTCTCTGTCACCTTAGCAAACTTTAAACCAAGGTCCAAGCTATTTTATTGTCATTATGTTCAGTCTCCAATATCTTCCAAGTGCTCAGATTTGTCATGGGAGAGAAGAGCTAAAACATTCTTATAAAAAGTTCATAAAATTGCTTAAGAAAACAAACAGCAAGATTTATTCTTCATATCACAAAATATTTCTTTTTATCCACTGGTGTCCTGGAGGACAGGAAGAGGTTCCTGGGGGAGAGGTTGTCCTCACTGGGCACAGATCATGGGAACCTTTTTAACTTTGCTATGTTGAAAATACCCAAACCCCTTCTAACCAAGGTCAAAGCACACAAATCCACTTATTTTTCACTTTTCCCTCTGTAACAAACAGCATTTAAAATTGCATTAGTTCTATCTCTTTTGTAGCTTTGCCTTCTGGAAATAATATTAAAAAACTCCAATCCCCTTTCAGCTTTGCATTTTCTCAGTTGTATTAGTTCATAACCCTAGTTCATCACTCTAGTTGACATTAAGGCTTCGTGCCCATGTCACCAGTAGGGCTGACATCAAACCCAGGGGAGGGTTTAATGATGACCCAGCCTGGGGCAGATGAGGGACATGTGGTTGTTTTCTGCACTTGAATGAGGTCCCTAAGTTGGCAGCCCTGGGACAAGGATCTTCAACGTGCCAGCCCTTGGAGCTGGCAGATCCAGTTAATCAGATGGATTTGCAGAGTCCCATATCAGCAGGGAAATCCTCTGCAATATTGCTGGCAAAAATATCTCCCACTCAGCGCTGGGCTTGGCACTTGAGGGCCAAAGGAAATCTGTCAAATTTTCTGATTAAAAAAAAAAAAAAAAAAAAAAAAAAAGCAAACAACTCAGATTTATTGTTTCTGGAATATCTCACCTGAAACCTCATCCTTTCAAATTAACATCATTACAATCTTTTTCCTTTTCTTTTTTTACTTTGTTTTCCTTGAAGAACTTTATATTTGAATGAATTTGGAATTGGACTTTACACCTGGCAACAGCATTTGAATCTCTGGGTCCAGCATACCAGATTGTCAGAGAAATGGCAAGATGTGGTGCTGAGGAAAGGCAACCCTGAATCAAAGGAATCTTTTTCTAGTGAGGGTAAAAGCCACTGTCTGACACTGGAGAAAATAGTAGCATTTGAATAGGATCTTACACTGGTGTCAGGGTTTCAAATGAAGCTGGGCTGAGGCTGGAAGGTAGAAGACTGAACAACAGATTGAAGGTGAACCACGCTCAGAGCACAACTCCATTATTTCCAAGAAAATTCCCTGGAAAATTTCAAGTATGCCTGGGTTTTATACTCTGCAATTTTTTTAAAAGCAAAAACTATTCATGAACAAGAAATTCTGCCTTAACTCCTGATTCAGACACTCAGCCCATGAAAGACTGCACTGTTTTGCTAACAGAAGATGGACATCCTGCTCTGTGGGGACACATGGGGACATCCCCTCTGTGTCCCCAAGCCATTCAACTTAACTATGCACATCTTTTGCGGTATAATCCAGCTAAAATTGTCGTTCGTTCAGTGTTTGCTGCTCTCATAGCACCAAGCCTGTCTATAGA
>NW_020799098.1:3011218-3043954 GCF_003259725.1 Athene cunicularia | reverse complement strand
CCCCCCAGTTCCCCCAGCCGCTCCCCAGCAGACCTGTGCTCCAGACCCTGCCCCAGCTCCGTTGCCCTTCTCTGGCCACGCTCGAGTCATTCAATGGCCTTTTTGGGGTGAGGGGCCCAGAACTGAACCCCCTCAGCGAGGGGCGGCCTCCCCAGTGCCGAGCCCAGGGCTCAGATCCCTTCCCTGTCCCTGCTGGCCACGCCAGTGCTGACACCAGCCAGGATGCCGTTGCCCTCCTTGGCCCCCTGGGCACACTCTGGCTCATTCTCACCCCCCCAGTCCCTCTCTGACCGGCAGCTCTCCAGCCACTCCTCCCCAGGCCTGTAGCCCTGCTGGGGGTTGTTGTGGCCCAAGGGCAGCCCCTGGCATTTGCCCTCAGTGAAACTCCCCCAGTTGGGCTCAGCCCATCACTCCAGCCTCGCCAGCTTCCCAGGAAGCCACAAGAACAAAGAAAATCTCCTGGCTAATGTTTTCTCACAAGACCAATCTTAGTTCTATTCTCTAAAACCACTGAAAAAGCACTAAATTGAGCCTGAAAACTGAAGGGAGTGCATCTGGAAGTGACTGTAGGAAGAAAGGAAGAGGCAGTGTCAGTGGGCCGGCCTCCAGATTTTTTTATGAAGAGTCACCGCCTCTTAAATAACGGTATGTAAGCCACTTATTTAAGCCTCACAGTTCTAGAGGTGCACTGGAATTAGTCATCTTTACACATAGCTGGCTGAATACTGAACACTGTTTTGGTGATCTTGACATGGCTCCACTAGACCTGATTTTCAAAGGAGTTTCATGAACTCCACAAAGCTGTTGGCCTGAAACACAGAAAAGACCCCAGAATGGCAACAGCACTGTTTACTACTGTCTAGTTTAACTTTACTGATGTTGCACTGTGTTCTTTTTCCAGCTGAAAAGAGACTCTAAGTCTGTCTTTTTTATGCATATTCTTTGCTCTCACTTAAGGAAGGAAATATCATCAGCTGCAATTTATCAGCTCTTTCTTATCTGTCCTCTTCTCAGGCTGGTTCTTACTTCATTAACCTTTAACCTTAAAATGAAAGGGTTTATTGATTCATTTGTTTACAAGAGATGAAAGATTTCTGAACTTTTTTTTTAATCTCTGTAAACTCTGTGGTGAAAAAAAAGAGAGATTAGAATTATCATCCTTATGAAAATCAGGTGATCTTCCCAATGAAAAAAACATCACATCAGCAGCATTTCTTTACAGTGGGGAAGTGTCAGACTTCTGACCCATCCAGAGACTTGACAATGAGTCACACTCTTTCAGTGGCATAAGTCACAGAAAGCGGTATTGATTGACTTTACTCATGATGCCTAATGCATTAGTAAGGGTGTCATCAACATGCATTGCTCCTGCGCAGCACATCAGTTTTTGCTGCGGGTTCTCACATAACCTCAAGTTTTGTTGTTTCAGAGCCTGAGGGCAGTTTAAGCCAATATATGTTCCTTCCCATTGGCAACAGGGCTAAGGACATGGTCACAAACCTTTGCTGTAGCCCAGATGAGGACGAGTGATCCATTAAAAAAAAAAAAAAAAAAAAGTAATTTGAATGTCTCTGACCATAAATCCATGATGCTGAGTTGGAAGAAAAGCAACAATTCTGAATTTTTTTATGTAGCATAAACTTACTCTGGATGGACAAAGTGAAGTTAGATGATTTCTTGGATGTCCATCTAGATATGTATCTCGTTTTTGCACTCTTTTCGGGCGGAGTGCTGGAGTAATGCTCCCATGTTACTCCATTTTATCAAGACAGAGTAAGTTTACTGGAGAAGTCTGAAACAAAAGGAGTTAGAGTCTACTACTGCAGCCCAGATTTATATTCTGAACTGAGAGTTACATTAGTTTGTTTACATTAAGCTTCCCTATACAATCACTGGAGCACATCAGGCTTCTCCAGAGACTTAGAAGGTTTGAAGCAAGCACCTGCCAAAGGGGTATTTCACTAGAGAGAAAAAAAAGAGACCAGCTTCCAAATGTAGGCATCTAGATTTGGAAATATGAAGGTGGAAAATGCATCACTTTCCTTGTTGGTTTACCAGAGTAACTCATCACTCTGTAATGAGTTTCATAAACCCCTGAAGAGCATTGAGGTAGTTAAAGCTGAGGGCAGCTGCAAGAAAAAAGGTCTGGATATTGGGAATATAAGAGAACAGAGTACTCACAGGAGGATATGAATGAAGATACTTAGGTCTTAATTTGCTTTAAAGTGAGAAGTGCAACTTACGAAAGTAGTAAGAATCTCCTTACTTCATGCCAACCTTTTAGCTGGCCTGATTTGCTCTGATTTTCCTCCAAAGGTAAACAGAAGCAAAAAAACAGAGTTCTTCAACACAAAGATGTGGTCCACAACCTCCAATTTCACCATCTGTTTTCCAGCCACTATGTCAGAGTTACAGTGCCACTGGTTAAGTAAGTCTGATACTCCTGAAATGAAAGCCCTGAATAACTGGGTAAGTAACAAAACAGAGACAACGCCTTACGTAAAAGTAAGTAAATATAATTAGTTTGAACACTATTTATTAAAAGTCCTCTTTTCTCACCTTTGAGACAAATTCCTCTCTGGATCCAGTGGTAAACTCAAAGTCTCGCAGATTTATATGTAAAGCATATTTGTTTTCATATTACTAGAGAGACTTCAAGGAGACAGAGAACAAGTATTGCACACACAGTCAAACTCAGACCTATGCCTCAGAGACTTTGTATTTGTCACCACAAATAATACATTTTCTTTTTTCAAATCCATTCCCAACATTAGAGCAATGAAGGTGTTAATGTTTCACATTCCTGGTCAGAAAACTGGATTAAAGGACTACAGCTTTCAGACCAGCAAGAAGCCTTTTCAACCTTTTTCAAGCATTTGATTGACAGCTGGTGTGTCCACAGCCCGCAGTGTGCCCAGGGGGCCAAGGAGGCCAGTGGCATCCTGGCTTGTGTCAGCACTGGCGTGGCCAGCAGGGACAGGGAAGGGATCTGAGCCCTGGGCTCGGCACTGGGGAGGCCGCCCCTCGCTGAGGGGGTTCAGTTCTGGGCCCCTCACCCCAAAAAGGCCATTGAATGACTCGAGCGTGGCCAGAGAAGGGCAACGGAGCTGGGGCAGGGTCTGGAGCACAGGTCTGCTGGGGAGCGGCTGGGGGAACTGGGGGGGTTCAGTCTGGAGCAGAGGAGGCTGAGGGGAGACCTCCTGGCCCTCGGCAACTCCCTGCCAGGAGGGGGCAGAGAGGGGGGATGAGTCTCTGGAGCCAAGGCCCCAGCGCCAGGCCCCGAGGGAATGGCCTCAAGCTGCCCAGGGCAGGGTCAGGCTGGCTCTGAGGAAGGATTTCTGTGCAGAAGGGGCTGTTGGGCGTTGGAATGGGCTGCCCAGGGCAGGGGGGAGTCCCTGGGATCCCTGGAGGGGTTGAAGAGTCGGGCTGAGCCAGCGCTGAGGGATCTGGGGGAGTTGGGAACGGTCAGGGGGAGGGTCATGGTTGGGCTGGAGGAGCTGCAAGGGCTTTTCCAACCTCCATGATTCTGGGACTCTGTGAACTTGTATGTAGTACATAACACATGAAAAGTAGGAAATACAGTCTTGTGTCATTTTTTAACAGTTGAGAATGTATGTGCTGAAAGAATTCCTTGAGTTTCCAAGCAATTTCAGTAGCCTGCAGTGTGCTCCAAACACCCATTTGTGAAGGCTTTGCTTCAAATAGGAAAGGGATGTAATATAGTCACAATACTGAATTTGTGCCGTACCATGCGAAGGAAAACCCTAACTTCAGATAGTATTACCAACAGCCTACAGTAGCAGCAAAATTAACTTAAAATAGTTTCAACTTGGACTTTCTTTAGGAATAAGAATGCAGCCCATGGAAGCGTTATGATCTGATTCATTCATTTTCTTAAACCAAAATTTGTAATTTTATTTAATGAGTTTTAACTTGTGGATTTTTTTCAATCATATGAGAGATTTGTGCAGAAAAGGCTATAAACAAAAAGGACAGATCTTTGCTTAAAAGCTCACTATTCCCCAGACAAAGTACGCATTAAATCACATTCATATGGAATAGATGAGGGTAGATTTTTTAATTCTTTCTTCATGAACAGTATGGCTTTAATCTTGTATTAAACCTTTCAACAGGACATGTTCAAATGAGAACAACAGAGTGATTGATCCCAATCAGAAAATGCAAAAGAGGAGCAGTGTTTAGTTCTGCTCTCTCCCATTTAATAAGTAGGAGATTTCCAGAGCTACCACGTGTCCTCGTTGTCATCCAAAGGCCTCCCTGAATGAAGATACAACTAAGACAACTGATGAGTAGAACAAGATGGCAATCTGGAGTTAAGTGGAGATCTAGAGAGAGTTTATGTACAGTGGAAGATGAAGTCAAGAGCTATTTTTTTATATACATCTATATTCCATTTGTAGTAACATAATGCTGCAGTTGCCAATGGGAAATTTCCTTCTGCCTGCTGATTTTCCCAAAAAGCAGCAAATGGATGTTCAGGTAGTACTCACTGACCCACCTGTGGGACAATGCATTGGCAAGCACAGAAGGGGCCACCAAGACACTGCCATTGGGTCCCTACAGGGAAGGGATAGGGCCTGTTAAACACTCACAGATTTGCAGTGTGACACCAAACCAGCAGCCATCATCAATCTGACCACTGGACATGAATAGATCAGTCTCCTCTGTGAAGAGAGATCTCACAGAAGACCACCCATACAGCTGATGGAGTCATTGAGGAGGCTACTGCAGTGTATTTTCAGCAGTCCTGCATTGTTCCATGCACAGGACATCTGCTCCTCTCTTAAAAGAGGACAGTGATACAGAACATATACGTGTCTTTTCCACTGCAAACAGACTCCATACTGGAGCCATGAATTACTGAATTCATAAACTGAAATATTAGCTACAAATCTTTAAATCCAATCAAATATTTTAAATTCCAGTCAACCCTCAATCCCATTTGGTCTCAGTGCCAAACCAGAAACAAAATATTATCCAAGCAGATGAGCAATTTGTCTTGATTAGTCTGCCTAAATCTATGCTCTTAACAGTTTCCTTACTCACAAAAAGACTGTGGAATCGGCCATGATCTATGCTGTCATGAAGCAATGTGTTGGGGGGGGTCATTTTCAGGGATGTGTTGCTCTTATGAACTTTAGAGTGAGCTTATGTGACAGACAGAATAGATGCTGGCAGATGACAACGTATCTTTAAAGCCTGTCAGCCAACTTTGTATTTTACCAGTACTTTTCTATTCCAATGGATGTTCTCTGTGTCTGTCTAATTATAACAAAACTGTACAGATTGTGTCAAAACTGCCCACTATTATCCAAGCTGTACCAGCTATGGCTGACAAAACATGAACACCTAATTAAGAACGTTTTAAAACTGACTTGTTTAAATTAAGAGAACGTCCCAACCTTCACTTTTTGACAACTTACTCTGAGATTTTTTTGTATCTCTGAGGAGAAGGAAAACAAGAATATTTGATTTCTTCCCTTATTTCTTAACTGTATAGAGCACTAAAATAAGTTGCAATGTGCAAACATTATGTCAGAAAGAAAGCCTTTGGCTTGACAGATTGCAAGGCACAGCATAAAATAAAATTGCGTTGTTCTGAAGATCTGAAGTACAGAATGTAACATGCTTTAAATACTTTGTTATTTTAAAGATCTCCAAATGTTTGGACATCTCAGGTGACAGCTTAATTCATTCATCCATTTAAGTTAATGGCATGTTTCTTTTGCTGAGTTCTTGTGTAAGCGAGCAGAACGCACCTTTGCAAACGGTACAGGAGGATTTCTAGCTTGGCTTTCTGAAATTGCAGCCTGTGCTGGGAATAACATGAATATAGGGAACAATTCCATCTAGCTACCTTTTCTAAATACTGCAGTTCACTTTTATTTTGTGGGTATAAATGTACATTATGAGGTAGGCACCTTTTCAAGCACTTGCAATTTTGTTTTCCAACCCTAGTTTGGAAGTCCTCATTTCCAATCAGCTTCAATTTGATGATGAAAAGGACCAATTACTGCACCTATGAGGATTTCAACTCAATCCCAGGTTACTTCTGTGTGTTTTAATTCTCCAGGGTCATGACAAATTTGTTGGCCAAAAATATAAAATGAGTGAAAAATTGAGCTCTACAGAAAACCTAAATGCTAATAACTAGTGAGAGGAGAAGGGAAGACATTGTTACTTGTCTCAAAAACCAAAATGGATTTAAAGATTCTATTGAGCAACAGACACGTTTTTACAAAATTATTTCAGTGTCACTTCCAAGTCAGTTGTAAGAGAGACACAAAAATAACCAAATTTACAATAACAATAGTTCACCTTTTCACAAGTCAGCGAAGGAGATTCCAAGATGACATATTGTAAACAGCAGTTTATGAAAGAGCTAAAGTCAGATGGCAGAGTTCAACTCCTACCTCATCCATGGACAAGAAAATCCCAGAGTGCAGAGTCAGGCAGGCCCTTGTCTTGTGGCAAGGTTCTGGGACAGGCTGTCCTTGGAGATGTCAAGAACCATACCCAGAATTTGCTGGACCATTGTGTCCTCGGATCAGTCTTTTCTATCATTTGTGAGCTCACTGCAGTTAATGAGGTTTTGTTTAGTTTTTGTGTTTACTTGACTTAAAAACAGTTGGCAGTGACAGCCTGACTGACAGACTAAAGTGACTTTCCCAGTAGTCTCACAAGATATTATGCCAATGAATGATGGTACCAGATCATCCTCCATTTCCACATTGTTATCCTTTTAGGGTTTTGATTTTCACTTGGGACATTTGAGCATTGTGGTGGAGATGCAAAAGATTGACTGGAATAAGCGACAAATGAGTCCAAATGTTTTGGATCTGACACTGGATGAGTAACAGCAGAAGGGAAATTCCTCTTGCTCCACAGTAGGTATTCACACATGAGACAGGCTTTCCAGCCTCCCCTTGTTGACAGTAAAGGGAAAGAAGTGCTTTTTTTGGCCTCAGTTTCCACAATATATTGACCAGCAAAAACTGCTTTCCAAGCTCTATATTTATCTCAAACTCTTAGGAACTGAATGCTCTCCCACCCGAAGAATTTGTGAAAACAGTCATGAACACAAGGTTACAGCCTCAACACACAACACTGCAACAGCATGATGATAAGAACCTGAAAAACCACACACCTCTTCCAGGGTGCTTTATAGCCTCTAGAAAAAAAGCTTTAAAACCTCTAATCTAATAACTCGGTATTGGCGGTTCAGTTGCAAGTGGGATAGTTTATGATTAGATTTTCTTGTACTGACAAGAGTTGCCACACTTGGTACTTTTATTTGTCATAAACCTGAAAACATCTTTATAGAAGACATTGTGATGGCCAGGTCAGTGGCAACTCACAAATATACTACACATTAAAGATTCACTGAAATAAGTGATGTCTAGTTCCAAATATGCAATTAAATGATTCCACTATTTAGCTTAACTTGAAATCTCTCTTTCACAGACTTTCTGAACGTATTTCTCTCGCTCTTGGGTAATCAGCTTTGATTAAGGCTCCTTACAACAGAATGGTGTGACATTTGTCTACAGTTCAGCCTACCTGCTTGGGAGAAAAGCCAACATTGCATCAGAGTTCCTGGACTTACAGAGTTCAGAGGATGCATTGGTATTAATTACACTAAACTGAACCAAGTAGAATTACAACACTTAAAGACCAAATCTAAACCCTGCTCAGTGTAAAAGCTCGTTTTGCCAATGATGAGGCCTAGCATAAAGGACACAGACAGCATAAAGATGAACCAATAACCAGACTGTATTTGACACAAAAGGGTCAGGACATGGGTGAGCACTGGGGGTACAAACAAGTCAATCAGGTTATACATAATCGACATCAACCCCAATGACCCCAACACCACCACCACACAACCAACAATGGGTGGGATAAACAGTGGAATGCAGTCTCCCATAGAAGGGACAGGAGACAACCAGGTCAACCAGCCAAACACATCAGACCAAGGAAGCCCCATCATGAATCCCTACAGAGCCCACGTTTACAAAAGCCAGACCTGAGTGGAGCCCAGTCCCAGGGAGGCAGGAGGTCCTTCCCCAGCAGGGAACTCTGCACAGGACACCCACCTCACACACAGACACTGCTCTCTCCCTGCCAGGGGTCCCAGTTTTGACCCCTCAGTGGGACACCTGACCTTGGGTTACTCACTGCAGACACCTGGGGCTCGTTCACCCAATGGCTCTGTCTGCAAGGCCGCCCCACCCTGGGGGGAAGCCTAAAGGGAAACTCACACCCCTTTGGGAAGGGCTGTGGGGATCACCCAGATGTCAGCCTTAATTGTGGGCTTGGGGTTGAAACCCCAGCATTTCAAAGCTGTATTAGTATCTTTGATCATCAAGTGGGTTTTTTATCCACCTTTCGCAGAGGTCACCACACTTCTAAGTATAAAGCACCAACCACATGTATTACTACAGCTCTATAAAGCTCAAAAAAAAAAATAATTTTAAGCATTCCTTGAAACTAATTTGTGTCAGAACTTACACTGCAGTTTATGATTCCCTCATTCTTCATATCAGTATAAAAATATTAGTCGCATCAGGTTAAAGCAATCTGATCAAAGAGGCCAAAGGAAGGAGTTTTCCTGGGCAGCCCTTGCATTACAGATGCTTAGTGACTTGCAAAGAATAAGGTGACAGTCTATTTTAAGTGACTGAGCAATGTGAGATTTTTTAATGGGTGATCAACACAAAGACCTCTGTAAACTGAAAGACTCCCTGTAAATTTTAGACTGCTCTTTTCTGGTAGAAGGACATATCTAAATCTGGGTCATCCAAATTTTTCTTATCTTGTGCAAAGTGGTTTTGGGGTTTATATACCCCTGGCTGTTGCAGAGGCCATCTGCCAAAGAGAGAAGCAATGCGCTTTCCTCCAATGTCAAAAGCTAATTCAAAGAGCGATGCAGCAGCAAACCAATGGAACATAACATGATGGACTTATCCAAAGATTTTCCTTCAAGAAAATGGTATTAATTTCAAAATTCTCAGTCAAAAAGACGTCAAATTAGATTTCTGGTTAAGATTTTCAGTGTTGAAGGAGATCAATATGGACTTCAAATAAGCACTCAGCAGAAACAGATTTAGAATTAAAATCTCCAGGTTTCAATCCATTGTCTTCCAGAACTGATTTAAGCAAGAGGAAAATATTAATTTGAAATGTTTTGCTGAAAGGCGGTTGTCCAACTTCAGGCCTGTTGGTATCTCACTGGCTTTTATGGGTTTGTTTTTCAGCCCTTAAATACATGGAAATCCAAGTACAGAGCATATTAAACAGATAGGCACTACAGCAAAATGCTGTTGTGAATAAAAGCAAAGCTCAAAAAAATAGTTGAATATTTTAAACTACAAAAGTCAGAGTGTCCTGTGATACACAAGCAGACTTTGGAATGAGTACTGCTCAGCAATGAGAAAGACTATCTTTTAAAGAAAAAATTCACATATATGTATGTTTTTGTGATAACCCTATAATAATAAACTAAATCTGTTAATTCCTAAACTGAGTACTCTCTGAAAGTTTGTAATCAATAGAGTTTTTTCATTGCATTTTCTGGGCTCTTGATCTGTAAAAACTGGGTATGTCTAACAAGGAAATAATCTAAGTACAAGGTTAAATTTGATTTACGAGAAGGTAAAAGTGTGTGGGGGAAAAACTAATAAAAATTCAATACATTTTTAATGATATTTTTACCTGGAAATTAGTACTAAAGCAATTCAGAGCCTTGATGAAAACCACTTTGGAATCTAGATGAAGAAATTTTCCATTTCTGAGATGGATCAGAGTCCATCTCAATTAAAATGATGGAAAGCATGACTTCATTAAAAAACCCTGCCTCATTCAAAGACTGGCACATTGTTTTCATCATATTCTCCCATTGTTCTGAATACTGTATTGAGTGAACCTGATGTTTGGAAAGAGTGAGAATAGGTGTGAGACACTGAGACACTTTCTGTAAAACACAGTGATTTCTAGTCACAGAGCAAGCTCTATTAGAACACCAAATACGGTTATTTTACCATATCTACAATAAAATTTATCTGATTCATTGAAGATGGCAAGAGTTACTGTTTAACCTGGCAAATTACAAACCCACTTTCTTCATTGTCATACTTATTTCATACCTTAAACAATCACAGATTCACAGAATCAACTAAGTTGGAAAGGACCTTGCAGCTCCTCCAGCCCAACCATGACCCTCCCCCTGACCGTTCCCAACTCCCCCAGATCCCTCAGCGCTGGCTCAGCCCGACTCTTCAACCCCTCCAGGGATCCCGGGGACTCCCCCCTGCCCTGGGCAGCCCATTCCAACGCCCAACAGCCCCTTCTGCACAGAAATCCTTCCTGACATCTAGTCTAAACTTTCCCAATCAAGAAGTTGCAAAATTAATTTTATGCAGTCTCGAATACTTCGAGAGGAAAAAAAGGTATGTCATCTCACGTATTTAAGATGTTCCTTACTTGAGGAGTCATGTCTCCAGTCCTTGTCCTGCTGTCTTCATCTGAAGAAACAAGGTCCAGCTTTCTTTAGTTTTATTTTATGTATTTGGATTTTTATTCTAGGAATTGCATAGTCAATGTATTTTGGAGCTCATAGTGTGTTCCTTGCTAACTGCATGAGCGTACTGATTTTGAGCAGTTCTTGCCTTGTATAGGTTGGTGATTTTAACATTCGTATTACAACCGCTGTACAATGAAGAAGTCTTTTAGTTGTTATTCTTGACAGTTCATTTACTTTTGTCTGAAGAGAAAGAGAATGACCTTAACTGCAGAAATTATTTGTTTAATGGATATTATCCTTCTTGTGGAAGTCATTAAGTTCATGAAAATATCTTCTTGAAATATGGAATCCAGATACCTGGAGCTGGAGGTGTATCAAATATTCAAAATGCCAAACATGTTTTTTCTTCTCATTTGCACCTTGAAGCACAGCTGCCAGGCTCAGGGAGACAAACATTCGGGTTTGCATATCTCTTTTCAGGTGCTGATCTATATTACTACTGTTAATTAAGATGTGAAGGTTTTTTACAGCTGTTAACAAGCACGTGAAGGAGATGTTTACATGACAATTTGCCTTGTGAACTGCAGAAGAGAGTCACAGCTTCTTTATTTCAGTGGTTTCTGAATGAGCTAAGCAACTGGTCCTGTCAGCTGAGCCTCTCTCACTTTTCAGGTACATCGAAGCAGGAACAGCTGTTCCTCAGGTAATGAATACAGGCAGTCTGAATTTTTCCTCCATTGTATCCTCCCTGCTAGGAGTTACATGCAGGATGTTTAGGAAGGTAAGTGCTGCCTGACCTGATACTGTCCTGTCCTACTACCTCTCATGGACAGAGCTGATAGTCACAGCCATTATTAACATATGTACTGCACACGTCAGGCCAACATGGGTTGTATCACTTCAAAATGACATAACTTGGGACATAACAAGTTCTACAGGGTTATTTCTCTCACATATTCTCACTCCTCTCTCCTGCTGCAGTTGCTGTCATGAAGGTGGGGTTTTTTTTTCCCAATTCTTAAATATATTAGCCAGAGGCACTACCACCCTCGCTGGCGGGCTCGGCCTTAGCCAGTGCTGGGTCCATCCTGGAGCTCTCTCGGACATGGGGGAAGCTGCAGCAGCTTCTCACAACAGCCACCCCTGTGCCCCCCCCTGCTACCAAAACCTTGCCACACAAACACAATACATTCCACCCCTACCTAAAAAAAAGGATAGCAATTGCAAATAGAATAAACAATGCACTGACAGCAGGTGTCACATTAGTTGAATGAGTCTGTTTAGGAAGAGAGAGGACACTGAAGGCAAAGATGTGCTCAGACAGAGGTGAAGCCTCAGACCAACTCTGTAAGCACACCATTGCCTGTACCAATTTTCCAATCAAGGGTTTCGTTTTCAGTGCTGAAGGATATCTTGCACTGAGAAGCTCAGGCAATGAGGGGTTTGACAAAAGCCAGGGTTGTATCTGACTCGAGATGGCAAGCAGCTGTCCAAAGCTATGTTCATATTGGTCTGAGCTGTAAGATCCGAACTGCTTTGTCAGCCGTCATACCAATTTACATTTATAAGGTAGGTTTTTAGCTTAGGGACTTCATATTCAATTGGTTTAATGTCAGTTTGGATCATCCTTTTTCTTTATGTTCTTCTTCACAGTGCCAATACTAACTGGTGGTGTCAGCTACAGATAATTGATCTCTCCTATTTAAACGTCAGCTAGGTTGTTCCAGATTGCGGTGGTGAAATCTTGCAAAGCATGTTTTGTCTTAGAGAGCTAGGAAGAAGGATTTAGAGGCGGCAGTACCACATCATGAAAATGGCAAGACATTAGCTGCTGTAAAAAATATCTGGAGGTTTCTGTAGCAGATTGCGTATTTCTTTAGATCCTGTAAGACTAAATTCAGAGTCTAGATTTAGAAACCCAGTCCCTTGTTGAGAGCACTTTTGGAATCACTGACTCACAAATACAGGTAGACACAAGATCAAGTTACAAGCTTAGGGCTTTTAAAACTTGCTGAAAAACTTCAAGATGAAAAAGACTCTGTCCCTAGGATTTCTGACAAAACCCCATCATTCAGCATGCCGAACAGGCAGTCTCCGTGGAGAATTGGGTTGCCATGCTGCTATCAAAATTTGCAATATATACCACAGTAAGTAGAATATAACAGCATAGCTTAAAGCAGGGTAGGCAAGCATGACAAATATTTCAGAAGAGCATTCACAGGCTCCTCTGTGCTCACAGACAATTACCAGTTTACACTGCCTTGCTAACACAGATCCCTGTGATCATAATTGCTGGTTTTCAAGATCTGAGAATCCCAAACATGTGCCTAATTTATCCAGTGCCCGCATCCTATAATTATACTAATAGAAAAGACTAATTTTTCAGTACCGTAATGAGGACCTGCAGATTACAGCAGCGGGTTTCTTCTGAAGTGTAAGATACATGGGATGGTTTCATGTAAAAAAACGTGATGTCATAGAAGTCTAGAATATATACAAGTGGAGACAGTTGACCCCTCTTCCTGCCCAGAAACATAGATGGGGCATTCTTTTGTGTAATTACTGATTATAATCTACTAAAAAAAAGAGTTATAAATTATGATTTTTTAAATTTATAAACCTAATTTTGCTTTTTCTTTTCAAAATACATTTTTGCCTCAGTTAACTGAATGGTAGTTTAAAGATGTAAGCAATGTGTTTGTCTAACCTGGCCTCATCATACATTGATCATTAAGAAATTACTGAAGGCATAGAAACAGCTCAGCATCACAAATCTCTTCTTAAATAATGAGGAAAAAAAAAAAAAAAAAAAAAAAAAAGGGGGGGGGGGGGGGGTCTCCAGACGTAATTAATCTGGTCTAACCTTTAATTTTCTTCTTTCCAGACAGTCATACATGAGCTAGTCACCCAAGGCTCTCTTAAGAATTAAAGGAGAGAGCTAGGCAATTTTCAGTCATGAATCATCAGACCTACTTTACACACCTGCATCATGAGGTGACTCATCCTCCAGACTCATTTGAGCATAGCCATCTGATTCCCACCAGCTACAAAGGGATCCTACAGTCATCAGCTCTGATGTAGATGTTCGAATTGCACATGTCCACATGTACTTTGTATCTTTCCTTTAGCAGGAGACTGATTGCAAAGCTGAGATACCCATCACTCAAATTTTCATATTTTGTGAAAAGCGATGAAGACAAGGTAGTCGTGAGACTGCTAAGGAGAGAAAGCATGGGGTTTTATATTTGAATCGTCTAGTCACTTGTAAAAAAAAGGTCTTTCTTCTAGAAATCAAGTGAAAGTTCCTCCATAGAAATGTTCCTTTTCCTTCTGTGGGGCAAATCCAGTCTATAAAAAATACTTGCAATTGTAAATCATTTAAGTATCGTCCCCATAAAGAGATGGAAGGCATCTCTCCTCTTGGGACAAAAGAATTTCCTTCTCTGCCCACTAAGTTCCCAGTGGAAGTATGGAGTAGGACACACATTTCTCCATTTTGAACAACTTGGTGGTTAACATGGGTAAACTAAAACTGCCCAACTCAGAAAGGAAGAGATAGGTTGCTATCAGAAAATCTCCATTCTGTGTTGTATTAGCTTTAAACAGTAGAAGAGACCTCACTAGCCAACAGCAATTACTCTCCACCAATTTAGGTTTACTCTAGGATTATTAACTAACTCTGCTGATTATTTATACCAACTTCCTCCCATGTGAACACAATGAACAAAGTCTGTTTTGCAGACTAAGTAACATGTAGAGAAAGGATCAATAATATTTTGTTATGTCTTGGCTCAAGTTTGAAGCAGAAGGTCCAGGAGGCTGGGCAGACACTGTGTATACAGTTTCTGAAAAAATAAACCAGGGCTTCTATAGCATTATCAGCAAATTAGATCAAATTAGACCCAAACATTTACAAAAGAACAATGGCCCTAGAGATTCAGGTGCTAGTTTTAGAAGGTTTGGAACTGAAATTGCAGGTGCTTCAGTGCATTTACACATATTCTCATCTTCATTTGAGCTCCGCCTTCGCAGAGAAGACACTAGGGCACACCAGGAAGATAGTGAGATGGTTCTTATGTTGGATGGACAGTTCAGATCATAAGGGTAGGAAAAAATATTGGCAAGACTGCCTCAGAAGAGCTAATCTACTTATAACTCAGTTAATGAATGTGTATCATGAACACAGCTTTATCAAAACCTTTTAATCAGTGGTTATCTCTTCAATCATCTGTTCTGACTTTGAAGAGTTTTTCTCCAATGCAACCATGTAAGATGGTGGCGTTTCTCATTTTATAGAAGTTTCTTTAATAAATGACAGCAAGATAAGTAGTTCTATCAAAAGACTAATTAGGTACTTTGATGTCCCAGATGCCAGAATGAATCTGAGGGTTGTTTCAAATCCTTGGCATCTGTGATCAGAAATTTGGTGTGATGGCATCATATTCACACATTTACTACTGATCTTCTCAATTCCAGCTTCTCTAGACTAAAAAACCACCATATCATCTTTTTTCCTCAGTCCTAGAAACGCCTATGTTTTCCAAAGACATATGATACCCATCAACTGATTAAAACCCAAGCAGATGTTTAAATTCCAAGGAAATTAGTTTACCAGTATCATTTTGCAATTCTCCTACAGTATTTATGGAAAGAATAAAAGACTAAATGAAGTATAAAATGAATTGGCAATATACTAAAGACAATAATTCCCTCTCCTAGTCAAAATATGTATCAGACTGCAGTAACTTTGCAGCAAAGCATAAAGATTCCCAAGAAAATTTGATTGGCTCATGAAGAAGCTATAAGACAACTTGGTTTTTCTTTGAATATAGGCAGTAGTTTGGAGCACTGTGTACATTAGGGGAAAAATCCATATTTTTGAAAGTCATAAATTGGTACATTTTTAAGGCCATATTTGCTTGGTATTTCAAGTGAGTTTAGAATGCAACAGAACTACCCATTTTATTCATTAAGCATCTACAACTGAGTGTTTTTCATAGCAAACTTCAGGTTTGCAAAATTATGAACTTTCTTTCCCCAAAATTCCTCATCAGTAATTGACCTCTTGCTACAGCTCAGAATACATTACATTCATTCTTCTTGATAAAGGTAGAGCCCACATTGTATCTTTTTAAAAGTCCCATCATAGTCAGACGTTAGTCTTCGTCTAGTACTGGTTACAAACCAGGAATAAAGGAGAAGCTTGATTTAATCCGTTTTCATGAGTATGAGTGTAAATAATAACTCTGGGAATCCCAGGGAAACGTCTTGATGTGAGATTTTTCTCACATTCTACACAAAGAAGTCTCACATACTGTAAAGGGAAATGTTGTTGAGAGTGATAGTTCTCCATTAGCGGTAATATACCCAACACCACCAGGTACACTGACTTATTCCCTTCCTCAGCTGCTTGGTTTGGCTTCTGCAGCCTTTCATTGGCAGGGTAAACACTTTGCTCGACAGATGGAAAGAGATGAAGGTTCAGCTGTTAGGAGAAGCATTTCTCCAGCAGCTTGACCAGTTCTTCCCAAAAGCAGGATTTTAGAAGAGTAACCAGCGTGTGCAGACACTAAGCAGGAGGATATCTGTGGAGTTCTCTATGGCTTGTCTCTGGTAAGGATGCGGAGATCCAGACACCAGGATGTGTGATCAGCACCTTCTCTTATCCAAAGATCAGTAGCAGATTCAAGCCAGGGCTTTCTTCCTCCCGTGCTATGTGGCTTTTCTTTCCACATTTCAGTTATGAACACAACTTCAAAGGTGTGCTGGTTTAGGCTGGGATAGTTAATTTTCTTCATAGTAACTACTATGGTGTTATGCTTTGGATCTGTACTGGAAAGAGTCTTGATAATTCATGGATGTTTTCGTTATTGCTGAGCAGGGCTTACACAGGGTCAAGGCCTTTTCTGCTCCTCATCCCACCCCACCAGCGACTGGGCTGGGGGGCACGAGTTGGGAGGGGACACAGCTGGGACAGCTGACCCCGACTGACCACAGGGATATCACAGACCATATGGTGTCACACTCAGCACATAAAGCTGGGGGAAGAAGGAAAGGGGGGACATGTGGAGTGATGGTGGTTTTCTTCCCAAGTCACTGTTAAGCATAACAGAGCCCAGCTTTCCTGGAGACGGCTGAACCCTGCCTGCTGATGGGAAGTGCTTAATGAATTCCTTGTTTTGCTTTGCTTGTGTGTGCAGATTTTGCTTTACTTATTAAACTGTCTTTCTCTCAACCCATGGGTTTTCTCACTTTCACCCTTCCAATCCCACTGGAGAGGAGTGAGCAAGCAGCTGTGTGGGGCTGAACTGCCAGCTGAGGTTAAACCATGACAAAAGGACATGCAAAAAACACCCTAATTTCTACCTGGAGATTAATGGGACTGCTTCTGGGACAGACTCAGCCTTCAAAAATCAAATAACCAAATGTGGTGAGGAACATGGGCTAACCTTTCCCTGACTGCATGGTCTGCAGACCCTGAAATGTTAGCTCAAAATTCTGAAGATAGTTTACTGTGAAGGAAAATAGAGAGAGCTACAACTAGGAAAAGGTGGTGAAGATGTCAGGTTGTAGGAAGCTATAAAAGTTGGCATCACACATCTAAAAATCACAGGTTACTTGTGAGAGTGTTTTTTGCACTCTGAACATTTAATTTTCCACCACTGGACTGAGTTGTGATGGAATTGCTGAATTATTCTGAGGAGAGGGGGGTATGTGTATAGGGACAAGGGAGAAGCTGTTATTTTCTGATGGAATAGGTCTTATTCTATATGCTAAAGAAACAGAAGTCTGGAATTACAGCATGAGGTAATTTAAAGGTTTGGAAATCAGGCAAACTATAAAAAAATATTAAGTGGACTTTCAAAAGCGATTCTGTAGAAAGTAGACAGAACAAAAAGCAGCCATGGCTCAAGTCTGTGTGCTTCCTTCCATCCTTGCTTTCAGATCTGGTTTATGAATAGTGATGCCAACCAGAGCATTGTGCTGTTTAAGGCTCACCAGAAAACAGCTAGAAAGAAAGTTTGATGCTAGGATATCAGGGCTTTTTTGAGGTGACATGAACTTGCTATACCTGGGGTTGTGCAGCTCTTGAAGTTCTGCATCTTCTGTTTCTATTTCTGTATATAAACACTTAAGAGAATTAAGAGTGTTATTTCTTGTAGCAACCTGTAAGCCTGTGGATTGCTCTGACTTAATCATACCTGTGTATTGCCTATGTTTCCTAGAATGTAGAGACTTTGAAAAGCCTTAATAAAAGAAAGATGAGTCACAGCTGATTAGTCATAGGTGGGATTGGCTTCTAAGGGTTGGTTGCCCTCTCGCAGAGCTGCTCTTCAAAATACCCAGCAGTTGTCATGCTTTCTCCCACGCTGCCCTTAGGAGTGGGAAGAACTCAGTAAATATCCACAAAGTCCCCTTGCTGCCCTCTAAATCCAGCTTTCAAAATGCCTAGAGAAGGAAACAAACTTAGCAGGGTGAGTCCATTGCTGCATTACAGTCATTCTATTTTATGACAACAAAAGTGAAAGTTTTCTTATACTGTCCCTGTTAATTATTTTGCAACATATTCTACTTCATTTAAGCTTTATGAGACAACAGTCATACATGCAAATTTGTATACTGCCCAGCAAAATGGTGCCTAAATTTCCTCTCAGACATAAATAGCACCAGGGAAAGCACCACATTAGCATGCCACTGTTAATTTGTGAGCATATGTGAAGAGTATATACTTTAATTAAATTTGGATTATGTATGGGAGCTCTATCAAATCTTGCAGTAGATGAAGAATAACCTTTCTTCCCCTGATGATGGTTTTAGCAGCTGTTTGGAAATGAGCAAAAAAATCTGAATTCAAATAACGGTTCAAAAGAACATTGTTAGTTCAAAAACCATCTGCACCTACTCCAAGTAAGAAGGCTTTGCCAGTGTTGTCAACAGTAGCCAGTCAGATTGGAACAGAGACAGCTGGGCCACTGAGACAAATAAGCATTTTTCACGGTGTCTTCAAATAAGACTGTTTCTCCTTAAAACTCCTTCTAAATTTAAAATTGAAACTGTTTGCCAGTACCTTCTTAAATAGGTACGTAAACCTTTGATAGAGATGGAAACCCTTTCCGCTGAAGGATCGGGTAAATAACTTGGACATAAGCCCACATCTACTTTGATTAAACATATCAGTATCCTTTTTTAAGAAGCGAGACTGCTTACACAGAAATGGTGGCCTCAGTTGCTATAAAAAATAGCTTATTCACACCAAAAATATATGGCCATATATCATTCTCCAACTATACTACTGCTGCATCCCCACCAAGGGAGTCAAACATTCCCTTAGTTATACTACCCAGCAATAATCCAGCTCCTCCAATATGCTGAGACTTGGTGAACTCTGTCTGAGCCATGTACTCAGAAAAGCAAACAAACAAACAAACAAACAAAAGTCAACATGGCATTGGGTATGTCCATTATGTGGGATAACTGATAAAAACCATCATAGCTTCCTCTGCCACATCCTTAAACATAAGGGAATGTCATCAAAAGAAGTAAACTGGTAGCTATTTGCATGTGACAAAAAAAAAAAAAAAAAAAAAAAAAGAGGAAAAAAGCCCGACCACCTATCTATGACTATTCAAGCCAAATTCATCATGTTCATGCCAAAAGTTGCAGAGCCCTCGAAAGGAGGGCACATGTAATGACACAGAACCTAAGGTGACTATGGATTCCCCTATACCACAAATCAAAATGGGTCTTCAAGATAAATATTTTTGAAAGACAATATAATTTTATGTCAAAATCACACCAAAAGGCACTGAAACATTGTTGACATAAAAGTGCTCTGATGTTCAGCAGCTAAGCCTTTAAACATAAACACATCCGATTTCCTTCAAGAAATTATTCTGAAAAGAGTTGGAAAAAAAATCAAAATTCGACATTTATCAATTGATATTAAAACAACTGAGAAGGTATACAGCAAATGCTGTTGCCTCTGAAAGGGGTTTAGATGAAAAAATTTATAAAATAGAATTAGAATTCAGAGAAAGCAATAACATTTCAAGACTTAAAATTGTTGTCAAGTGGCAATGTATTTGACAATTCAGGAATCAAATCTATAATTACAGCAAATTATGGGAGAGATGAGTAAAATTCAGGACAGAGTCTTCTTAAAAAAATCTGTGTTAAGAGGACCCTAAAGGCAGTGTTAGCACATTTATTTAATATATTCTGATCATGTCATGATTCCTAACATTAAAGGGTCCTAATCCCATAGACAAAAGGTGCTGAAAAAATAAAATATATTAATAACTAGAGGTCAATCACCACTAAATAAGGCTGCAAATAGTTGCATGGATACTTTCTATTAGGTTGGCAAAGACATGCCCAATTAACTTTTGACAAGGAGGGATTATATTGCTCTCCAGCTGCTTATAAAATGAAGATCTTGCAGCTCACCTTGCAACATGCCAAGAAAAAAGCAAAAGGTCTTGGTTGTGTTGGTTTTGACTTTTTAATGTGTTAATGTCTCTCCTGGCTGTTAGAGGGGAAAAGTTTTGACCAACATATAATGAAAGTACTTGAAAATTACTATCAGAATGTTATAACTGATCTATAATAGTGAAAGGACTGTACAAATCTAGTAGATCTAAAAACTGGGATCAATTAAGGAGGCCCAGTATCACTATTTTTCCATCTGGCAGTTGACCTGTAATCTTTAACAAGAAAAGGGTGGCAGTGACTATCAGTAAGGAAAGTCACTGCTATGGAAATCTCAGATTATTTGGTTTTGTTGAGTTAATCAAAGGTTTGAATTATACCTTGACAACTGTTGTGTCTTCATACGACTTGGCTGGCCTTAAGGCTCATGTTAAAAGAGTTACAGGTTTTTTATTAAGCCCACTCAAAACTAATTTAAAAGCAATGACTGTAAGGTCTAGAATGTAGGCACTGAAGGCTTGAATATGACAGCTCGAGGCAAGTCTATAACATACCCGAGACTCCAGTTGGTCCTGAGTTTAAATGAGCAGAACTGGAAAAAGCTGAGACCTGTTTCATGAAAATAAGTAAGGTACTCTTGAAATTGCTGGAGAAGCTCTCACTGTTTCGTGCATTCACAAGCCCAAGACTCCTCATCGAGCTGATCATTCAGATGCAAAGGATGCTTCACCCTCATCAAATATTAAAAAGTAGAAACCAGTAAGACACCATCTCCTTGCTTGACCACAAAACAATTTCCATATGCTAATACTAGAGATGGAGAGGTGTGAGTGATGAGATCTCCTAAATTTATTCTTATATGTAAGTTGCTGCTCACATGTGCCACTCCGCTTTGGTGACATGATGATCCACTAGATTTCTTAAAGGGAGAAATGAAGTTCCAGAAAAATAGGAAGATATTTCTGACTGCTGGAGACATGGGGAAGGAGAGATGTGCTATTTCAGAGACAGGTCAGACAGGCTTGAAAGGTGGGCCCGTGAAAACATCATGAAGTTCAACAAGGTCAAGTGCAAGGTTCTGCACATGGGTCAGAGCAATCCCAAGCACAAATCCAGGCTGGGCAAGGAATGAATTGAGAGTAGCCCTGTGGAGGACTGGAAGGGTATTAGTGGATGGAAAACTGAATGTGACCCAGCAATGTGTGCTGAAAGCCCAAAAAGCCAACCATGTCCTGGGCTTCATCAAGAACAGTGTGGCCAGCAGGTCGAGGGAAGGGATTCTCTCCCTCTACTCTGCTCTTGTGAGACTCCCCTGCAGTGCTGTGTCCAATTCTGGGGCTCCCAACATCAAAAGGACACAGACATGTTGGAGCAGGTCCAGAGGAGGTCATGAAGATGATCAGGAGGCTGGAGCATCCAAACCATTCTATGATTCTATGAACTCAAAACTTGAGTTGATATTTGCAGATGAAAAACTGATCCCGTGGTGGACTTTGTTGTCTGCTTTGAGAGCAAACCTACCACAGTCAGGGATGCAGCTGCAGAAAGTTTGGAAGCACAGTGTTTTCAAAAATTGGTCAAACTCAAACACAGACCTAGTACGTATGGGAAGTAGAGGCAGGGATTGCAAACAAAGAGGGATAGAGAATCATCACAGCTACCGGGGTGAGCAATTTGGGTGGCCAAATTGGGAGTTTAGGAGCTGTGAGGGATGGGAGCAACAAGAATGGTCTCTGTAGGTACATAAGCAGCAGAATGAAGACCAGGGCTTGCTGCTGAACAGGGAAGGAAAACTAGTGATGAATAACATGGAAACTTTGTGCCTTCTTTACCTCTGTTTGAACTAGCAAAATACTCTCTCAGGCCCTCTGGATCTCCATACCTAGTAGTAAAAAGTTACAGGAGACAGGTACCATCGGTAGGGGTTAACCACTGCCTCAGAAAGGGACTACTTAAAAAGTCTAGACACATACAAGTCTACTGGACCCAAAGTGATGCATCTATGGATGCTGAAGAAGCTGCCTGAAGTAACTGACAGCTCTACCATCTGTGAATTTTTGCTTTGCTCAAGGGAGGTAACCCTAGTGACTGGTAAAAAAGTGAATGGTCAAATAAGGCAGGAAAGACAATTTGGATATCTTCTGGCCAGTCAACATCACCTCAAACTATGGAACAAACTCTCATAGAAAACATTTCCAAGCACAGGAAAGACATAAAAACAACTGTCAGAAATAAAGATTGTTCAAGAGTGAGTCATGCTTGACACTGTCCTGATGGTCTTCTATAGTGAAAGAATTAGCTACAGAAATCAGGCTGCAAGTAGAGTCATCAACAGTCTCAGGTTTAAGCGGTGACATTCAAGAGTCAATATTGCGGTAATGCTGTTAAAATGTCTTCATCAAGGATCACAGCAAAGGGGCAGAACACACATTCAGAAAGTCTGTGACCTTCAGAAAGTCAGCACCACCCTTGGCCTGGGGGCGGTTTCTGCAAGCTGGAGGACAGGACCAACCTGAACCATATGAAATTCAACACAGAGAGATGCAAACACAGCATGTGAGACAGAGCAGCACAGTGAGTGGATGCAGGTCAGCATCAAACTGACCAGGTATGTGTGCACCACTATGGGAAGTGTTCAAGATCAGGTTGTACAGGGCTTTGAGCAACCTGAAAAGATTGGAAAGTGAAAGATGTTTCTTCTCGTGGCAGGGGAGGGGGTTGGACTAGATGATCATTAAAGGTCTCATCCAACCCAAACCATTCTATGAATCTCTGATTCAGTGATTCCATGATTCTACAATTCTATGATTTTACGATTCTATGATTTGATGAACTGGCTGAGGAGCAGCTCTGCAGAGAACAAAGCAGCAGCCCTGGGGACAGCAAACTGCACAAGAAGCAGCAGAACACATGGCCACCACAGAGGCATCACCATCCTCAGCCGTAGTACCAAGACGGCATCCACCAGTTCATGGCAAGTGAGTGTTTCCTTCTGTATGGCACTTGTGAGGCCACGTGTGAAGTATTCTTTCCAGCTTTGAGCCCTCTAAATACATGAGAGATGTTGGAGAGAATCCAGACTACGGACCCCCAAAATGCTTGTGGGACCAGAGTCTTCCACTATCTAAAGCCCTGGTCTGTCCTTATAGGTAAGGTGCAGCAAGTCTTCTTAAACAGGCACAGTGCAAGGACAAAAAGCAAAGCAGCAAATTCTTTTTAGACATAAGGGAAAAGTTCTGATTTTAAGCAAATGTTTGGGCATGGGAACCAGTTCCCTAAGGAGATGTTAAATTCCTACCCTTGGGGACATTCAAAATTCATCTGGGCAAGGCTCAGAGTAACTCCATCTCTCTCTCTCTCTGCAGATAGCTTTAATTTCAGCAAGAAAGGAGCTTGTCGAGCGACATCCACAAGTTCTTCCAATCTGATTTTTTAATTAAATGTGAGATGTGATGTCATGGAGAGGGAGTACATACATTAAAGTAAGCTAAAATTAGTTTCCCTTTAAAACACTACTTTTAATACATTTAGTTACATAGTTATTACCTGATTCCACTGTCAGTCACATTTAAGACTTTTTTAACTCAACATTTTCCATCTTAATATCTTGTATTTCTAAGTGCTTTCTTAACTCTCCTGGGTTTATTTTTCTTAATTTTGGAATTTAACATATCCTTATTATCTTTTTACTGTTTTTTGGGTTGTTTGGTTTTTTTTTTTTTATTTACTGTTTATACTTTCAGACTTAGTGCCATTTTAATTTTGGGGTTTTTTGAGAATTAATGAAATTGAGTTAATCTTGTTTTTAGATTTCAAAGCAGTAAAAAAGATTAGATCATTAGACAATGTTATTGATGCCCAACAAAGCTACTAGTGTGGAGAAGCAGTCCCAGGAACCTTGTCACAGCTGAAGGGAAGGTCGAACTGGGTCTGGGTGTTGATGACTCATTTTTGGTAGAAATAAGTTTATTTTGCTATTAAAAAACAACATTAAGGGGTCAAGAAAAAAAACAAGACATTGACTTTTGCAGATGATGGTTCCCTTTTACTCAACGGGGCTTTGCATCAAACTATTATACCTTTCCAACTTTTGTATAGATTGCCTGTATATGAAATGTCTCTTTTCTCTCCCAACATTTTACACAGAAAGGAAGGGCCCAGACATAATGGGACTTTTTCACAAATTTCCTTAACATGAATTTAAAACAGGTGCATTCCGAGGCTTGATTTTCCAGCTTTAATTCCTCCAAATTGCTTTGCTTTCTCTGAACAAGAGCTCTATCAAGAAAGAAAAGAGAACCCAGAATGTATGTTCAAGAATAGCAGAGAAGTGAAGGGGATCCTTCAAATTCTTTTAAATACTCTCTATGACACAAGAGAAGTAACCAGAGATGGAAATACAAGCCATGTATCTTCATATATGAGATCCATCAGTCAGCCTCATTCTGTTTCTGTCTCTCATTTAAAGTGCAAACCATGAAGACTAACTGTACAAAGTGAAAGATTGATAAATAATAGCACGGAGACTGGATGGCTGCTCAAAGAAGCCTTGAAATCATTAGTATTTTTTTCTGTGTTAATTTGGCTACAGACAGACCAGAGAGTACTTCCTTAGATCACTATCCATGAAAACAATGGTAGTTTTGAGTTGCTGGAGTCTTGTTCTGGGATTGTTTCTTATTTCTTTCACTTACTGAAGTTTGTAAGCCCATGCACAGGAGGATCAGACACTGTGAGATGTCTGAGTGGAGAAAACCAATCCAATTTACCAAAAAGAGCTGCTGGGTGTTACAGCTGGACCATGGGAAGTGGATGGAACAGATTCATCAGTGTTGAAACTGAGGTGTATCTGAAGCAAAAGGAGAGACTTCCAAGTCCTAGAGGCTTCACACACCAGGCGAGCACCAGAAAGTCCTTCTTCCATGTAGTCTTTGAGTGCTCCCTGCTCAGCCCTGCTCCTCATGATGAAAATGCTCCTCCTTATGCTCCTCATAAGAAAACTTCTACAGCTGCTGCTCATGCTTTTCTCTCAGAACAAGGACTTCTGTCTTCAAGGGAGTCTTCCTATCAAAAAAAATCCATACCACTGATCTCTGAAAGCCTGTTAGGAGGAGTATATTATGTGTTTGCTAAAGTTAGTATAACAGGTATAGAAGATCTACAAGTTTCCATTCTAATTTGTGCTTCTGTGTAAAAATTCTATCTTTCCTGACCCAAGAGAACTATATGTGGACCTCAAAGTATTATATACAGTGATCTACTTAATCTGCAAAGTGAACTTAGAGAAAATTCACCTGCCATAATCAACTTCATGAGATATAGAATAACTGATTTGATTATTTTTAATAAACACGGATATTCTAGAATGGATGTGTCAGTGTGCAATAAGTTACATTTACGTGTTGGCTGTAGCGGGAAATACAGGAACAAGCTGTGTGATTTCAGCAGTTGTTCTCTCAAGATCCAGAAAAATCAAATCAAATTGGAAGAGGCTTTGAGAAGGGCCGGGAGGAAAGAGACAGAATGGAAACCTCACCATAGGAAGAAACAAATATAATTTTGTTTATTGGGTCTATAAAAGTGACAGACTGAATGGAAGATCTGATTGCCTTCCATAAATGCATTGGGCTAAAATTGAAATCGCTAGTGAAATTAAGACAGGGTAGGAACAAGAACAAACATGACCAGTAATATATTTGGGTTGGAAATTAGAAATTTTTTTTGCTATTTCCAAGCAATGAAGTTCTGGAACAACATCCCATTAGGACTTGCAAAACCAATTAGTTTGCAAAAGATAATAAACTAGTAGGTCTCACAGATCCCACGAGAACTGTGGAAGATAGGCATAACATTCAAAATTATCTGAACAAATTAAAGATATGGTCTGAAATAAATAGGATGCAGTTCAATTCAGGAAATTACAAGACACTGTTTTTAACTGGGAATAATCAACTGCATGGAAACAAGATGAAAAATTCCTTGCTGCAAAGGCCTGTAGAAAAAGTACATGGAAAGAAGAGTGGGTAAAAGAAAGCAAGAGTCAGCTTTGCCAGGAGAACACACACTTCTTACTGAGATGTCTACAATATTGCCGTCAGTGTAAGGTATGTGAAAAAAAGCATCCTGCTTTTCTCAAGCACTGGAAATATCCCAGTCACCAGTTCAGACACTATAACTACAGAAATAACATGAATAGTTCAAAGACTAAAAAAAGGCAATAGAATGATGAGAGTTTTGGAAAATAAAGCTTGTAAAGAAAGAGCCAGAAGGAGAAAGCACAGTTTAGTTTTAGGGAAAACAGCATTGCTTCAAATAAATGTAGTCAATGAAGGGTTTTTTTTTTTTTTTTTTTTTTTTCATTATTAAGTTAGACATTCAGTTGTTACTTTACTTGGGAAGTTTGCCAAGCAAATATTTTAGAAAATCTCAAAACAAAGGAGCAATGTTTCTTAATGAAGTTGCACATAATGAACATATTTCTTACACTGTGTTCATGATGCAAGTTAGACACACCGCAAGAGTCGTATCTGGGAGTACTATATCAAACTTTATACATAATAAAAACTAGCATAAATATAATAGTTAATAGATTCCCAGAAACTGAACAGTCATAGTTAATGGAAACATAGGTTTGTATTAATTATGTAACAACAAAAATAAAAATATTCCCCTGTTTCTCAGGCTGGTCTACAAATAGAAGCAGCGCTGGTGCTCTTGTGGGCATTTCTACACATTAACAAGCAGTTATCTATCTTCCTCTGTCACTTCTAATTAATAATACCATGTAACGTACTTTAGAAGTTCAATGCCATGGTGATTAATTGCCACAAAGAAAAACCTCCATATGTAATTCATCTCTAAGTTCCTATGTTAATTACAAACCTGCCACTTGAGGGTGTTATAAATATTGATTCATAGTGTAATGTCTCATTCAGCTTTTCCATTTGGACATGTCAGTGTTGCTCATTATCATGGTATTCAAGTGTACAAGGAATTAAACTTCTTTGAAGAGATATGATACTGTTAGGAGGGGAATTAAGCATGGAAATAGCCCTGAAATGGAAAAAAAAAATAAAATGTTGTTGTTAATATATCATTTTCTCACAATGGGAAAACCTGGAAGTTAATCACTGGTAATAGGAGCAAATTTGAAGTTAGAAATATAACAGCAAGAAGCACTATTTTTCTGTATGTGACAGTAAATATGAGGATCTTTTGACTTTTGCTCTTTCTGCTGTAATTTGTCAAGCAAGCAGGTCAGTGGGAAAAAAGTCAAGTATTAGAGTAAATGGAACAAGGATGAGATCACCTCATGTCCAGATAAAGTCATACCTCGCACCTTCCCTAGACACCACTCTGTACTCAAAATGTAAATATAACCGCAGCTGTACTGGGAGGAGTTGTGGTGGTCTCCAGGGTAATTCTGCCCCTGACAAAAGCACAGTGATTTGTGTTGTCGTTGGCCTTAGGGAGGCCAGACTACCATGACTTTACTACGACTTTACTACATTGCTCTGACCAGTAGCAGAGGTGACCTGAGTAGAAAAAAATTCAGCCCAATCTCTGTTAATTGTGTCTACAGAATACCAAGAGGACTGACAGATAATAGGATTAGAATGACTCAGAATGGTAAAGCTTATTAAAACTTTATATTCCACCCACATAAAGGGGCAAAACAGCTCTTTCACTGGGAATCCAGAACACCTGTTCCATTAGAGATCAAATATCTTTTTTGTGTGTCTTCCACAAAACTTTCAGGACTTGGGTCAAGATGATCAAAAGAAAAAAAATAACCCAAAACAATGTTTTCAGGATTGTTTGCTTTCTTTTTTTTTTTTTCTTTTTCTTTTTCTTTCCTATCTGTTCTTTCCACTTCTTGAAAAGAGTCTTTGCTATCCTGTACAAATATGCTCAGACTTTAAGAAGGTGGATGAGAGGAGCATCTGAGTTTCCTCTGAGTCTGGCAAAGGTGCAGTTCAATTCAGAGCAAAGGTTTGGCAGCTGCTCTTGGGAGCAGGAAGGAACAGATGCCAGTGAGAAGGGCCACACGAAGGCCAGAAGTTACCTTTAGGTGACTTTACAAGATCTACAAAATACAGCTGGAAAAGTTCACCTTTGCACAGTAAACCCAGTTCTTTGTGTTTGAATATTCCCAGCTAGAGAGTTTAGTCTTGAAATCCTCGTTACAGAGACAGTCCATCACAACCCAGGTTTTTTCCAGTCGTCGTTCAACACTTGGTGTTCAAATGTCTGGAGTTGAGTTTGGAGTAGACAGAAAACGGGCACTTCCTTCACTGCCGGAATGAATGCATTTTAAAGCACTTGGTATTCCCAAAACTAAAATTAAAACTGGGAAAGGGTGAGCATTAGAGATTATCCAGTCTGAAAGATTACAGATTGAACCGCATTTTTCTAACGCTGGTGAGTCCATCGCTGTGATCTGTAGGTTCTTTCTCAGGCCATCAACCTTTTGCACTAGATTTCACCATGCATGGTACAACTGCAGATGCAGCCCACCAAGAGAGAGGTGCATTGTCTGATACGCAGCTAAGGAAGGGGAACAGAAGAGGGCGAGGAAGGAAAAACAAGAGTGCTCCTGGAAAGCAGCTCCTGAGAGGCAGTGATCCCCAGGAGATTACTGGAGATGAGCCTTCAGCTCCCTTGCAACGAAAATCAGTTGATCATTTCCCATGTGTCCGTCATATTAACCTGAAATACACAGTTTAGCATTCAGTTTAGAAGTGGGAAGTTTTGCTTAGAAAAGTGAAAATTTTCAGCAAAAGTAGATTTTTCATGATCTGCTGTTGAGGGGAAAAAAACAACCCAAGGAGACTCCCTCGTCGAGTCTTCACTTTCTAACTTTAGAATTGACTAGATTGAACCTTCCAGTATTGGTCCTTGTCAAAATTTTCTCCTGTCATAACAGGACAAAATAGAGCTGCATTCATTCACCCTAAGGCTTCTCAGGAATGCCTGCCCTGGTTTCTGTTATTATCTGGAAAAGGAAGAGAAATGACAACTCACTTCAGGAGTCATTTTTTATGCACTTTGTGTCTCACTTCATCAATTTTTTAAGGGTGGTTAGGATCTAACCAGCTGCTTATACCTTGCCTGATAGCTTGCTTATTTAGTAAGTTATTTTCTTTCCTTTCTGTTTTTGTTATTGATGTTTGGGTTGGGTTTTTTTTAGGAAGGAATAGTTCATGGAGCACAAAAAAAAAAGATTTAAAGAGTATTATTCTCAGAATATTCAGTTCTTGGATCTATAATCTTTTGCTAGCTGAAAGCTACAGAGGCCTTTCAAATGTATTTGGTAGGTCTCATAAACATACAGTTTAGTGTTATTTATAATAAAGAGAAAAAAAAATATCACATGGCTGCAGGCTATAAGTCTTAGATTTATCTGGACTCCTCTTACACATTGATTCATAGCTGAAGTCTCCTAAGAAGGTTACTCTGCTGACTGCATTTGTGTACTAAAGCTTTGTTTTTAATGGGGATTTTATTGCACTATTAAATTGTATAAGATGTTTCTGTATAGAATAAACACATAAGCTGAAAAAAAAAAAAATAATCCCTCAGTTTTAGAACAAACTTTGTTTTCGGCTCAAGTGCTTAAGGTTTTGGGATAAAGACTGTAGTGATACTGAAGAGCGTAACCGACAAAATCAACCACCTGGCAAATCTAGAAAGTTTGTAGATCAAACTACATAGGAGTTAAATAGAAACTGTTCCAAAATATTATTGTTTGATCTTGTTATTAGTGGCTGGGACATTTATAATCTAATTATGCCAAAAGTCTTTGATAGTCTGTTCCTGCACTCTTCCAACACCAGGTAGTCGGCTATGGATGTAGTAGACATGAGCAGTATGTGGACTAAATTTCTGGGATAAACATTATTTATCCAGTCTTTTTTTCCTCCATGTTTGTTTAACGTTGTATTGTAGAACTTGCCCAAGAAGCAGAAATCAGATGAAAAATATTAACTTCAGTGCAACACGACTCCAAAGCAGAGCAAGAGCTATTGCCCATAGATTAACACTGAACTTGAACAGACAAATAAATGAAGAAATAAGGTACAGGTGAAGGTATGCTTTGTGGCTTCATTTAATTGAAGATTCATTGACATTCCAGCCTAAAGGATATATTATAAAAAGTACATGCAACTCTATTACATAACGTGTTCCATCGTACTTGTTAATTTATAACACTGTATGTTAAAGTAGCTGCAATATTAATAAAGTCAAAGGAAACCATCTAATATCCAGTGTAGAAAAATGGCAGTTTGGTTTCCCAGTTTGCCAAACCCACTTTCAAAAGGTCATGTGAGGTGATTATTCATTTTTAGGATTTTTCCTCTGAGGAAGGAATAACTTTTCCCACTAGTTGCCTTTAAATTATTGCCAGAAGTGTTCTGAGATAACTGAAAAAGATACAATTACACAGCTTTATTATTATTATTTATATCTTATGTTCTTTAATTTCAGCTCAAACATCTCACACATTGTCTCTTCAGAAGCCTGAGTCATTTCTGCAGCTGCCTCCAAGATCTATTCCTTTCCCGACACAAACAGCCTCATTTTTTCTCCATGAGAAATAAGACTTACATAGAAATCGATCTCCAAAAGTATACCTCATCTCAAGTTTTAGACACATTGGGCTTTAAGAATCTTTTCTGTCTTCAAGACGGCATTTTGTACAGATACTTAAGAAGTCTGAGTCAGTAAAAACTATCCTTAAAAACTCATAGATCATGGGAGAGGGGAGCAAATTCAAGACAACAGCAAAGATACACTTTAAGAAGAGAATCAAGAGCACCTCTCAAACTCCCTAAGCAACAGTTTCTGGAAATAGTGGAATTAAGTTATTAAACATTTCATAAGAAGTTACATCATAGCAAGGTGATAAAAATACAGCCGACATGGAATTGTCAAGAACAAATTATGTTAAACCAGCCTAATTTCTCTCTCTGACTGATAATTTAGCCTATGTAAATGGAGAGAAAGAAGAAGAGGCAACAGGTCTTAAAAGTTTTTCATATTGCTCTGGTATGATTTTCTCAAACAAGTTAGGGAATGTGGACTATATTTTACATAGGAATCAGCAAATCACCTCCTAAAACTTTTGGAGGAGAAGAAAAGGACCTCTTTTTGGTTTCCCGTAAGTGGATGTTTCAGGTGGAGGCCCTACAGGATCTGTTCTGAACCTGGTCTTATTTAATATTTTTATTGGCAATGACTATGGAGATACAAAGTAATCTGATACCATTTGCAGCTCATTAAATTAAAAAAAAAAAACAAAAAACCTGAAAATACTGTGGAAAACAGAACCAGAATTTTAAGTCATCTTGGTAAATTTGACAGAAATTTTAAAAACTTTATGGTAACATGCAATTAAAAAAACAACAACAACAACAACAACAACAACAACAAAACCCCACCAAAGTGGCATAAGAATGAAACGAGGGGAATCATGCAAAAAAAGAGGCCTTTAGAGGTGTCTCCTCCCCAGCAGATTTTGGCTGAACACAGATGAAATAGAATCAGCATGGATCCTGCTGGAAAAAGTCAAATTCCAGCCTAGACTATGTTAGTATATGGTAATTATTATTCTCTATTTGTACAGTGATGGTCTCAGCTGGAATACTGACTTCAGGTTTGGACACTGCAATTGCAAATTCAGTCATACTTGGGAGAGTTCAGAGAACTGTCCTAAAAATGAGAAGAGGTTTAAGAGCATGACTTGTTGAGTAAGGTTTAGAGGAACTGAGTTAGTTTTGTTTAAAAAAGGAAAGAGTTAAGAGGAAAGTTTCAGGGTTTTGATATACGAGGTATTGTTACATGGATGAGAATCCTCAACATTCCCAAGGAGAAAGGGGGTGAGAACAAATCAGTGTAATCAGCAAAGGCTGAGGTGATAAGAATAGGAAAAAAAAAAAAAAAAAAAAAAAAAAAAAAACAACACACAAGTACAATGATAGCAAAATAACTCCGACAGTCTGAGGAGGGTCAAAATACCTCTTTTACTGGAACGTTTAGAACAGACTTGGTAAACACATCTGAGGTACATCCAGTTCTTGCTTCTGCCTCAGAGGTGACAGCAGCCCTAGATGACCACCCAGTGTTCCTTCAAACCTGATGTGTGTTTGGAAAAAAGGAGGCATAGGAGCACTACAGAACAGATACTGGATGTCCTAATCCAACGTGTCATGTACTCGCTGCTATGATGGTATCAGAGAGCTGAACTGAGATCTCAGGGCACAGTACAAAGTAATAAACCTTTGAGCTGAAAACGTTCAGAAGTTTCTGTTACCCTGGACTCAACTTTTCCAGGAAGACAGTTTTGAATTTTTAGTACTCAACTTATAATTTCTTTTGGAAACAACATGTACTATTCTGTGCTGTGGGACCAGGTGTCACGTTCCACTCTGGAGAGGGGGACAAGTGACTCAGATTCACAAATCCCCAATTGGAGCGGACAACAAGTCCCAAGTTCAAGCATTTATTAACTACCTACAATGCACTAATTGAACACATGATAACTGGCTAAGTACAGAGCAAACTATGGCGAGCAATACAATATGGTTTGCATTTCTTAATAGAAAAAGGAAGAGGGAGATAGAGGGAATGGGGGAGTACAGATCACCGGTCTGGGTTCCTGCGCTGCTCCTGCCAGCGAGGATTCCAGGAGGCAGCCATCTTCTTTGCTGGCATCCGTCTTCTTTGCTTCACTGCTCTCTCCAGACGCTGTCTCTTATACACAT
>NW_020799098.1:2985151-3011168 GCF_003259725.1 Athene cunicularia | reverse complement strand
GGAGAGGGGCAGGGAGAGAGAGAGAGAGAGAGCCCTTTCTTCTCCCCTTTGATTTATACCCACTTTCCTTGGGTCCGTCCCCTAGGTCAACCCACAGACCTACATATCCCATGTATGGGGAGGGGTAAGATGAAGTAAGATGAAGTAAAATCTCAGACACCTAAGGTGAAAAAGGGCCATATCCATTTCTGCTATTATAAGCTCAAGTACATTAATACCTCCAGAAATTATGTTCTTTTCCTTGAGATTGACGTGCTTGAAACACGCACTACCTGGACCTGTGCAAAGCATTTGACACTGTCCTGCATGACATCCTTGCCTCTAAATTGGAGAGACATGGATTTGATTGATGGAACACTCAGTGGATAAGAAATTGGCTGGATGGTCAAAATCAAAGTGTTGTGGTCAACAGCTCAACATCAGTGGACATCTACTGGCATTCCTTAGGGGTTGGTGTTTGGGCTGGTGCTTATTAACATCTTTGTTTAAGACATGGACAGTGGGATTGAGGCACCCTCAGCAAGTTTACCAATGACACCGAGCTGTGTGGTGTGGTCGATGAGCTAGCTGGAGGGAAGGGATGGGCCATCCAGAGGGACCTGGACAGGCTGGAGAGGTGGGACTGTGCAAACCTCATGGAGTTCAACAAGGCCAAGTGCAAGGTCCTGAACATGGGTCGGGGCAATCCCAAGCACAAATCCAGGCTGGGCGAGGAGTGGATTGAGAGCAGCCCCGAGGAGATGGCCTTGGGGATATTAGTGGATGGAAAACTGACCATGAGCCAGCAATGTGTGCTTGCAGCCGAGAAAGCCAACCGTGTGCTGGGCTGCACCCCGAGCAGTGTGGGCGGAGGGCAAGGGGGTGATTCTCCCCCTTTACTCTGCACTCATGAGAACCCCAACTGCAGTGCTGGGACCAGTTCTGGGGGCACCAACAGCACAAGGACACAGACCTGCTCAAGCACATCCAGAGCAGGCCACGAAGATGATCAGGGGGCTGGAGCACCTCCCCTGTGAGTACAGGCTGAGAGAGTTGAAGAGAAGATGTTACAGGAAAGGTGGGGAGGGACTTTTTATCGGGGGGTGGAGTGATAGGGTCTAACAGTTTTAAACTGAAAGAGGGGAGATTTAGATTAGATGTACGGAATAAATTCTTGACTCTGAGGGTGGTGAGGCCCTGGACCATGTTGCCCAGAGAAATTGTAGTTTTTCCCTCCCTGGAAGGGTTCAAGGCCAGGTTGGATGGGGCTTTGAACAACCTGATCTAGTCAAAGGTGTCCATGACAATGGCAGGGGGTCTGGAACTAGGCAATCTTTAAGTCCCCTTGCAACCCAAATCATTCCATGATGTTATAATTTTATTAAATATTCAATGTGAGTCAAACCATTCACTGTTTCAGCTCTTGAAGCATCATCCTTTCTTGCTGCATGTTTGACATGATACCATGCTTTTTCTTCCCCTAAGATTTCTTAGGACAGCCAATATATGATCATTTTAAGTATGTAATCAACACACAATTCATCAGTGATTCAATAACCCTAAAAGATATTTGTAAAAGCTTGATCTTATTCTGTTTGTAGTAGTACTTATTTATGTAAGAAATCCTAAATTTAAGCAAGAAGTAACAGAAAGGCAAGCCAAGCATTCAGTGGAGGTTCCATTAAGATTCCTCTGTAACAAAATGTTTGCATGGATATCCATAATTTGTACAGACAAAGTTCACTGCTTGGCTGAGATAGCAAGAACCAAGACATGTCAAACTCCTGAAATCCCTGCCCATGCTTTTACCTGATATCTCCACAAACTCTCAATTGTCTACTCCCTGTTGAAGACGATGTCTAATAGAGAAACAGAACAAGAAAATGATCCAGACAGGAGCTAACTCATGTTTTCAATGATAGGAAAAAAAACGACACCAATCTGTTTTCTCCTCATGATTCAAAAGTACATCAAGGAATTTATAATTTCCCACAGTGAATTCGCCTTCTGAACCTGTTGCTTTAGAGCTCTACTGGGACTGTTCCTGACCTCTTCACTTTCTTGGTCATGGGAGCAATGGCAGCATTTTATGATTCAGCCCCATCAGAGAAGATGGTCCCCCGAAAGCTCTGGAGAGCCTTCTCACATTTACTCTTGCCAGCTCAGTCCCTGAACCAAGCAGAAAGTCGCCATCATTTTAGCAGTGCCTTTACAAGTTCTTGCTTTTCTTGTGGTGTTTCTCTGAAAGAGAAGTGCCTTGCTGGCTCACAAGTCAAGGGCTTCTGGATTTGCAAATGGCTCATGTAGACTGTTACCGATCCATTATCTAACGCAGGGGTCAGAAAAGTACAACAGACGTTGATGGAGGTGGATGTTGCAGGGTGGGTGTTGAGACATCTGTTTAAGATTCAGCAGAAAGAAAGAGGAGATGCTGCACCGAACCACAATGTTAAAGATAAGCTGATGAGAAGTGAGAAGCATCTAAACTCTAAAATGCCATATCTCCTGACCCTATTGGATTTCTACCATCAAATTTCTAATTTAGAAACAAACCTATCATCTGATAGATGTGTTGGAAAGGCTGTCAAATCCTTTAGTGTCAGTGACTCTCCAGCATCCTGTCAATCATTAATGACCTTGAGTTTTGAATTGCTTGGAGTTTCTTTTTCAATAACAGGAACATTTTCTCTAATTTCACCATTTCAACATACACAGAGGACTCTGTTATGAAGAAATATGAGCTCCTTTTGCCAAAGAACAGTTGTGTTGTCACATTTTGCCAGGGGCTCAAGAGAAGGGAATGGAAAGCCACAGCATATTTGTTTGTACAGATCAAACTGTGCAAATGCAATTATTAGAATGCGTTTTACCATTGTTTTTCTGTCCCACAGAAATAGTTAATGTCAAAGCCAGAGTTCTTCAAAAGTTCTTGAGAGCTCATCAAAAGATTCATCCTTTTTTTTTCTTTTTTTTTTTTTCCATTTTAGACTCTGCGGTTGCACATACTCTTTTTACTGGTTGTACTTAAAAAGGAAAAAAAAATCCACTGTTTTATGCCAGGAGCAGTCCTGAAAAAAAAAAGGATCTGAGAGTCCAGGTGGGCAACAAGTTGAAAGTAATTCCTGTATGTGTAACCTTGTGGCCATAAATGCTCAGCTGCATCCTTGGCTCTTATTAAGAGGGGGACCAGCAGGTCCAGGGGACTAATTCTTTCCCTCTAGTCCTGCACTTTTGATACTATGTCCAGTTTGGGGTCTCCAGGTAGAAGAGAGATGTTGCCAAACTGGACTGTTTCCGCAGAAATTGTCTTCTGCATATAGATAAGATAGGGTTTTGACAAATTAAGGAAATTTTGGCTCAAGCTTCCCCAGCACAGAAAGAGAATTTAAGCCAACGTGAAAACTCCAGGTTTCTTTGAGCTGGTCTCTTGAAAAATTACCTGTTTCGGTACAATAAAATGCATCAGTACAAGTCCTCCACTCTTACAGATCCCTTGTCCAGGGGCAGGTGCACTTTCTCATTTAGAGAAGCACACATCTAGATCAAGCCTTCCCGACATTTCTGCTAGAGGGATATCACTAAGTCATTTCCCTTAAGTGTCTGTAACTCCTCCAAAGGGTAAATGTTTCCTTGTTTTGCAGAAGCAAAACCTCCTTTCTGTTTTAACTGAAAGTCATCTGCCATCCTTCATGAAGCCTGAAAAAGGGTAATGCTTCATGGCTCTCAAACACAGCCATGCCTTGAATCTGTGTAGGCATTTCAGGAGATGAAAAGATGTTGGCGTTCCCATCACCTCTTCAGCTATGCATGCACAGTGGAAAGACTCCAGAAGAGTATGCAAGAACTATGCAGGCTACAAGGAAAAATCTAAATTCAAACAACACTTCAGATCCCAAGGCAGTGGGGATAAGCAACTCTACTTGCTGAGCAAGGATGTTCTGCTGGTTGATTCAAAAACACAGAGCTTGTAGTTGCAATTTATTTTGTAGAAGATTTATTTTGTAGAAAATTTATTTTGCAGAAAAACGTCACCTCAAAGCAAGTCTTGAGCTCTTCAACCATGCCACAGGAGGAATAAGAAGGAATTTCATGAACGAAGTTCAGCAAAGCATGTTATCTCCAGAGACGGGAGACACATTTGAGATATAAGTTAGATTGTTCTCTTAGCATATAATTCTCATGTTAAGGAACTATGCACTTCCTAAAACAAAAGTTTCCAAGGGTTTATCTAAGTGGTCTTTTGAGGGATCAGTCTAACAGCGCTCTGAATCAACTGGTAGTGGTGCAAACAGTCCTCAGACTGCACTAAGATCCTTTGCCCCTTGATAAAATTATTTGTGGAGGCTCTGCAGTGTATCTGCAGGTGTGTGGCTTTCAGCTATCAGACTAATTGACCTTTCATTACATATCTGCTTGTGAAGTATTGTTTGCTCCAAGACCCAAACTATTCCCGTTTTTTTGGGGTTGGGTTTGGTTTTTTTTTTTATATTTGCAATGAGTCATTGCAATCTAAAATTTTACAAGTAAGAGAAGAGTTTTTACAGAGGAATTAATGACCAATAAATACTTTTTTTTTTTTTAATAGAAGCAACTTATTTTTAATTATAAAGTTTTATTATTCCCTTCCCACTTATTTTTAGATCACAAATGTAGAGGTTTTGCCAACATTCATTTAAACTCTGCTTCAAAAGAATAATCACAGAATGGCTGAGATTTGAAGGGACCACTGGAGATCATCTGGTCCAACCACCCTGCTCAGGCCGGGCCAGCTACAGCCAGTTGCCCAGGATCGTGTCCAGACAGATTTTTAGTTTCTCCAAGGATGGAGACTCCACAGCCTTCCTGGGGAAAATGCTGGTGCTTGGCCACACTTACAGTCAAAATGTGTTTCCTGATGTCCAGAGGGACCCTCCTGTGTCTCTGTGCCATTGCCCCTTGTAAAATTATCTTTCAAACTTTAATGTAACCGAAGTTCCATCCCAAAGAGAGATGAGTTTAAACTAGTACAATCTGCTCTATTTTTTTTCTCTTTTTTCATGTATCTGATTAGTATTGTTCTGAACAGCCTCGATATTTCTATTACTCTAGCGTCACTATCTTTCTTAATGCACACACAATAATAACTTTTTTTGGGTTTTCGGGGAATGACACATTGCCTGTACTTTTATCACCTTTGTCTTTGTAAGTTTTTCAAGTTTTACAACCCACCCAAATTATTTTTTAAGAATTTTCCATTTATGTACAAATGAAACCCAAGTTTTTATTTTAAAATCCCTCCCATCACACATCTTCTATTTTTAACCAAGTTTCACTGGTTCTTGATTTTTTCTATATATATATATTACTGAGATTTCCAGAGATGTTCCCTTTTCCATCAAATAATTTCTACTATGACAGGTTATAAATTGTGTCCTAGGATCATTGCCTTCCCTACACCCCAGAAATCTATCTGAATTTCTAATGCACTCAGCACAATATCCAAATGCGAGCAAGGCATTTAACCTTGTCATTTTACCTGAAATTAGGTATTCAAGTATTTTCTCTTCGTTTTTTATTATTTTGATTTATTAGTGAAACCTTCTGGTTGCAAGTTAACATTTCTAGGATTGGCTCTGAAAATGTTTTAAAAGCACCTGGAAAGGGGAATTTTCTGCCCCTACAGTTTGCTAGAGATTATTCATGTGCCCAATGAATTGGTATTTGGGCCAGACCTGATTTAAAGGTTCACTTCATTATTTTAGAGATGCATTTAAAAAGCCCTTCATTCATTCAATTTATTTGATTACTTTAGAAGAAAGATACATTACAGGTTAGCTAACCCTTTGACTAGATCCATAAAGAGAGATAATGATCTGTTACCACCTACAAAATCCTAACAGGCAAAGGACTGACATGCATTCAGATAACCTGATGTGAGTATCTGCCAATTAAAGCAATCACAAGTTCATGAATGACACAAGGAACAAGGAGGCATCCTTTTCCTTTTATTTTTCCTACTTTTTTTTTTTTTTTTTTTTTTTTTTTTTGATATATTTCTCCCTGACAAGCAAGAGATCTGTAGATATATTCTGTCAGGTCCTCAGTAGGTTGCTGCTAATAAACAACTGCCCATTTATTTGGAATTGTCATGTTAGGTCCTCTTCCTCACTACTTACCAGTTTTCTCTCCATTCATTTAGTCATTGGTATGCTGTACATTTTTGTACAAGGCGTCTCTTACTGAAGGACTTTTATAAGGCTGCTACAAGAACAAGTCTTTCCATATAGAGAGGCCATTTAATCTTTTTGCATTGAAGAACTGTCTCAGGAAATAATTCTCTTCACCAGTGTTATTTAGCTCTTTAGACCCGAACAAGATGATTGGCATCATCACCCTTATATTGACATGTTTTAGATTTTAATGGGAAAAGGATGTTGGTTCTTTCTGCCTAAACCTTGAGCATCATTTTATGAAGTCCTTCCTCTTAGAGAGTTGCAAGTTTTGCCCGTTTTCATAGAGCTCAGGTCTCTGTGGTGAAGGACTTGGGCTTGGAAAGAATGTAATCTATATTACCAAAATAATACATGACTGAAGGCGTACACATGCCGATGGTCAACTGTAATATGCAACTGCTCTTCTCCCCAACCTTGAAAGCTTGTGAGACAATTTCTTCCAACAAGAGGATCAAATCATACTCTCACTGAAAACACATGAAACCTGACATGATCGAAGGTCAAGGCTTCTCCCTTGTACTTGGGAGAATGGACAAGTTTGGTATTCTCTTTTTATACTTTTTCTTTTATATCCCTAAGCTGCTTGCTATGTCCTTTAAGGTGCTCTCATGAGAGACAGAACTTGCAGAGATTTGAATGGAATTTCCAGAAATATTCACAAGACGCCTGACTTTGCCCTTCTGTGAAGACACTAAGGTACAGTCACAATCCTAATGTACGCAGCTTCCTTGCAAAAAAAAATTACCCAGTAAGTTCTTTTGGCAAAGGGGCATCATTTTCTTAAGTGGTTGGTACAGCACGCAGCACAATGAAGCCTTTCTTCATTACTAGCACTCAGACTTGACACATGAATACAGAAGTGAAAGCACGGGGAAAGTCCATACCCTGTGTTCATTTTACCTAGTGCACCCCTGGTTTCCTAGCATAGCAAAAGTCAGTGTCTAAAAATCTCCACTTCACTTGACAGTAACACCCACTGCACGTTTTATTAAAAACTGCCAGCTTCAGTAATTTTGATATCTACAAGTGAGCCAAAGCCAAAAATCTGTAGCATAGTTTGAGGCTACAGAAGTCATGTGGGACATGCAGGCAATTATATCCAAGCGGGTAAACTATGGAGACTTACTCTATTGCTTTTCCTGAAATCCAAATGTGTATCTTATTTTCAGGACTGCTACCATGCTCCTTTCAACGGGATGCTTTGGACTTAAGCTTTCTGCATTTCCTGGCTGAATTTTTAATAGGTCTTTACAAAGCACAAGAAGGAAACTTTCATCTCCCCCTTCACCACTCTACACAGATTTCCAACTACTGGCACCCACTCCTACAGTCGATATATCCCAACCAGTGTTTTTTGCTAGGCTGGGTAGAAAAGGCTGATCTGTGTCTTTCTATCCATCTGCATTTGTGCCAAGGCAAATTAGGACTTTGGTTGGGTCCTTGATAGCTCTCATAATAATCTCTCCCTGCTAATTCCCTGTGTGTGCAAACAAATCTGTAGCACGGAGAAGCCTGACACTGAAATCTCTAGTTAATGTGCCTGTCTCCAGTGTGTTACGTCTCCTGTCAGGGTGAGAATGAAAAGCTTTGTGAGCCTTCATCATTTGTTCTCATGCTGCAGCAGTGGCACCAGAATTTCATCCAAAGAATTGCCTACTGAATAAATCAGGAAGCTTCCCCAACAGCTATCAAGAGCAAGCCTTTGGGTGAGGATCAGAGCTGAGCTGGGTCAGCTTCAGGACTCTGAGGATCTTCACACTACAGGAGCTGTTACACATTTTCACGCTCCCAAGTCTTCCTTGATCTCAGCCCTTCCTCACACACCATTGCTGTTCTAAGTCCCTGTCATTAAAATACTGAGTAAACACTTTTCATTAACCAGCCAGTATTTTCTTCTGCTAAGTGAGGCCACTGGGCTTCATTCTTGTTTTTCTCCTGATCTTCCCTGTTCCAGTGTGCTTGGTTTTATTCAGAGTTGGTCGGTTTGTTTTTTTTCTGTAACAGGGAATAAAAAGGGCATTTTTACATCCATCTAATGTTTTCAGTAATCTCCAGACAGACTCCTCCTCAAAAGCACATGCATACACATTGTACATAGCATTTACTCAGAGTATTTCTTTCTGTCATCATTTACAAAAGGCAAAGATCCTTGGTTGAAAAATACCTGTAAGGCAAAGTCTCTGCCATGAAGAGACAAGAACGTCAGAGAGATTAGATTAAAGGAGGACCAAGCCAGTGAGGCTAAAAAGCATTTGAAAGCCAGGACGGAATGTGTATGTGAAAAAAAGAACAATACATATAGTTAACAGCATGCTCAGGATGTTCTTAGTCACTTATACCTATAGCAGTATTTGTAAAAAAAAATAAAAAATCATATTTCTCCAAACTACTTTTCCCTCTTTAAATCCCGGTCACATGCAATTTTGTTGTGCACCAAGATTCATTATTCACTGCATTGTCATTGCCTGTTGTTCACTGAATTCTGACCTTTTCTTTCAATTCAAGGAAATTCCTGATGCAGACTAGAAAAAAAGTCCCCGTTATAACAGATGACTCATTTCTTTGCTGTCACTTCAGCTTCCATAGCATATTTAACTTCAAAATATTACTGGAACAGAGGAAGAGAAAAGAAAAAGAGGTGGATCAAAAGGTCATTAGAAACTAGTATTCTAGGAAGGAACAGGTGAATGTCATGAGAGTAAAGATAGAAAAGGGACATTAAAAGGTTCATTGATGAAAATTGAAAGGGTTAACAGTAAGATATGACTGGTCATCTTTAGGGGAGATCAGGGAGTGGGAAAAACAACGTGAATATGTTTAATGGAGAGAGCTAGTGAGATGACCTATAGTAACAATATTCTTCCAAGTCCAAAGAGACCAATGCCTATCTCAAACCCCTTGGACAGCACAGATCTCAGCAATACTTAGGAGGGAGAATAAGAAACTCAACCACAAAGAAACATGAAATGTACCAAGAGTAATGAAAAGTGGAGATCAACACTAAAATTTTACAAAGCCTTTCCAATACGTAAGGAACAAATTACTCCTTTTCCCCTTTTCAGGGATCACTATCTGGAAATTCATTAAAGACTGTGAACTCCTAGGAACAAGGAGATGATGCTGTGTGTTGATCAGAACTATACCTTTCTGGCACCAGAAATAGAAAGGAGAAGACATTTTGGTACCTGGGACTAGAATTGTATTTCTTTCTTATTTCCAAGGATCTGTATGTAGAGAAAGGAAGTTTGCTTGTTGGATGTGGGCTCTATCCTACCAAACTGACAAAACCATAAAATTTAAGACTGAACTGTGATTGTGATCCCAGTGAGAAGTTTAGGACTATGGCTATATTGGGAAGCATGAAGACAAATTAACCATACCACTGTTTGAAGCATTCAGATAGGGAAAAAAAAAAAAAATATTCTCTTCTGGACAAAGGAACAGTATATAATGAAGGGGAAGGGAGAATACAGAGGAGATTTTTAAAATGTCCACTGTAAAACCACAAGGAGAAAAAAACGGTGTCAAGACATCACTAAGGATGGTGATTGAGTTTTAGAAGAACAAAAATATAATCTACAAATTTGAGATTTAATCATAGTCAGTTAATCAGAGATGAAAGTCACACCGCTTCTAAATATATATCCAATTCTCTTAACATGACTTACTCTTGTGACAAGATAAAGTCTGTCTTAAGACATCACATGCTACAGACGGATCTCATATAAATTCTTCTTTCCTTACCCTGGTATCTTTTTGGCTTTTTATTAAATTTTCTTCTGCATGATTGAACTTTGATATTCCCTCAAAACTCCCATTCAAGCCTACTCTCAAACTGCAGCCCACATGATCTCATCTTCCTCTGCTTTCTGTAGCACAAGTCCAGTTCTTCCACTAGGCAGACTCACAGATTCAAAAGGTTTCTTTTGACACCAGAACATTCCCTCTGCTAGTGGCTGTTCAGTGACCGTATTTTATTAATTAAAACAACAAAAATAACTTACATCAGGCCTCCTGAAGCTGGCATTGGAGATCTATTCTAGCTCAATCTCCAAACAGAACCAGCCTTAAATAGAAAAGAAAGTTTTCACGTCAAAAACCTGGTCTACAATGTTTTAAAGCGTTTGCCTACTGAGATTTATAGATGCCATTCAAGCTTCTTTACAAGAGTGGGTATAATATATGTATTACTACCTAAATTTTCTGCATAATATACAAACACAGTAAATTAAAGCTCATTAACTCAACTACACAGGTAAAGAGGTGGATCCCAAAAGCTCCAACTCGACAAAATTCTGTACTCTCAACGTAGATCCTTGTTTCATCAGGAAATTATCTGTCTAATACAAAACTAAAGTTAAGCTAACGGTGTTATTCTTGAAAAGCTCAGTCTGGGTAATCAATATCATACACACACTACATCACAAACAGCGATGTAATCTCTACACATCCTTATAAAATACTTCAAATTTAGGACACAAGGCAGAAGGCGAGCACATCCATGCCTGCTTAGCCCTACCAAAGCATGTGAAAAAAACCCAAAGGCAAAGAAATGTTTTTCCAGGTGAACAAAAGCTGAAGCAGAAAGCATTATCATGGACAATATCCACTATGGCAGAGAACTGTGCTGGTCTTTTTGTGGACTTTGGTATTATAGGGAACTGAGCAACGCAGTTTTGGGATTCGGCCAGGTCAAACCCACAATACCAGGTGGTCTGTCAGAGTTTCCCTTTTACGTGCTGCCTGCACTTGTTTCTTCTGTTTCTGTTCATCCCTCATCTTCCTTCTTTGTCTTGTAGACTTTTCAATTTCTGTTGTTTCGAAAGAGTTCTGTTTAATTAACTAATGTTTGCAAAGGAGAGTACATGTTAAGTGCTATTATAACTCTTTGGCAAAAACGCCTGATTAAGATTCAAAGCACAGCCAGAACAGCTGTCAGAAAAACCTCTTGTACTGTCAATGTCCCAACAATACAGATGATAACACTGGATACAAATTCATCAGCAATTAGTTCTTTCTTGAGCCGCAAAATAATTTCTAAAAATCGTCTCAATAAAATTATTTTCTGTATATTTTCTGTCCCCAGATCCGTTCAGTAAAGACTAGCACACTGCTTCCTTGTATGGCTTTCATCTATTCAGAGCAAGCAGTTAGTTGAAGTGTAATCAGATAGGTAATTAATTTATCAGCTACTTGCCACTGTAAACACTTTCCTGTAGAACAATCATTCTGCGTAGGCTTTTTCATTGGTATACAAAGAATTAGCTGGGCCAAAACCCCAAGCTGATATGAAATCATTGTCTCCCATTGAATTCAGACTCACACCACCTGTCAGCAGAAAAACTCTTCCATTTTGTTTTCGACTACCAACTGAGAAACAGGAAAACTTGCATCTTTTGTAGGATCATAAAACTTTCAACTTTTTTTCTTTGTTCCCTCTATTACTTAAAAATTCATTGATTCAGTACATTATTAACACTATTCCAAATTAGGTTTTTTTCTGCTGCTGGCCCCTGCTAAATTCCCAAAGGTAATCTGCTGGGCAGTTTTGACTGACATGCTTTTGTCTTCAATTCTTTTTTGAAATTGTTGTGAATGGAAGAGCAGAAGAACACAGCTTGAAGAATCTGAACTGATATATGACCAGTGAAATAATAACCATTATTCATATCCTTACAGATCTTCTCAGAAGAAAAGTTCATCTTTACAAGATGTGACCATTCCTTACAAGCTTGAATTAAATTATCCATTTCCCTGGGAAGCTTATTCTTTAGACCCAGTTATTCCTGGCTGCCTTTACATTTATTTACAGTAGCACCTGGAGTCTTCAATCAAGTTCCCATCGTATGTTCAAGTGCTGTCACACCATATAGTAAAGAACAAAAGTACTTAAGAAGCTGCATAATAATTTCAGGATTATGTGTTTAAAAATAATCAGTGACTATATCAAAGGTAACTGGCTTTTATGAGGGCTATGCATAGACACATACCTAATTACCTAACCAACGTTAGTGATGGGGTTCCCCTTTCTCCTTAAAACTATTTTCTGATATTGCTATTTCAGTGGTTTTCTTACCCCCTACCTTGCACACATTAAGCATCTTATTTCTCTCTTCATTTGATTCCACTGACCAAAAGTGAATTTAACCCTTCTGATAATTCAGGAGGAATCTTCTCCAAGATAGATGCAAAGTTGGAGTATTTTTTGGTTCTCAGATCTACCATGGCTCTGAAAATAAGTTTGAGTCCTGAGATTTTTACAGTTGTTTTCCATATTACCATATTTCTGTTGCTGATGTTAACTGACAGAATAGTTTTCCAGCTAGCTCCCTCTGGAACATCAGATCTTCAGCCACATTTTAAATACTGTAGAGACTCGTCTATGGTCTTGTCCTGAGTATATCAGAGAGACCAAACATGAATAAATCCATCTGTAATGATAAAGAAAACTAAATAATTGGTTTACAGAAAAAAAGAACTATACTAAATACTTGCACAGAGCCACATTAAAAAAAAAAAAAAAAAAAAAAAAAAAAAAAAAAAAAAAAAAAAAGAAAAGCCCTCAAACCTGAAGTTTTTCCATTGAGCCCTTGTGAAGACAAGGACATCTTTCATATTGGATGAATGAAGGCTCTGGGGATGGTCCAATGAAGAGTTGGAAGAGTACAAGAGTAACAGCCTATTTTTCCCTAGAGAAGGTGGAAATATCTTGTCAGTGGAATCTCTTCTAATGCTGAGTGAAGAGAGCATTGAGACTTTCAAAAGTGGACCTGGAAATAGCTGCCTTCTCCCCAGACATGGTTCTAACCTTCCCCCGTTTGAAGACTGACCAGAGAAATACAGACACAATGTTTAAATTTTGTGGTGACTTCTGCTACATATATTATTAATACGATTTTACATATGATGTCATTTTCACTAAACCATTAGCACAAATATTGAGATTAGTAAAAGACTGGAGGCTTGAGACAGTTCTGTCTGGGTGAGTTTTCACTCACACCATAGTTGGGAGCACATCATAACAGAGCAAGTCAGTCCCTTGAACAGCCAAGAGGTTTGGTGTTTGCCAAGCTCATTTCATTCAAGCCATGCAGAATTTGTAAAAGCATAGACATAATTGTCAGGTCCCAAGGAAAAAAAAAAATGAGTCATCATTTAACTCATTCAGTACTGAAAGAAAAGGGACAAAAATTAAGAGTAGAGAAATGAACCCTACAAGACAATAAAAAAAGTTTGTTCAGTAATAATCTTTCTAGGTTTAAGGAAAATGCATCAGAGATGCAAACAGTTTGCACAGACATCAATGAAAAGCAATAAAACCCTGAAAAAAAAAAAATAAAAATCTGCCCTTGGACAAGGTTAATGCCTTTTTGATGTAATTGAAACCAATGTAATTTATTCTGGGATCCGTTATTCCCTTCCAGTTCTCAGTCACACCTTTATATTTTTTTTCCACCTTCCCAGGTATTGTTTGGAGATTTAACTCTCCTCACTTGTGGTAGCATAAGGAGAAATCAGCCTGAAGATACTTTCCTGTCTTGTTCCAACAGCTAAACTTCTGCTCTTTCACTTTGGCCACCAGAGTCCTTCTTAGGAAGCAAAAGTCTTTGCTCAAGATCATCTTGAGGAACTGACTGATATGTTTTCTGAGAGCATCAGAGGACAAACCAGTTGAGCTAGGAACTACTTATAAGAATTAACTCCTGGAACAGAAGGAGTAAGTGGTGGAAAGAATGAAAAAAAATATTCTTTGTGTCTTTGTGGCTGGGAAAGGCATATCCTGAACCTTGTAATGGATAAAAAGCTCCCAGGGAAATCCTGGGAAACCCTACAGTCGTTTCCTCGATGAAAAGACCTGGGAAGTTACTCAGTTCTGATTATATCCTACTGTATTTATGCTCTAGAAAGTTGTCAGGTTCAAAAGAGCCAGTTCACCAAAGCTAAAACCTTTGAGGTTTTAGCAGATTTACCCATATGATCTGCAGATTGTTTAGAAATGTGCCATAAAAATCTAATTCTTTGTAAGAGACATAAATGACAGTATATTGGGTGAGCTACTTTCCTCTCGGCCAATTTTCCCACCCACAAAACAGCAATAATTATCCTTCACGCCTTGTGTCTGACCATCTTGCTCTGCAGAGGGAAAACACGGGGTCACCAAGTGTTAGTCTTACGCTGAAGCTGCCAGCAGTCCTCAAAGACAGCTTCACCTCCATACTTTCAGTGTGTTGCATTATTTATCGTTCAATTACACAAATTCACTCTGAACCGTATGGTTCACACCTAACTTGCAATACAGTCAGTATGGCTGCTCTGTGCTGTCTCACCACTGTTCCTTTGTTACCTAAATTTGAAACGTACGTGAGCGTGTTCCTCCCTATACTCATAAACTAGCCTTTGAACCCTCAACATCTAGAATCTGCCTGACGTAGCAACAAGACCATACATTATGAGATCTGAAAGCAAATAGATTTCTAAAGATATGCAATTAAAATTACATACGTAGGATCAAGTGAACAAAGTAGTCAACTTTTCGCGCAGCTACCACCACCAAAGGAGTACAGCATCAGATACAATTGAGAAAGAACAGGGCAGGGAATACCCAGCCACATCTGTTGTTTTCAAATATCCTGTATCTGAAGAAAAAGTTTACCGGAACAATTGCAGTGGTTTTGTTAGCTCTCTTGGGAGCGCAGAACAGATGGGGGAGATTTCTGAATGCTGAGAGAGAAGCCAACATTTACCTGCCTTAAAAATTGGGAAAAGAAGGAAATAGAATTACAGATAACTTTTTTTTTTTAATTTCCATTCCCAGTAACATGCTAGAAAAAAAGTATCCAAGCTGTTTCTAAATATCTAGAATACAAATGTAAGAAACTAATGAATTTTATGAAGGGAAAGTCAAGGCTCATTTCTTTCTGTAATGGGTTAACATGGAGACGACAGAAGCAGCAATGCAATATTTATCTTTATTCTTTGAAAGATAAAAACTTTGAAAAAACTTTGAGAGGCAAAACTGTTTGTAACTATTGAGGACATTGCAAGAGGGATGTAGAAGATGGAGAACAGGAAATTTGGTCAGACAAAAGGTAAAACCTTCTAAATGAATGTAGTTAAGCAACTAAAAAGGACAAGTTGTGTGTTTATAATTGGAAGATTTTAATAACAAACATCTAGAAAGTTGACTGCTAGAAAACAATGTAAATAGAGGTGATAATTCTTGAAGCAGGAAAGAGGATAGATGGCCCCTTATGGGTGCTTTTAACTACAGGCTCTGGGTGGCAATATACGAAACTAAATGTAGGAAATCTTCAGAATGCTAACATTAAATCAGGCTATACCGAATACCTCAAATGGTTTTCTTCTGCTCCAATATGTCAATAGTTAAATACCAACAGCTGCTCTTCTCCGTTCCACTTTCCGAATAATACATGCACTAAATATTTTTCATCTTAAGGTAAGTATTTTGGGCAATTCCAGAAGGAAAATCTGTATAACCTGCTCTGACTACAATAACAACTTAGATGGAGATGTCTGAGACATCAGCAATAGCTGACACAAATCCCATCTTCTACTTAGGAATATAGAAGAGTATGTGCAGGACAAAACAGGAGCAAAATGTCATGAGTAGGTAGTGAAGACTGAAAATACTTTGGGGCTGGAAAGCAGATTCAATATAAACAACAGTTAAAGATGCTGCTATTCTACTTCTCATAAAAAATACAAAAGATCTTCCTGAAGCATATTACAAAATCACAAGGGGTTCAGAAATTGGTTATGGAAATTATCAGGGTCTTGGAATAAAAATTTCATAAAAAGAGATTGAAAGATTGTATGATTGTTTACAGAAGAGGTGAATACAAGGAGTTATGATGAAAATATATTAAATCTTGAGAAGTTAGAGGAAGAGCTTCTTATTCTTCATTTTGCCATGTCCAAAACCTCGAAGAGAAATTTCCATAAAATTCTCCAGATGATAAACATCATTAATGGAAATGCTCATTCTTGAATTACGTAAACCAGTTATGGAACTCACTGACGAAGTATGGTATTGAGGATATCTGAAAATAAATGCTAAATTTTTGCAAGCTATACTAATGATAGTTACAGTAATTTTTGCTCCAGTTTAGATATGAAAAGTATTGGGTTTTTTCAAAGAGGTAAGCCTAAATTTGCATTTCTGTCTAAGAACACTTGAAATGCAGCACACACTTATCCCTGTTACAATGGATTGCACAAGTGTCCTTGCATATGAGTCGTGATGTCTATCTATGCGCATATGAGCATAATGGATGTTAAAATGTAGCTGGGATTTTGCTTATCCCCTCTGATATTACTATTGTGTGAAACAATACCGGCCAAGTTCAGCATTTGTTTGATCTGGCATACTAATCTGTCTGCCACTCAAAGCAATAGCTTACTTTGTAACACGTTGTATGCCTACAGGACTCTCATGGGGTAGGAAAACGATGTTATCTATTCATATTCTTCCTCTGATCACACTCAAAAAATAAGGAACCAGACAACACTTTTTCAGATATTCAAAACGGAAGTGAATGAAAATAAGCAGCCCCGTAGTGCTCCTTTTTATTTCAGAAATCATCATTCATGGGATGAAGATCCTTCCCAAGCTGCTTGTTTCTCCCACTAGCTACCAGAGTCCCAGTGCCATGCTTCCTCTACTTGTCTCAGAGTTAGATCGCTGAGTTTAGGTAAGTAAAAACTTGAATGAGATTGATAATAGCAGTCCCAGCAGCCATTGACATTCAAAAGTGTGTACGTTCATAATAACAATATAATGGTGATACACCGATTTTCTTCCTGACACCTTGACATTCAAACTATCGGTATTCCTATTACCACTAGCTTGTTTCTGGCCTCAGGTGAATGTATCTTATTTTGTAAACTTCATTCAGTCGTCAGGATATCAGGCAACGAAAAGGAATCATTGTTCTTTTTCTTCAACTGCAGCAGTTTCCCTTGGAAAGCTGTGATGCAGTGCTCATCAGGGGTGTGGTACCACTGCTGGAAAATTATCAGCATCGGAACAAGCATCTGAGAGCGCCAGCAAGTAATGAAGTTGGGACGGGGGTTCAGATGAGATAGAGTTGATATCAAGAAGTTTCACCACATAAGCAAAAAGAAAGACTTTTCCACAGAGATACAAAGAAGCAGAGATGTCTACCTAATGCCTGAAAGACAGAATGGTCATGGGAAATGAACAGCACCTCTATTTCTAAAAACCTAAGGGTTTGGTTGTTTGGGTTTTTTTTTAAAGTAACATTTCTTCTGTATCTGCACACCAATATCCAAGCAGGCTTCCAGCCAAATGAGAACCTTGGGTGCCAGGTCAAGCCTTGGCATCCTTGTTTGAACAAGCCATGCATTAGGTGAGAGCAATAAGTGATGTAATTATACACTGATGGTGTGGAATCAAGTCCTAGAGCTCTCTGTAATGATTTATATTACACTGATGAAATTACGTTCTTCTACAAGATTGTGGAATAATTAATAACATTATTCAATAAGTGAAAGAATTTAATACTCGGAACGGCTTGCAGATGAATGGCTAGAAACATTAATTTGGGTAATTAATGACAAACAAGATGATCGTTACACAGAAGCTATTTAAAAATTACAGCACTTGACTGTTAAGAATAATTTCAGTAAAAGATCCAGTTACAAAGCCATCAGAGTTGGACAAAAGCTCAAACTGAACTTCAAAGAGCATTAATCCAGTTTGGAAATAGTGTTTTCCTTAAGAATGAAATTGCTCAGACTGGCAGTGGTGTTCACTGCCGTTGAACCTCTAGGAAAGAACGAGACCTCAGAACAAGAAGCACTTCAGAAATCCAGTTGCCATTTCACCTTGAGAAGCCACTTCATGACAGGAAATCTGTAATTCTTCAAATGCACGTGAGATGGGTCATTAGAGAAGGTTTTCCCTTATGAACTTGCAAAACATAAATATAGAATTAGAAGAGCTGGACTGTGTGTAAATAACGTCTAATGCCACAGCAGAAAAGATATGGGTCCTGAAGATCTTAAGCTGTGCTTAAACAACTCTCCTGAAGGGCAATTTTAGTTAATGTACACCAGGCCATCACTGTCACCGTTCACAGTTTTACTTTTGATATTTTGCTTTGAACCTCAGTCCTTGCTTTAATACGTACATGAAAACGTATTTCCAACTGTGAAGTAAAATGTAAAATGACAAAGATACTTATGGCCAAGGTTTGATGAATTTTTAATAATAAACTGTTGGAATCTGAAAACTAGAGCTGGACATTTTGCATTGGGCTAAATTTACCCCAGGGTTTCAATAATAGTAATGCTAATAAAAATTTAGTCTGAAACCCAAATAGACAAGACTATTTACTTTGATCTCCAGCATTACAGAGATCTTGCTGCTGCATTTGTATCAGGGCCATTTCTTGACTAATTCCTTTTTTTTTTTTTTTTAAATACAGCCTGAGATTAGCCAGATTATCATCGTGTCTTTTACTACAGAGTTTGTAGTCAAACACCTGAAGGGCAGATAGAGTAGTGAGGGGTGAGATCTGAGCTCCTCCGCAAAGCTTATTTTAAGTCTTCATACTGTGTTGCTCCATGGGTTTGCTTTGCTCAGGCCTGCAGCCCTATATTTTACTTTGAGAAGAGCACCCTTACTCCATCACATCTTCACCATGGCAGAGCGTCAAATATTAGTGATGATTAATGCCTTTGAAATCAAGGAGTACAGAATATTTCACAAGAGCTTGTATGCCAGCAGCCTTAAAACAGAAGGAATTTAATAGTAAAAAAAAAAAAAATAAAAATAAAGGCAAAAGAAACAGTTGGAGTGTGAGAACAAAATACAGATTTGCAATGTACAGTATGCCTAATTATAATCATTACGTTATGCAAATATAATTAGGGAAATACAAGTGTAAAAAATAAGACTTTTTTTTCCGACAAGGTAGCAATTAGTTGCAGGCATTTGCTTGTATTTTCAAGGGACTGATTTCTAGGAATGAGCAAATCTACTGGGCTTTGTGTTTTCTTTTAACAATGTGGATTTCTGCAATGCTTTCCAGTCTCAGCTTGATGGAAAACCGCCTAGCAGATCTGGAACCACATTTTGAATATTCATATACTGATACCGAATATCTTAAACAAAATATTTACTTTAAAGTTTGTGAGAAGTTGGAGATGGCTTTTTTTCCCCCCTCTATTCTTTCTGTACCTGGGATGTGAAACCTCTTGTAATGGGACCTACAGCCAAGGTGCTACGGTACTAGAATTCAAGCATCAAAACAGAAACATCCACTCTTCCTCAATACTCTGGTCAAATTAAATAAATTTGGTTTGAAATAATTTCGGGGATGTTGTAGCCAACGGGCTACATCATGATCATCTAATCTAATGTCTTACAGCATCTGAGCACCAAGATTAAAACAAGTACAGAGTAATGCAGGATAGTCAGTTCTTACAACTAATTTTTCTTAACTGGCTCCATATGAAAAAGTATTGGTAATCAGACACTTAGCTCTAGTAATATTTGATAAGGAACTTTAGACTTAACCTATGAAAAATATTATCATATTATGTGCTGATATTTAATATTAAAACATTTAAACCAGCATTTCTAACGGGCTAGAAATTAATGTTATATAAACAAGATGTGTTTATTTGTATGCAATACAAGTAAAAGAAAGTTCTATTTTAAAGAAAATTGTGTTTTGTTGACTTGGAAAAACTACTTCCAGCCTAGAACTCAGAATATTGGAACAACTCGCAACTTTTACTTCTCCTTGCTGTGCCTGCTGCAAGAGTTGTGCACTGAACATCACTGAAAAATCTGACAAATTAGAAGTTGACTGTTATCTGCACTAAGTGGTCAGCCTCATCTTGATAATACTCAAATTTGTCAGCCAATAAACTTACTTTAGTTTTTATTTAACAGTTGTTTTCCTTCTCTGTTCACCCAGACAGAGAAGTACTGAGCTTAGCTCTGCTACTAAAATCTTTAAGCAAAACACATGCTTTCGTATTAAAAAAATCTCAATAAAATTAATCTTTAATAAAAAGTGCTTAGCAACAGCTGGTATAAAAATACAATAAGAAAAATCAAACTCAATTTAAACTCTGTATTTTCTTTTTACTTCCACTTCAATCCAGTCACAGTCTATCCTGAATACAGGCAAAGAACTAAAGTGTATTACAAAAAGATTACGAAGATAGAAGAACCAGTTTGTAAAATAAAGCCCCACTGGGAGGAGCTCCACTAATTGACAATTAAGTCAGGTGATTATATATAGGTGGTTGATGCAAAGAGCTTGAGTTCTCTCTTGCAGTGCTACTTATATGAGACACTTTTCCCTTCTACAAGAAAACTGATGGGGGAGTTTTCTAGAACTTGCTCAAACACTTCACGGAAAAGGAGATTAGTTTGGCTTTAATTGAACCAACTAAATTAAGTGTTATTACTGGAAATTGCTCTAAGCTTTTCAATTCCCCTAATGAGGTCCAAACTTGCATGGATGATGCCACCGGAGACTACTGTAATATTTTATTTGGATTTAAATCTTTAATTTGGCAGCACTGCCATGTCTCTGTGGACACCTCTCATTTTAGTTTTGCATTCTCCCAGGTGGTTGATGAGTTATCATATGGAGGAAGTGCTGACCTCCATTCCAGCACCACACCGAAAGTTTAGCAGACGGGGGATGTAGTTTTTGTTTGGTTTGTTTCACTATTAATACAAAACAATTCTTTATATTGGATTTATTTGACAGAATTTTCAAGGCGCCTTCATTTGCTGAGCTTCTTTGATTCTTAATGTCAATTGGAACTACTCTCTTCTGCTAACACAAACTAAGAACCAATATTTTTATGGCAGACAGAAAATGTATATTTAAAGGAGTGCTGTGTTATATTTTCTATATAAATAAATATATATATATATATCTCTATATAAATAGAGTCAATACCTGCAGCTGTTTGCCTCTTTCATGGAGGACCTTTCAGCTTGTCTGTGAGAGGGGATGTCTGCAGCCAAGTGGAAGAGCAGCAGTTTTGTTTAAGGCTTTCTTAGAAATATAATAGTGTTTCTAAAAAGTAAAGCATTTGAATTATTAGCTTATATTAGTCTTAGGATTTTTCAGAACCAGGTGTATTACTATCATATTTTCCTTTTATACTAATTGAGGCAATGAGAGGGTAGCTATGATACAAATAACTTGTTAGAATTGTTAGTAACTACAGTTTTTCTGTTAGTATATTACTCCTAATCTTGTTATTAGTCAGCTATATCTTCTTTTTAATATCCAAGTGCTCTACAGGTTATCTGAATTTATTCTAATATCTAGTTCATCTTGCAGTAACCTATGCAGAATTAAATAGCTTGTAATTTATTATCTTCTGTCACAAGTAACACCCCTTAGCTGAGTGCTCCACTGTTTGGGTATTCAGTTTCTCAGTCCTGAATCTCAGTGTGACAGGTTTTCTATGGTCACCTGCATTGTATGAAAGGGTATAATGCTTGTGTAGGATATTTCCAGCTGGTGTTAAAACTCTTTAGGGACTTCTAAGTTTTACAGTTTATAAAAAGATCTTAAGAGACAAAGTAAAAAGAAATCATAAAATCACAGACTGGTTTGGGTTGGAAAGGACCTTAAAGCCCATCCAGTCCCACCTCCCTGCCTCGGGCAGGGCCACCTTCCACCAGCCCAGGTTGCCCAAAGCCCCGTCCAACCTGGCCTTGAACCCTTCCAGGGAGGGGGCAGCCACAGCTTCTCTGGGCAACCTGTGCCAGGGCCTCACCCCCCTCACAGGGAAGAATTTCTACCTTAGATCTGATCTAAATCTCCCCTCTGTCAGTTTAAAACTGTCACCCCTCATCCTATTCCTACACTCTCTGAGTCCTTCCCCACCATTCCTGTAGCCTTTAAGGACTGGAAGGCAACTCAGAGGTCTCCCCGGAGCCTTCTCTTCTCCAGCTGAACCCCCCAACACTCTCAGCCTGTCCTCACAGGGGGGCTCCAGCCCCCCGAGCATCTCCATGGCCTCCTCTGGCCCCGCTCCAGCAGGTCCGTGTCCTTCTGCTGTTGGTGCCCCAGAGCTGCACCCAGCCCTGAAGGGGGGTCTCCTGAGAGTGAAACAGAGGGGGAGAATCCACTTTCTCTACCTCCTGGCCACACTTGTCTTGATGCAGCCCAGGACACAGTTGGCTTTCTGGGCTGTGAGTGCACATTGCTGGCTCACAGTCAGTTTTCCATCCACCAATACCCCCACGTCCTTCTCCTTGGGGCTGCTCTCAATCCACTCATCCCCCAGCCTGTATTTGTGCTTGGGATTGCCCCGACCCATGGGCAGGACCTTGCACTTGGCCTGGTTGAACTCCATGAGGTTTGCACGGTCCCACCTCTCCAGCCTGTCCAGGTCCCTCTGGATGGCCCATCCCTTCCCTCCGGTGTGTCGACTGCACCACACAGCTCGGTGTCGTTGGAACACTCACTGAGGGTGCCTCAATCCCCCTGTCCCTGTCACCAACAAAGATGTTAAACAGCACCAGCCCCAGAGCCAACCCACTGAGGACACCACTTGTCACTGCTCTCCACTGGGACATTGAGCTGTTGATCACAACTCTTTGAATGTGACCATCAAGGCAATTCCTGATCCACTGAGTGCTCCATCAATCAAATCCATGTGTTTCCAATTTAGAGACAAGGATGTCATGCAGGACAGTGTCTAATGCTGTGCACAGTTCCAGGTAAGTGATGCCAGTCGCTCTTCCCTTATCCACCAACACTGTAACCCCATCATAGAAGGCCACCAAATTTGTCAGGCATGATTTGCCCTTAGTGAGGCCATGTTGGCTGTCACCAATCACCTCATTTTCCATGTGCCCTAGCATACTTTCTATGAGTATCCACTCCATCATCTTGCCAGACTCAGAGGTGAGACTGACTGGCCTCCTTTCTCACCTTTGAGTCATTAACTTTTTTTCTGGCCTTTATAGTTTATGTTAGTCATCAGTTCCTTTTCTAGTTATTGTAGTAGAGAAATGAGTATCTGTTAGTATCACAAGATACTAGTCTAGAAATAATGCTTTTAAGCCATGAAGGAAATATCTTGCTATCTCTCTTTTCAACTCCTGTTAGTAAGGTGAAGAACAAGTTGTAAAATACCTTTCCCTTATAGGCATAAGAGAAAATACTGTACCTCAAGCTGCTTCAACTAGAGTTAAATCAAAACATTTATTTTTCATCCAGTTGACTTTCTGCAGGTCTCTCCAGCAACCCCTTTGTTAGGCGTGCTCCTTCCTTGAACACCTTATCCCAGGTTGCATCTAAGTGAAGCTTCAGACTGATGCCTTTTGCTAATTGGAATTTTCAAAATGCTTTGAAGCTGCAGTCTTCCTCCAGCATAGATATACTCTCCTTCTCCAGGAGATAGGAAAACCTTTCAGACTAACAAATTCCAGTTTACTTTTTGGAAATACAGATGCCACTAAGCTCTATAGCTAAACTATTCAAGCCATCTTCCAGTATTGATAAGACTTTTATATGAATTTGCATATGCATTGCACTGTTTAGCTTTTCTTCTAGATTCTGAGGAAATTCCCCCAAGCATCAGACTGGGTAAAAAAATTGAACAGACTTTGGAGAAATGTGGGTGGGTTTGGTTTTTTTTCAGTTGAACAGTACTATCCACAGTGGTGTTATCGATTAAACTAGTCATTATCCTGAAATTGAACTTGATACTTCACATTCCATCCTTAGCTGACCGCAAAAGATAAACATACCAGATAAATTGTAAAGGACTTGGTTAGGAACAAAGTCTTCATGTTGTAGAGGTTTTCTTCAGTATTAATGAGAAAAGGAAAAAAAAATAAAAATAAAGAAAAATAATAAGGAAAAATAAGTTTCCTGCTTACTGGCTTTAGGTAGTGAATGTGGTGGTGTCCTGCCTCTTCAATAAGATTAAACATGAACGTGTGTTGGGGGAGCCTGAGCCTGTAGAGTTATGCAAAACATGGAATCTGAAAACACTCTCTTATCAAGCTTGTCTTTAGAGTTGAGAAAAATATCACTCTGCTAATTTGGTGTTTGGTGCTGGATAGCTCTGCCCTACTGGCATTGAAATAGCTCTTACGGAGTGTGCGGAGGGGAATTCAACTGTAGGCTCATGGGCACAGCCTTGAGTCCCCAAAGTTAAAGCCAAGTGAGTAGGTGACATGAGGCTGCAGGTTTCAATTTTCTATGAAATTCAGATGCCCAATCCCCATTTCAGCTATTGTTTCAAAGTCCTTCACATGAGTGTTTTTTCCCATAATAGCTGGGAAAAGAGTTGAACCATCTTCTGTTGAAACAGGCATCTTATATTCAAGGGTGTATTTTTTTTTGTTCATGTTTATATCATTTAAAACTATCTTGGGAAATGAATACAGAGGTTAGAGTAAGGTTATTTCTTACTAAGGTTTTAATTGGTCACCGATTCATCTGAACAGATGAAGTGGTGTATTCTCTGTGGATTACTGACTTGCTGAACTGCAAGAATAAGAACTAGTTTTTTTCAAGGCACCTTAAGTCCTTCAAGGAAATCTGCACGCCGTGTTACTGATCAGATTTCAGACACAACTGGCCGCCTTGTGCTCTGGGGTCTTGCTAATTGCTGCCTCTTGATGATGGTTAGAAACCTTGTTTGTTTGTCTGTCAACACATCTCCCAAAACAAGACTCGGTTGACTACATGTTTTTAGAACAGGGGTGACAGACAGTGGGGAAACAGATGGTTTGTAGAAAGAAGCTGTCACGATTTGGGATTACACAGTAGACCTGAAGTAGATAATCTCCCGGGGCCTGAGATTTATTAACAGATCATGTCCAGTTTCTCTTCCTCTGCAGCTCTTTTGTACAAGAAAGAGGCCGGATTTATGCTAGCAATCGTTTCTTTATAAATAAAATATTTGCCTAAAATTCTTGAAATTGCTGCATATCTTTCTCTTGAGTTGGGGGGATATTTCTCGTTCTGTGCTTGTTTTGTTTTGATATCTCCCCTACATTCTGCAGTTGATTACTTCTAACTTAAGCTGGTGGCTACAAAAAGCACACCCAGAGTCAAAAGAACAAAAAATTAAAAACCTTAATGACAGTCCTGTGTGAGAATAAAATGGAATGGGGCACCCATTTGGACACAAAAGATAGGTCATGGTCTAATATGTCTTTCTCAGGGGTGTCCTAGCAGCCTTGTTCAGCCTCCAAGCTACAAGTTAGAATAAGCTTTTTTAGAAAGAAGGAGAGTATATCTTTTTGTGTGTGTCTTTACAGGTATAAGGAAGAAAGGCAGCCACCTTCCAAGGGATACTGTTTGGCTTTACACAGGGGCTCTGTATTTCTAAACCACATAGTGCCAGCATTAGATGGAACAATGCCACTAAACTTTGGAACTGAAGATAAAGGTAAAAGAGAACATGACTCTTACCATCATCTCTATTATCAAACAAGGAACTGTAGAAATCAGATTACTTTTAGGATAATTAGGCAAAAGATGCAATGTTTCCTTGAGTGGAAGAGTCAGAATTAGGCACTCAACAAATCAGGTATAATTTATCAATACAAGAAAGATAATCAACAGTAGCAAAGTGGAAATACGGTTAGGGAAATCCATTCCAACCGCAGTGCTCACTTAGAGTTAGGAGGTAAGCTTGGTGAGGCACTACTGGGCTAATGAAACAAAATCTGGCTCTAATTAAAACAGGAGTATGCTGTTTACCTAAAACAGAAGTTAGTGAGACTGATTTGAAAACCCAGCCGTTGTTATTGGGGGGGGGGGGGGGGGGGG
>NW_020799098.1:2956233-2985101 GCF_003259725.1 Athene cunicularia | reverse complement strand
TGTATAAGAGACAGATATAGGCCCTCCAAGTGAGTATTTTCTTCAAATTAAATTTAAAGTTATAATAAGGAATAGCATTTTATCATATCATGATCTCACAAATAGATCATTTTGGGAGAATGGTGGAAGGACAAGGCATTATATGCAAAATAAGAAACCTGTCAGGCACATTATATATTTTATGAGCCTCTCATGTAGTTCTCACTTTTCTCTTAGTAGCAGTTGCAAACGTATTATTATTTGAGAATAATTCTCCACGCAGGTCAAATTGCAGATCTCATCCTCCCTCTTGAATGGTCAAATAACCGTCACAAATAACTGTGCTGACCACCCATTTTTTTCATGCTACTTCTTACTTTAGCCAGCTCAGGTCAACTCTACCCCATCATATCACATCGAACCTGTGAGGTCCTTGTACAAAGAAACGGAACTATGGGTTTTCTCACCTCCTTTAACCATGTCGAGCCATGGCCTGGACCAATTGGGTACCATGGGGTGGTGCGGAGAGTAAGATGTTCGAGTCTTCCCTTTTGTCTTGTCCTTCTTCTGCAACACTCTCCTACTCAAGTACCAGAAGTCACTAAAGTGTTTTCCAAACTTATACCCAGCAAGTGCTTAAGTTTACTACCCAAGCCTTTACTAAATCCCAAAATAGTTCAGTAAACTGCCATTATTGTCCACCGAAATCATGTTGCAACAAAAACGTGCCAAGCCTGCACCACTGGAACCATATCAGCACACACACACGGTGACTTCCTAGTGACAGCTTACACAGGGATTTGAGACCTGTTTGTCCCATAACAAAATATGCTTGAATTGAAGGTCTTTGTTTCACACCATCCAAAATCTAGTTCCAAAACCAAGGCAAAGAAACTACATCAGCAGAGGATTCGCAGCAGAGTTTATATTTTCCATTTAATTCATTGCAGTAGACATAGCCCAGAGTTAAACATCGTCAGCGACACAAAGAATAGTGATTATGTGAGGAGATAAACCTAAATAGATACTTCAACCTTATCTTTGCAACTTAAAACCTTTGGAGAAGATTTAAAAAAACAAACAAACAAGCAAACAAAAAAAAAACCACAACAAACAAACAAAAAAAAAACACCAAAACAAAAACAGTCCACAGTCCTCTATCCTATGAGGAGTTGTCTTCCCAAACTAGCCATTCCTACCTATTTATCCTTGAATTACTGTGTGGTGGCATAAATACCTTCTCCCTTGGGCAACAGTGTTAGTGAGATGTTCTGGGAGCAATTTAAATCTCTAGGCAATTATAAATAAATCTTGTAAACCCTTGGATATTCTGAAATAAGATGCTGAAACCCTTGATGTAGGCGTTGTGCTGGACAAAGTAAATCAGCCCTAGGCATTAGGCTGATTTCTGTGACAGCCACAGGCTTGCAGAATAACTTAAGTTAGTAAAGGTCTTTGGATGTCATCTGATTCCCCTCTCCCTGCCAAAAAAACCACCCCAACCTTCAAAGTTGCATTATGTTGCTCAGTGAGTTTGGACATCCTCCAAGGATGTAGACTCCACATCCCCTGGACAGTCTCTTTGTGACTGTCCCCATTGCAAAGAACTTTTTCTTTTTAACAAAGGAGGATTTTCCTTACTGATATCAGTTCCTGTCAGCTCATGTCTCCAGCCTGTGGAGGACCCTTCGAATTGCAGCCACGTGGTACTCTAGGGATAGTTTACAATCAAAAAGGGGAAAAAAAAATCTTTATCATTGTCAAGTTTTCCCACAGTTGCGAGGTGCTGCCTGAATAGAGCACAAGGGATGCTTCTAGTGCACACTTATGACCAAAAATTCTCATGGAGACTGTTATCTTTTATCACAGACCACCTTCTATATCTTCACAAGAGACCTGGTTTCCATCCCCCATTTCTTCTTCCTGAAGGTGGAGCATTTCCATGACCTTCTTAAGAATGTCACCATCTGGATTTTCACCATAAAATAAGATGAAGACTCTCAGTGCTTCAATACTGATGCTTTTTTTTTTTTTTTTTTTTTTTTTTTTTTTTTCTGTCATGCTGCAATGCATTTAGGACAATATGAATCAGTGTCAGGAAGCCAGGGATGATCCAGCACAGATGGAACAGCAACCCCAGGGAACACCTGAGCAGGGATGGGCTAATGTATGAGTCTGAGCTTATATGGGGCTCCTGAACCCACAGGCAGGGGATGTGATGGGGCTCTCAGGGGAGACTGGTCCAGGAATTCAAGCCTGTAGCTGCTCTTGGGGTCCTGCCAAGCTGTAGACATGAATATAATCTGGTTAAGCAGGCAATGGAAGCGTTATTACTGCACAAATCCTTTGGGGTTCTTTCAGACTACTGGCTCAACTTTCACATTTCTGGTGGAGGTGAAGCTCTTTATTTGGGGAAAAAAGCTTTTCTTGGTAGTAAAATGACAAACCTCAGTGATTTCAGAGACCCTGCAGCCCTTCTCTGTAGCCTTTTTCAGTTCTAGGATTCCCCAAGTACTCCTAAGGGCTCTTCCATCACTGTTACAGTGTGGCTGTATGGATGGCACATGAGATGCTGTGAGAGACTGAAATATCCTATGACTGCCTCAAAGCTTGCTTGTGTCTGTGCAAACCTCCAAGAGCAGCTGCTGTGGCCTCTAAATTGCTCTGGGGGATGCTGCCCAGAGAAGCAGGAGTGTATTGAAGGATGCACCCCCCACTTCTTTGTGGTTGCATTGTCCGGACTCCTTAGACAAGCCTCAAAAGTGCAGAGGTGAGCTGAGCTGGCCCCATCCCGTAGCCATCCGTGGCCCTAGTGTGTAGGCCAGACCCCATCCCTGCACTGCTAATGGACTGACAAGAGGCAAACCTTCCTGCCCCGAAGCCAGATGCAACAGAACCTTGGTGGAGCAGAGAAAAAAAAACTAAAGGCAAGCAGATATGCTGATCATCCAGTATAATGGGCTTATAAAGGCAGCAGAAAATCTTGCTCTTTGTGCATACACCATCGAAGCCAGATCTGTGTGCACCCACCAAAGAACTGAAGGCTGAGGACCAACGGGACACCGCTGGGTCCATGGTGGTGACTATTCTTGCAGCCCTATCCTGCATCCTTGCTTTATTTCTGTCTTTTCCTTCCATTCTTCCTATCGTAACCCTTCTTCACCTGTCTAATATTAAAAACCTGTTTTGGGCATACGGCATTTGACCTCGTTTGTGTCTTATTCTTGCTCTTGGGATCATATCTAAACCTTCCCCAACACTGGATCAGGACAGATGCATTAGCTTGCTGTTTACCCTCGTGGGAATGGTGGGATAAGTGTCCTTGTGGTGGGAATGATTTTATTTTGCACAGCCCCAGACAGATCATCAGCATGTCCAAATTCCCCAAAATAACTTTGGGGTGGGTGCCTAATCTTCAGGGTACTGTTTTCTGATGAAGACATAGATCCTCATGGTCATAACCCTATCTGAGCACCAACTCTCTTCTGATGTGAAGAGCGAGCTGCTTTCCCATGAGACAGCAATTTGCTGATGGAGTCAAAAGCTTCTGTCACGGCATGTGATGCTTTAAATATGTCAGAGATGTTAATGCCTCGAGAAAGAAATCTCTTCTCATGAGCAGGGGTCTGCTTTCACACCATCTGCACATCTTCCTCTCCCTTCCTCCTTATGGAGAAATCACAGAGGAGAGATGCCAAAAAGGACGTACACCAGATTCACAGTCGCTGCAATGTAAACACTTGTCAAACAGCATGAAAAAGTGAAATACAGTTAAGGGCTTTGTGCTCTGATTATTTACTCTGAGGCCACATGCCAAGTGGTTCAACAACACTGAGGAACCCAAACTATCAGCTCTATAAACCCAGCATGACCTATTGAAAGAAAACTTCCTGGGCTTGCTCTTCCAAAGGTAGAAAAGAGCTGAATTCCTGAATTCATCTAAACAAGCATGTTTTCAATAATTTTAACTATTTTTTTCCCACGGGCCAAGCTGGTTTTTCTGGTTTTAAAGGAATGTAGGAACAGCACCTGAAATCACTGATTTTTTCAAAGAAAAATTAACCCGGTCATTAAATCAGGTGGGTGATGAAAAATCTGAATTTTGTGAATGAAGAGAAACCTTCCTATAGACAGTCAGAAATGGACTGTCTGTCAGACTTCCAGTTGTTCTCCATGAAATAACAGTTTTTCAAGGGAACCATAGTTTCTCTGATAGGACAAGATGATCGTAGAGTAGTTAATTCATGGCTGTGAAAACCGCACGGGTTTCTCTCTTTGTCCTACGATACGTTAATCAAGTGTCAAATCCAGGCATGTTGTTAACTGATTCTTTCCTCTCCTCTTGTCTGGATTGCAGATAATTCTAGAAATGTGGCTGTGTTTGAGTTCTTGTAAGTCTCATGACATCTGGGGTGCAAGTCTTGGCTCCCACGGTGATGTGACTTCAGTTCTAATGTTGGGTTGTTCCAAAATTATGTAGTCTACAATTAATTTTCCGCAATTAAATTCTTGAGAAATAAGAAAAGATAAAACGAGGACCTTGGAGTCAGAGGAACAGTGAAAAGAATCCCACATTTTAATCCCTTAATATGCTGCCAATAAATTGAGACACTTAAAAACATTGCTTGCTTTCAACAAGAAAGGCTGGCGATAGCTTATCCTTTGTCTTGAGTATTCCTTCATACATATTTTGAGGTATCTTTCCCCAAACGAGAAGACTGATTTTTTTTTCCTTGCACCCTCTGGTGGCAATAAGTACAATTATATTCTGTAGCTATTGGCAGCTTGGCAAGATGGTCCTCTGATATAGCTGATATCAGATTGCTGCCTTCCTACCTATAGCCTTACACACTCCAGGGAGCTTTTGAACTAGAGTTTAGGGTCACGGAGAGATAGATAAACGCAAGATTACATCCACAGGCTTAAATTCCCTAAGGCCCCATCTCCTTTAGAAACAGATTTGAGAAGCCTGTGAATCACAAACAAGGTCCCAAAATGTAAGCAAGGCGTATCTTTGCTTCTCCAGCTACAAATCAGTTTTATGAAAAAGACTGGGAAGTGAAGCTGCTTCGACTTCAGAAGTTGTACAGCCCTTGCTTAGCAGGATTTTTTTTCTTATTCCAGAGGGATTTTTTTTTCTTTGCTTTTAGAAAGGAATGTAATTGATTTTCTGTTTTAAACAAACACTGCACATACATGCCAAGAATAATTCTCTGGATGTGAATCTTAGCTGTCAGTTGCTCTGCCAATACCTTAACGATGAATAAATATATACACCTTTTATGTAACAGTTTGGTGAAATATTTTTTTCTTTATGGAAATGGCACTCTGTAGTGACTCTGCACATCATGCAGCACTTAACAAACTTTCTCTATAATCAGCTGCAAGTACTGATAGAAAGTATTGCGCGAGAGCTGGGTAAAGCCTGTGAGGGTTAAGAGTCAGCTTCGCCTTTGCAACACAGAGTTCAGCAGGGCTTAACTTAATCTGTTATTCAGAAGGATTTTGTAACCCAGCCTGGACTCCACTGCAGACAAGCAGTCTGGGTGCCTTAGCTATCTTTTTTTGCAGTCACCAATTGCTGCCAGGATTGCTGGTTGCTCTCAAGGACTCTGCATGCAGGTTTCCACCCATGCATGCACTAGACCATCATCACTGGTTCTCCTCACCAGTTATGAATCCTTCTCAGACAAAACCAAGCATGATGACAAACGAGAAGGGTGTACTGGGTTTGCGGTGGATTGATTGATTGTTTGTCCTTATTAAAGTGACCTAGAGCAACTTCGAATTCCTTCATTAAGATGTTTGACTTTCCCTGAAAAGAAAGGTCACACATCTGCCATTATTGTTCCCACTTTTGGTCTATTCCTAATTTCCTGGTAGACATCAGAGTAGACATCGACCCTCCTTTCACTCTGAGTTGAGAAATGCTTGATTTGCTCCTGTACGAACATCTCAGAAATAGATGGGTTTATTGCCCTCATTAAGGGAACAGGCAAACTTGAAAGTTAAAAACATATGGAGTTTCTCTGTCATTTCAATAAAAATGCAGGGAGCTGTGAATTTCTTTTCACATACGTGGGGGGATTTCTACTGTTCAGTTTTCAGCTTCATTTTGCCAGAATAAAATATTCAAAATTTTCTTCCCTTAAGGAAAGCTGGACAATGTTGGAAGGAGAAATTTGGCCATTTTTCTCCTTTCAGAGAAGCAGCTGTGCAAAAAGGTGAAAGATTTATCAAGTAGTATATTTCTGGTTCTTTAGATAAGTGAAATATGGACAATAAATTTTGGGGTTGTACCCATAGGTTTGTGGAATAAAAAAGTTAAATGGCATGTGATGAAATGTCCCTACTCTCTAAAAAAAAAAAAAAATAAAAATAAAGGAAACCATCCCTGCAAAATTATTGAGAAGATTAGTGAAGCCTGCAGTTCTTATTCAGTACAAAATTAGAAATTACAGTAGAATATCCTATATTTAATGAAGTCCAATACTTGTACGCAGAACACCCGTCTTTGAATTTCTTTCTGTTGGGCAAATTTAAAACACTTAGGCTGGAATTTTCTGTGATCACTCTCGGTCCTGTGTCAGCTTTCCTTTGTGTACATCTCCAACAGTTTCCTATAACAAAACCGTACCTCGTGTTGGTGCTCCCCACCCAGGCTCCCTCCTTTGCAGGTTGGTGAGGATGCAGCTGCTGCCTTCATGCAAAGTGTACATGAAATGGGACATTTGAGGAGAACAAAGAGGAACACTAAATACCCTCCAGGATAACTTCATCCCTGTCGCTTTAACACACTTACTGTGTGGTAGAGGTTAAGATATTTCTTTTTCAATCAACTCTTCTTCATTTCTTGGATGTCCAGGATCAAGGATACAAGAATACAAGCCACTGCTCCTAAGCTAGATAAACTGCTATTGCCTGGTGGACCTGTGCTTTGAACGTAGAAAATATTGCAAATACATCAAATACTAAAGAGAAACAGACTTCTGAGTTTGGGCTAGGTGTAGAAAATTATGCGGTTTCATTTATGTGCATAATATTTTTATAACATTATATAACTGTGAACTCCATAGAAGTGCTTATGGAAATACAGAAACATTTGCATCAACTAAATGCGCTCACAGTCATGTGAAAGCAAAAAATATTAACGAGCTAAATCTGGTGGACAGTAGACACAGAGGTTCCTCCCTGACCAGGCTAGCAAGATGAGAGGTTACCCCTTCCTCTAAACAACTTCTATACATCACCAAAATTCTCCATTCCAACCCCAAGATCTCTTTGTCTCTGCATCCCATAATAAGTCCGATATCCCTGTAAGCAATAACACCTATTAGCTTGTACAGCTCCCTGGAGAAAGAGTTTCTTTGGTTGAGTCGCTGTGGTGGGTTTCACAAGAAGAACAATGGTCTAATCTCTCTCCTTCGGTGGTCGTGGCAGTCACCAGTTTTGTGCAGTCTGGGCTTCCCTGCATCAACATCAGCCTGTGCCTCCACGTAACATCCTTTCTCTGATCCTTCGGGGCCTTTGTTTAGTTTGACTCACCTCTACTCAGATAGTACACAAAATAGTTAACAAACAGCCATTCATTACAGGACGTGTTTGTTCTGTGTGAAAGTCGTAAACGTTGTTAAAAAAAAAAATAATAATAATTCCTAATGCATATGCGGAGGAGGGTGGAATAAAGGTTTCCTGGACAAATCTCAATGTTAATTATTATTGATATTTTTTTTTTCTATAACCCTCATTGTACAGGAAAATTTTCTCCTGATACTCAAACACATTAGCGTGTCATTCAGGGTTCCCTATTATGTTTTTCACCTGTTTCATGAATACAAGCAATCTTTCCTAATTTCAAAAGCTTTAGTCAGCTCTCAGGGAGGGGAGGGGTGATATTTCTTCAAGCAGGAAGGAACCTGAAACCCGATCGAATGAGAGGTATTCAGAGACATTATTTTTTTAAAAGTGAAGAACCTGATATACGCCTGAATCCTAAAAAGAGAATTATATTGTAACTCAACTCTAAGGTTTCCATTAAGCTTCAGCAATATTGCTTAATTTTAAGAAAAAAAAAAAAAAAAAGTCATTCTGGTTGAATGAATGACTATATCACTGAATTGGCAGGAGTATTGTGAGCAGTAGAAGAAATGGGCTAAAGATACAGAAAAAAACCTGTAAGATTTAACTATGAAGAAATGATGATGACACCCCTGACTGACATTTGGCAAATACTCCGCAAGTCACTCTGCTGTCAGAAGAGGCACTGAGCCATCTTTACGCGGATCTTTGTTCATGTCCTGTTGTACAAAAGCAAATTTTCCCACAATCTCTTTGTCAAAAGAAAAAGAAAAGAAAACTACAACACCTTGATAACCTTTTTTTCCCCAGTGGCCAAAAAAGCATGCAAGTTTTTCAACGAGCCGCAGAATCAATAAAACTGTAAATAGCTGGACAAAACAATGTGTTCCATTAGACCAGCTAGAACACCTTTCAGCTTTTCCTATTTTCAGACTCCTTTCTTCTGGTTTTGCTCAAATTGTTGTCGTTATTTTGCCTTGTCCTCCTGTAAAAGTGCCTATATTCTGCATCTGAGGAGGTAGGAAGTCGCTCAGCTCTCAGCAGTCATAATCTTTTTAATAATATGTAACAGTCACTGCATAGGAGGGACTCCCAGGCACATAACTGCATTAGTTATGCATTTAACAGCTGTGAGCACAAAAACGATTTAGACTTTGCGTGTTGGGTCCTTTTCACAAATACTTATTTCTGAGGCCTCCTGATAGGGAGAAACATGCCTAAACTTTCACTGGTTTTTAATTTTTTAATTTTTTTTTTTCACTGTTTGTACAGTACAGCCAGTGGAACCGGAGCAGTCAGCTGCTATCAAGGTAAACATTTGTTTCCAGTAATGATAAATAGGGCACGCACTTACTTAACCTTTCATCATAAATGTGCTTCACCCTGGACACCCTGGACCTCCCTTGGAATAGGGATTCTGGCTCTTTTATTTCAAGTTGATTGAGGAAACATCAGGTTATACAGTAGTTTTACCCTCTTCAGAAAAAAAAAAAAAAAAAAAAAAAAAAAAAAAAAAAAAAAATTATTTGGCTGGTCTTGACATCAGAGCAGAGACCATAGGATAATTCAGGTTGAGAGGGAACTTCGGATGTCACCGATCCCTCCAGCTCAAAGCAGGGTCAACACTGGATTTAGACCAGGCTGTTCAGGGCTTTATCCAGAGTGGTCTTGAAAGTCCTCAAGGATGGAGACGGCACAACAGTTCTGAGAAACAGCTCCTTTTGCATTAATTTATGAGAGCAAGTACCATATAATAGACATTACTAACCTTTATTAGCATATGTTAAAAAGCCCTAAGGTCGCACATGTGCATGTTGTTCCGATGTCATTGACTTTTATACTACTGAGTCAATAATTTGAAATATAAATGGTTGTTACTTTCCTTCTTAAAGATTTATTCATCAGATATTTCAACGGATTAACTTCTCTGGATTCCTAAATAAAAAGATTATTTGTTGCTTTTACTCAGCAGAGTTTTAATAGATTTCTTTTCTGTTAATATTTCTGTCTGAAATGAGTTGGATCAAAAGTAAATGTTTTCTCAATAAAAGGTGATGGGTGATGCCTGAACTGGTGAATAAATATTCAATAATAAAAGCAGCGGAATGAGAATATATTCTTACATTTTGGATAAATGAGATGGACTTGTTCATTAATTCGATTTTACCTCCGATGAGGTTTATAAATAGAAAGCTCTTCTTCAGCTTGTATAGGAAGCTTTAGCTATATTGCAAAATATCAGTATGAGTTCCTTGATTAGATGGCAAAAGATTCATTAAGTACAGTTGCAGTGTAATTCTAAAAAGGCTAATTAGTTCCCTACATTAATTCTTTTTGCATGAGCTGAGGAGTTTATTCAATACCCCCAAAGGGGTTTTGGTTTTCTTATTGAGTTTGTTGTGTATGTTTACAGGATATTGCATAGGAGTTAGGTTTATTTTCCCCTGCCATTTCTTTAGGTATTGAGTTGCTCCTGTCAGTATGGCAAGGTCACTTTCTCTACCCTACTTTTCACAGAGGGCAGGAATAACAACGGATTGATAAACCCGATTGATAAACCCGAAAAAACCCTCCCAGGTTATTCAGCCCTGTCATTCATTGCTGTGATGAACCCATGGCATATAACCATGTCCATAAATATAGCAAGCTTCCTCCTGATCTGCCAAAATAGTTGAGGTGTGTCCCCCAACTGTTCTTTTAAAAAATTGTTTGGAGTCTTACACATTCAACTGGCACAAAAGCTTTTAATTTCTGGGCCAATTCATTCAGAACAACTTAATTTTATCTGCTCTTGTACTAACTTTGACCTTAATTCTGTCTCTTCATTCCTGTTATTTAGTCGCTGGATATTTCACAGGCAGTGTTATATGTTGGGTACTTAATGGTAGGACTTTTTGGCTCTCATTTAAATTTTAGAGACTCAAATCTAATCTGGAGAGTGTTTTTTTTAAGATGGGTGGGATGAATTGCTCTGTAGAAGTGACCTCATAGTCTCCTGGCCTTACTGGTAACAGAAGAATCTTATGTTGCTCAGATAACTACAACTTGGATGTAAATATATGAAGGCAAGAGAAAGGACCCTTGTCCTTAACCAAACACCTTTGGCTGCCTTGCCTCAGATAATAAACCTCTCCTAGATGTAGAGTACACCAAAGAGTGTTCAGTACTTCAGACCAGGTCTCATCATGGTCTTGCAAGAGCTATATTTCCCGGAGGGTTTTTCTAATAATTCATATTTCTACAGCAGTGTGACTTGCTAGAAATATGCACCGGTTCTTCATCCCTTAGAACGCACTTGCAGAAGTACCTTTCAAGACTTTGTGTGCCTTCCTTTGCAACCTCCAGTATAGAAAGACATTCAGATGCCTAGGGATGAGGAGAGAGCTCACTGAAAACTCTCACTAAGCTAGAGCAGCTGTGAGGCTACCCTAAACAATACCTTCCAGTGGAACCACTGCAGGTTCAGAGTTAAAACATTTTCAGTGTCCCCTTTATACCCGTAGGGGCTTTGGGGTATCTAAAACCTGATTTATAAACTGCAGAAGTCCTCACTGGACCCCACACAGCCATTGGTTTCCACATTGGGAACCCACAAAAAGAAAAAGCCTGGGTATGTTTAAAGTCTTCCTCATGCATTATTGAGGGAACAAATAGAGAACGGCCTTGAAGACCTTGATAATAACTTTTCCACATGCATATTTTTTCTTGTCCCACTGGTTAGTCTCTTGAGTAGGTCATGAGGATTCCCAAGCAATAAGAACTTTTAAACATAGATCATCCAACATCACCAAAGTGTGGGAACTATATCACAGTAGATGGCTTTCACTGTCTTCTTCCACGCCCAAAAGTTTTGTGGCCAGTGTTAACTCCCTGAACATGATGCGATCCCACCACTGCAACCTCATCTCCTGAACAGAGAACCCCCAGGTAGCCATGAGCAAAGCAGCTGAAAGAAGCAAAGGGTCCCACAAAGTCATTACCCTTTCTGCTTCTTCCAAAACCAAAAATTAACCCCTAAGGCAAATGTCTAGAGGAGCAGAGGTTAGCTCAATTAGACTGTCCTCCCAAAGTAGTAGCAAGGCTTCATAAAAAAAAGATTATGAGAACAATTTTAGTTAGAAGTTCAACCTCTCAAGGTAGTCAGTATCATGTTTTATATAAAACCTTCTTATTCACCCCTGACATCTCTAGGAAATAAAGCCATTCATCTCCCTGTGAAGAATTCTGAAGCAGGACTGTAGGAAAAGTAGACTGATCATGGAGGTAAACCCACATTGTTCATCAAGGGCACGGAAAAGAAAATGATGGGAAAATTGCAGGAAAGGGCAACAGACTCTGGATCCAGATCACTTTAAGTTCTGTGTCAGCTGTTCACAGTGCAGGGTGAGAACAACAAATGTGTGGGCACTCAGAACCAGAGGACATTTTCATGCACTTTTCTTAACAACACTAGAATAAGCCTTTTTTTAGGAAATCATAAATTTTTTTGTTTAGAGGATGGTCGTTATTATTTCTTCCAACATTAATCAAAGAAGAAGTCAATGTAAAGTGGAAATTCTCCTTCCCTTTACAAGATAGGTGTTGTCCTGGTTTCAGCTGGGACAGTTAATTTTCTTCCTAGTATCTGGTACAGTGTTGTATTTTGTATATAATTGTTGTTAATAACACACTGATGTTTCAGTTGTTGTTAAGTGATGCCACATCAGAAACTTTTCTGTTTTCCATGCTCTTCCAGCAAGAAGGTGGACAAGAAGCTGGGAGGGAGCATGGCCAAGACAGCTGACCTGAACGAGCCAAAGGGATATTCCAGACCACAGAACATCATGCTCAGTGGATAAACTGGGGGCAGTTGGCCAGGAGGAGCCAATCGGCTGCTCAGGGACTGCCTGGGCATCACTCAGTAGGCGGTGACAAATTGCATTGTACATTTCTTCTCTTTCTTGGGTTTTATTTCTCTCTCTTTTTGTTAAATTTTCATTATTATTTATTATTATTATTTATTTATTTCAACTGTTCAACTGTTCTCAACTGATGAGTTTTACTTTTTTTTTTTTTTTTTTTGATTTTTCTCCCCATCCCACTGCAGAGGGGGGAAGGGTGAATGAGAAACTGTGTTTAGTTGCCAGCTGGGGTTAAACAACAACAGGTATGAAAAATTTAAAAAAAACAATGTAAGTAGAGGGAAATAAGGCATATTCAAAACAAGGGGTTTGGGTGATGTTTTCCTGTTGATCAGTGACAGTGCTTAAAAAATTAAGTTTTTCTCCAGGATAAACTTTCAAATGACAGGAATCAAGAGTTCTGCTCAAGTAAATAACTGGTTGTGTAGAAGCTAGAGCTTCAGCTGGTGCTAACTCAATAATTTGATAGCTTTACTGCTCAGAAGACATGTGTTTACACTGAATAAACTCAGGTCCATGTTCAAGTATATTGAATTCTGAATATAGTTGAGCTTAACTGGTGTTAAGCAAAATAGGCCAGTTCTTCTTCTGATACAAAATGAATGTGTCAGCATCAAAATGAGGTGTTACATCTGGGAGAAGAGTTGACTGCTTTTATTTTCCTCTCCTGTGCATTACTAGAGTTTGGGGATCATCTCATTTATAAGAGGTCACGGGGATGTGGTGCCCCTAAAGAATTGCCCCCAGAGTGTGAGACACGTCAGAGGTGAGAAAGGCAGTGAATAGATTTAGGAAATATAAAAAAATATTGTGGAAAAATAACAGCTGATCGTGTTAACTGCATGTGACCCAGTGGAAGGCTGAATGTGCCCATGTTAAAAACCCAGGCACAGATGTGGACAAAAAACTTAGGAATACAGAACCTTCCAACATACACAGGCAAGATTCATTATTGTTTCACACAAAGGTTTTCAAGAAACGTGGTAGATATATGGAATATTCCCTCATATGTGATCACAGAATTTTTTTTTTCACAAAATTCTGGGAAACTTTTTGAGGGGACTAGCTAAATCTCTTACTTCAGTATAATTTCAGTGATAAAATCACCTTGATGGGAAAGGGTAACCCACATTCTTTGATTCTTCTGGTCAGAGTGCTCTACTACGTATTTGCCCAAAGGACAAGGAGTGTCAGAACCAATGTATTGGCCCTCCAATAAATACATCATAAATTCAGGGATTTTTTTCCTCTTCAGCTCTTCCAGCTGCATAATCACATCATTGTGTCCTAATAGTAGGCTTGTGAGAAAAATAGTGTTTTCTACCAATGAAGACAATGAGGTGCTGGAGAGTGTCCAAAGAACAGCCACGAAGCTGGTGCAGTCTGGAGCGCAGGTCTGCTGGGGAGCGGCTGAGAGAACTGGGGGGGTTCAGTCTGGAGAAGAGGAGGCTGAGGGGAGACCTTATCGCTACAACTCCCTGAAAGGAGGTTGTATCAAGGTGCGTGTCAGTCTCTTTTCCCAAGTAACAAGTCATAGGAAGAGAGGAAATGGCCTCAAGTTGCACCAGGGAAGTTCAGATTGGATATTGGGGAAAATTTCTTCACTGAAAAGTTTGTCAAGCACTGGAACGGGCTGTCCAGGGAAGCGATGGAGTCACCAACCCTGGGGGTATTTAAAAGATGTGTAGATGTGGCACTGAGGGAAATGGTTTAGTGGTGGTCTGGGCAGTGTTAGGTTTGAGATTGGACTCAGTGAACATAAAGGTCCTTTCCAAACTAAATTATTATAAGATTCTATGAATTAACTATGGTCTTATTCAAGGCAACAAATTATTATCTTTTCTTCCAGCTTAGTGAAAACAGTAACTTCTTCATAATCCCTATATGTTTTTCAGCTTAATATTGACTCTCTGAATTCAAGTCACAGATTCTCTAAACTTCCAGCAATGTTCTGCTTTCAGAAAAACATGAGTAACAAACTGAAGTGTCAAAGCTCCTTGTATTTATTATTTGAGATATATTCTGTTCCTCAAAATATTATTGACATATCACAAAATTATTGGCGCGAAAGGTAGTCTTTTGTTGCTGCCATCCCTGAACCCATTGCAGGCTAATAAGGGAAAAGTGTATGTTAAAAATACAAGATAATGTCTGGAAAATTGGAGCTCTTCAAGATAAAAACAAGGGGAAAATGCAAAGACTGTTCTGAGATACATCCTCAAGAGTGAAGATGAAGCCTTAGGTGGACCTTATATACCCAGATGTATATGACTGTAAATGTATAATATTATACATAGTATGATTTTATAAAACTGTACAGTTATAAAAAGATCACAATCATGGGTGATTCTCCTCCAAACCCAACAAGTACTCTGGTCTGGATGGACCAGTTGGTGGATAAGGAATTGGCTGGATGGTCGCACTGAATGAGTTGTGGTCAACAGCTCGATGTCCAAGTGGAGAGCAGTGACGAGTGCCATTCCTCAGGGATTAGTGTTGGGACCAGCACTGTTTAACATCTTTGAGACATGGACAGTGGGATCAAGTGCACCCTCAGCATGTTTGATGATGACACGGAGCTGTGTGGTGCGGTCGATGCACTGGAGGGAAGGGATCCATCCAGAGGGACCTGGACAGGCTGGAGAGGTGGGCCCAGGAAAACATGCAGTTCAACAAGGCCAAGTGCAAGGTCCTGCCCATGCGTCGGGGCAATCCCAAGCACAAATCCAGGCTGGGCGAGGAGTGGATTGAGAGCAACCCAAGGAGAAAGACTTGGGGATATTAGTGGGTGAAAAACTGACTCTGAGCCAGCAATGTGTGCTTGCAGCCCTAAAAGCCAACCATGTCCTGGGCTGCACCCAGAGCAGTGTGGCCAGCAGGTCAAGGGGGGGAAATGTCCTCCTACTCCTCTTTTGTGAGACCCCCCCTGCAGTGCTGTGTCCAGCTCTAAGGCCTCCAACATAAGAAAGACATGGACCTGCTTGAGTTGGTCTGGAGGAGGCTATGGTGATGATGATCAGGGGGCTGGAGCACCTCTAACAGGCTGGAGAGAGTTGGGGGGTTCAGCTGGAGAAGAAAAGGCTCCGGGGAGACTGTAGAGCAACCTCCCAGAGCTGAAAGGGGCCCACAGGAAAACCGGGGAGGGACTCTTGATCAGGGGGTGTAGGGATAGAATGAGGCGTAACAATTTTAAACTGAAAGAGGGGAGATTTAGATTAGATGTAAGGCAGAAATTCTCCACTGTGAGGGGGGTGAGGCCCTGGCACAGGCTGCCCAGAGAAGCTGTGGCTGCCCCCTCCCTGGAAGGGTTCAAGGCCAGGTTGGACGGGGCTTTGGGCAACCTGGGCTAGTGGAAGGTGGCTCTGCCTATGGCAGGGAAGTTGGAACTAAATAGTCTTTAAGGTCCCTTCTCATCCCAAACCATTCTGTGATTCGAACAATGATCTTAATGGGGAAAGAGTTTACTTACTGTAGGAATTTATCATTGAAGAGCAAGCTCTTCCTCTCTGTTAGCTTCATCCATTTTCCAGATGCAGTTCTGACTCTTATTTTAATCTCTTGACAAGGACTTGTGATAGCACCAATAATGTCATGAGATCTTGGCCTGCCAGGAGCTATGGAGATGCTGGATGGGCCAGGATTTGTCCTATGACCTTGATGGTAGGGCCCTTATGGGCTCACATTTTATTTAATACTCATTGGAAATGCAAGAAAACATGTTATTACTAGAGCCTTGTGTCTTTTATGTAATTCAGCGGGAGAAAGCTGTCACTTAATTCTAACTGTATCTGATTGTAAATTGGTCAATATACTACTGGAAATCTCATCAAAGAAAGATGAGGGGAAAAAAATTATTTACAAGTAGCCTAAGATGTGTGGTACGGAATTTAACTATGCTATAAATAATCTGTCCTGTTCTTGTATTGTTCTGATCTGATGGGAACCTGCCATGGATTTGTTTTCTTATTGATACCGAATGCCAAACTCTCAAAACATCTGCCAGCATCTTTTAAAAGCTTGTGTAAGAGCAAAGCTATACTGTGTCTGACATGTTCCTCAGTTGGGAACAGTCAGAAATAGGATGGAAAATGCTTCTTCCTTGCTGTGGGTTTTGATTTCCATTAATAATAGTTCTTTTGCATGTGACATGTAGGAATGTTAACAATCCAGAATAAAATATCTAATATTATAGTATTTAATAAAAAAAAATCCTATTATTCAGTGTTGTTTTAGAGAAGTGGTGCTTTTTCCAACAGCTTCCATGTTTTATTCGGTTCATTTTGATATATTCACATAGATTAAATCAGGTAGACGTGACTGATCTGCTTACATTAACACCAAACTCCTGGACCTAGAATTTGGACTGAACCAACATCTGCTAGGATTATATGCAAAAAGCAGCATAGCATGGAAGTATTCCTCTGCTATTTATGCCTTTCCAAATGTGATTACAATATGCTACAGAATAGCAAGTACTACGAAACTGGGAGATGGAACATGACTGACTTGTCCATAGACTGAGACTTTCCGTAGACTGAGACATTTTAAGACTGACAGCTGCACTGTAAGTCACTTTGTCAGTATTCATAGAACCTAAATAAAAGTGATGCAACCTGCTCAATAGACCGAAGGATACAAATAAATAAGTATTCTTCAGTTCTTTTGGTTTATTGGCATTGGTCTTTTCTCCTTTCTACTGTGAATTTGAACTCTGCACTCATGCCTCCTTTAGATTAGAGAGAAAGAAGAAGAAACACTTTAAAAATCTGGGCTTCTCTTAAAACTGCTACTTTTTTTTATGTGTGTGTAATTGGCTCCCAAAATGAATGCAGAGTCACCAGTTGCACAGTTAGGAGGAAATCAATCAGTTCTGATAATGGGGATAGCTTTCAGGTTTTGATGCTATGGCACTGGCAACATAAAAGTAAGTTTTTTCAGTGGGAAAGAAGTTGGGTTTTCCCCTGTCATATAAGTCAGTGGCTGTTTAAATTGAGCTTATAGATAAATTTGTTTTCACAGAAGCAACCTGACTCATCTATTGAGATATCTTCTGCTGTCATCTTATAGTTGACATTGCTGTGGTGGTAGAGTCTGTCTGGAGGATATTTATAACTGTCGCCTACTTCAGTAGGAAAAAAAGAATTTTTCCAAGCACCTACTGGCTCATTATTCCTCTCTGCTACACAGAATCATAAAAATGAAGTGCTGGAAGAGACATCAAGAGCAGAGGTAGTGTGAGCATACCGAAGTCAACTACAGGGGATGATTCTTTTTTGAAAATTAATTGGAGCACATGGGCTCACAGTCCCCTCAGCAAGACATACTAGCAAGTTCTTGGTATCTGAGCATGTGAGCAACCACGTACAAATAGACCCTTCCAATGCTCTTGAGGCAGAGGGCCCTGAGGCTGCTCCTAGGTCAAATCATACATTGGTTGGAAGTGTGTGGTCAAACAGCTCTTAGGTGACTTGTATGTGCTTTCGGAGGGAAACTTTGGGCTCTCTGCTTCTTGTAACATCTTCAAGGCATGTAACCTGTCATGCCCATGGATGCAGTACCCTGTCCCATCTGGCCAGCATCACCGTGAGGTCAGATTCACTAGAAGCTCGCTAATCCTGGGGTATTTCTTGATGTGTCCTGACACTGCTGGGTGCCAGGTGTAGCCTGCAGCCTGGCTGCCTTGGGGACAGCACATGTGCATGAGGCTGGGTGCAGAAAGCATCCCAGGCTTTGAGAAAATCATGACTTGCCTCCCTACATGACTGGTCTGGTGAAGTACATGGCTTGTCTTGGAGTTCCATGCTGCTGAGTCAGGGTTTGGATAGGCTACCCTGGAAGGAAACAGCAGCAGATGGATAAGAGGTGTTGTGAGCAGTGTGCTTGTTCCATTATCTGAACTAACAAAAATATCCTGCAGTAAAACCAAATGTCTGCTGTTCAGGGATCCAAAATGCTCATTTTGCAAATTAATTTTCTAACTTTTTTTTTTTTTTTTTTCTCAGTGGCTCCCAAAGGAGAAGTACCCCGCACTATCTTTGTAACTGTTCCCACACACAACAACAAACAACTAACAAGCCCACTAATCATCTCCTTTGCAAAGGGTGTAACTGAGCCTTCCTGGGACAAGTTAACTGCTGTTGGAAAGGGCTCGGGGGAATGATTAAAAATGTTCAGTAGAGAGTTGGTTCAAGGGGCCAGTGGCTGCCTTGACAGCTGGAATGTGCAGGATCTTGGGTTTATCAAAAGGCATCCCAGCCCTTCTTGACCCTCTCGGATTGAGTACTCACTGGTAGCTACTCTAAGGATAGTTTCAATAGTTAACGTCTTCCCTTCTTCCTGCTTGACCAACTGGCAAAATTTGGAATGCCACACCAAGATGTGTTTATGGTGAACAGTGCCACAGGGGATTATAAAAAGAGTCTTTGTAACAAGCAAAGAAGTTTTGATGAGAAAGGGAGTGGCAGAATTTTGGGTGTCGAATCAGCCAAATTGTAATAATCTGGTAGGAGAGGATGTGTCCCATCTTGTAGGGTGAGCCAGGTGGATTTTACAGTGGTAGCAAAAAATTAAAAGAAACTAACCACAAAGAGAGCTCCTGTTCACAGCTACCATTTTAAGGAACAGGAGGCATCCTAATTCAGCCTCGTCTATATCACTAGTTCTCATTAATGAGAATGGGAATTAATGGCCATGGGAATTAAAGTGCATGCAGGCTGTTATGTGCCCAGCCAACAGTAGATGATCCACAAGGAAGACCACAACGTGGAGCTGTGGGGAAAGTGGCCAATTATCAGTGTGAACATGTATTCTCCTTCTGTAGAAAGGGGAATGAAGTACAGTGGAGACACTGTCAATAGCTGAAGGCATAGATAACGCTAGAGTTCAGGATCTCTCTTCAATAGATCTCAGAAGAAATTCCGTCAAACTGTGAACTGAATTATGACTTGTAGTAAACCCAGAAACCTTCTTTGGGTTTACAATGGAGAAAGCTGAGAAGAGGAGGAGGGGGACAGAAGACTCATAACAAAGCACAGTTTGGGAGATCTAGCTGCTGGTGAAAAGGCTGCCGCGCAGGCTGTGGCTCATAAACAGCTGTGAAAATACCCCCCAGTACTGAGTAGGAGACTAGGATGTCCTTAATGATAGAACCAAAAGCCACAAGTTAAACATGACAAAGGACGAGAAAACAGAGGACAACTTCACACTTGTGTATTTTCCACTTGAGGCACAGTTTGTAAGTGGTTCCTTTTCAGTGAACTCCTAGGAGCTGAACAAGAGCCAGGGCTCAAAGGCAGTGTTGGAAATGTAAGGTGAAGATGTGGAGTTGATGCATCTCTGTGCATCACATCATACCTTTCACCTTCTGTTCACCATCAGCTTACCGATGTCCTGTGCCAATCTCCTAGTAATATTCAGGTCTGAGCTAATCCTTTCTTATGTCTTGACCAACAACCAGGTACTGTACTGCTGTCACCAAAACACTCTGCCCCCCTGTTCTTTAGGCACTGGAGATAACCCTGTGTCATCTACATATGCAGCTGGCCACTTTTCACCAGATCCTCAAACATATGTTCAGCCCTCTTCTAATCCTTCACACTTCTCCTCCCTGTACCTTCTTCTGGTTCCTTGGCCAGTGAAAGCAGCTGAGCCATTTGGGACAGAGCTAACGCTAAGGAGAAAACTGTCGTCACATACATCAGTTTTCACATGGCCTAAAATCCCCAGGTCTGATGTTTTCTATTAGCTAGGCATTTATGACAGCGTTGAGTTAACCAACAGGAAATGCTAAATAAGGGACTTGTGTGGAATTGAAGCTGTATTCGAATGGCAAAGAGCATTAACTCCCTGACCTTGTGTTCCACCGTCCTCTAGATCAATCCCTTCCACACCACTCTGTTCTTGCATGCTCAGCTCTGAGCTTTCTCACGTGGCTTCTTTCAACAGCTTTTCCAAGGCCAGTTCTCACAGTTGATGCTCCTGCCTGGCCAAAATCCCTTAAGTGACAGAACGACTCTTTTCAAGCAATTGTATTAGGAATTTATTTGTTTGAAAACAGGCTGGATTGCTTCTCCTGTAAGGGTTTTTCTACTCATTCAATAAAGCCAGGTGACATGCCTACTACACTACCACCTGAGAAGGTGGATATTCTTTAGTACTGACAGGTTAACATGACTTCAGTAACTCCTATATCTTGAGAAAAAAATGAGTACTCTCCCTGTTCAGTTTCACCCCTATCGCTGCATGTGATGAATTTAGTTTTTCTGACTAAAGGCTAGTTGCATCACTTAAATGAGTTCAAGCACTTCAATGCAGTGTGGAATGTTTCCAATGTATCTGCCACAAATACTATATTTGAATGTCATGCGATAAAAATAAACATAATGTTTATTCTAGGTCTGTGTTTAAATAGAGAACTACGGCTGAGATTAATTTAGTACTGGAAAAAAAAAAATAAAAATCATCTGCCTTAACTGATTTCCTACTCCAACATGCTCCTCGGTGTTTCTTCCAGCCCAGTAAAGACATATGAATGGAGAAGCTGTCACCTAATAATGTGACTTATTCCAAGAGCAGGCGCATATAACAATAAATATTTAGCATGCTGAGGATCTTATTACTGCCTATGGCATTGCAGTGAGAAATGTGTTTTCTCTTACTCACTGGAAAGTTACTGCTGCTTTATTTCTCATTTTGTTGTGGTTTGATGATTCAAGAGTAAAAGGACATTCCAAGAAAGTGTGCAATCTGTCCAGGTCAGCCCTTCATTTCTGCTTTGTTTTCTTTTATTCAGATCAGTTACAGGGAAACTGTCTCTTATTGGGCAGTTTCCTCAGTTCTAAGTTGCTCTCCTCAGTTAGGTTTATTACACAACCTTCTTCAGATGAAGTGGTCGAAATCATACACAGTATTTCAGAGGTTTAGCACAGAAATTGTTATATGACAATTGATGTATTCTCCAGCAGTGTTTGGTTTTAGACACACAAAGAAGCAGTTCTCTATTCCTCAGAGCACGTACAAACAGATGCGTGCAGGCCTGGTAGAAGCAGTAACCTATCTGTAGCTCTTGCTGCTTTAGGTGTGGTGTTCGTAGATTAATGGTCTCTAAGGCACAGTTGAAAGACAAAAGGTTGCCAAGTGCGACTCTCTCATTGCTCACAGCTGCAGCAACAAGGGCCCATTTCTTCAGGCTGCCAGGCAAGTCAAAGGATGATTTGCTTCCAGCGCACTGCTTGTTCAGTGTCACTGTGGGCTATGATGGCTCAGGAGGAACCATTCATGTAGCTCCACTACATTTAAGTTTTCTGAAATAAGTTTTTGCTCAGCATTTACATGAGTTTCAAGGTCAACGCACAGCAATTCAGTAATTAATCTGGGTCAAAGCTTGGCTGAGACTGAGAGTTGAAATTTGTCTTTACCTAATTTCTCTGCCCCTATTGTAACTTCCCTTTACATGTATAAAATTAGTCTTTATATATCTGATGTTCACAGAACAAGCAAAGGACACCTTGATGGGAAGCTTGCAGTTATTCTCCTTGGGAGGTTTTATCTTTTCCCCATACTAAAGGAAAATAACTTTCTTTTAAGTGTTTTTCCAAAGGTGTCACTTAACCACCCAATAATAAAATCACCATAATTAATTATATTTCCATTCCATTCACTCTTTTTTCTCTGGGAGAAAAGGAATTCTGCCGTGTCTGTTTCTAAAAATGAGCACTTTATTGTTCAAAATGTCATGAGTGACCTTCAGGTTTACTCAAACTGAAGAATAAGTGCTGCAGTGAAGTTGTCCAATGAGTTGGGGGTTTTTATCAAAAATTATTTTGTGCCCAGAAAGAATGGAGATAAGTTTGCAGAAAACTTCTCAGAAGGGCTATAAGAAAATAGAAAGAAATTTGAGGGAGCAGCATATGAAAACATTGGGTCAGGTTATGAACCCAAGTACTTGAGTGTAAATTGAGGTAAACATCTTTAAATTGATAAAGGGAATTCTATATTACTTCAGGAAGTAATAAAGTGATAAATTAATTCTATATAACTTCAGGAAGAGTATGCTGCTTTCTTAAAGCTTTGCTATATGACAAGTTAGGTCTTTCTGTTAATTCGCTGGATCATACTCAGTGGAATTTATCTTTTCATTTTCAAGGTCATGTTACCAAAAATTCAAATGAATTAGAGGTATGTCGCACCTGTGTGCCTTCTCACTGCTGCACTCACCGTGAACATAGATAATTATGGGGAGAATCTCACTTTTATATGCAAGACACTTTCCTAGTTTGGGAGTATAGCAAAGGGCCTGTAAGTGTGCAGTGAGATTTGACAAGTTGGAAAAATAAATATTTGGTTGAGGATAGAAACATTTCACAAAACTACTTGTATTATTAACACCTGAAGATGCAATGATAGCATGTCATGTAGCACAGTAAGGGATATGAAATGCATTCCTTACCTCTTTTATATCTAGAAGATTAAAATAATATATAATATGTAGAACTCAGTACAATGCTTTTATGGGCAAGACTGGGCAAGGCAAGAAAACGCAATTGATTTGGGGGATGTTTGAGTTTATATACTAAGATCCGTTTTCTTGCAAGTGTTGCATGCTTTGCACTCTTGATCCCCACGTTGAAAAGCAGGAACTGCAATACTCCAAACTCCCTTCTGACTTTGTAAAAATTTTGCAGCCTTTTTTAACATCCCTTTGGAGACTGTACTTGACTGAATTGGGTTTTTTTTAGTTCAATGCCGGAGAATTACAGAATTTAAAAAAGGAGTCCCAGAGCTATTCATTTACTATCTTACGGCTGGATCACATCCAGCTTTGAGGTACAATCCTTTAAAACTTTCCCAGACAGGTTCCTAATTAAATTACAACACAGAAAATTTAGGGTAGTCTTGTCAAGACATTTAAAAGTATGGCAGACTGGTGGCTTGAACAAATGAAATTAGGCAGCTTTGGGTTTGGCCTACAGGTTACTGAAAGATTAGCAGGTCATTTATGCCAAGATTAGTTCTGAAAGTCATTTTTCTTTGCTCATTCTCAAGCTCATTCTAACCACCACACAACACAAAGATCCTCAGAAGCTCACTGTCCTTTTTTGGACAGCTGTGATCTGCCTACATGGAAGGATGGAACTAGATTGGTACCTTGAAGCAGTCAGTGCTGAAGTAACTCAGATCTTCAGTGTATTTGTTTTGGGCCACTTGGGGTGATCTGACATTATGTACAGTATATCCTAGTGCATAAAAGACTTTATATATACAGTGTCCATGCCCTTCCTGCCTTGTGATGGGCCATGAACACCCTATAGAACCCTTGTTTCATTGGCTTCTCATTTATAAAATAATTCAGCCCTGGATAATGCCCCTGCCTTTGCATACCTGGAGGGCTTACCAGCCAAGCTCTCTGCATGGTATAGATGGCATGGCACGCTGCCTGTAGTGAGACCAAAACAGTCAGTGAGCTGGCATATGAAACCCCGAGAAAACTGCAAAGCAGGAGGGAACTGGCTGCTATGTATATTTTGTGCTAGGTGTCACTACGAGGGCAGAATGTAAAAAGAGGGAGTGAAAATCTGACCGACAGGGACAGTAACATCTACACTTCAGATTTCCTGCAGTCCTATAATAGGAATACACCTATCTCACTGAACACAGATCTTCTTTCTTGTCTTGGCTAAGAAAGCCTTCACTATCTCGATTCAGTTTTGCTGTAAATAGTTGTAACATAGCAGCAGACAAAACACTGACAACCTCCTGCCACTACTGATGTGCATTTGTGACCCTTGAGAAACTTTGCCTGGGACCAAAGACCTCCAGAATCTTCTTCCAACTAATATTTATGTGATTCCATGCATTAAAGACATATAAAAATGTCTTAATCTGCTCGTTTCTTACTAGCACTTCAGGATTTAACTTTAAAAGCAATCATTTTTTCCATTTTTTTTTTTTTCCCATCTACCCCTTATAATAGTGTAATTAAGAAGCAAAATTCTTCATGTTGTCCAGTCACTGCAGGTACAGGGCACAAGCCCTGTAGAGTGTCATGGCCGATGCCTAGAATGATGTTCACTGTGGCAAGGGAGGGAGTGAGGCAAGGATTTGGGGAGAAAAGAGGGAATACAGAAGGAAGCCAATGTTCTCTCTGCAGATAAAGTAGAACATTACAGAAATCGACAATATAAAATGCTTTCACTAAGAAGGCATGGTCTGAGATATCATGACAATTCAATTTTCTCGCTTATTTTTTCTTGCTTTTGCCTAGTAAAAGCCAAATCTGTAATTAATTGAGTCACTGACAATGACTGAGGCAAAAACAAGTAGATTTGAGGCCAATTACCAGCCACCGAGTGCTCATGACTTTGGGTCATTGCATGAGCTTTTTTTAAACTGACGACACATTCACAGGCAGGATGCTTTAAATAAAATGATAGAAAACTGGAAGTAGATTTTTCTGAGGGCATTTGGGATCTTTCCAGTAGGGTTGTCTTGTGAACTGTGACCAAAAAAAGTTTGTGCAGTCAGACATCCTAGCTGGTGGCTTCTTATCCCAGTCTGGAGGGAAACTGCACACATAGTTCCGTACACTGACCGCAACAAACAGGGAATGTGATTCTTACACATGCTTCTCAACCTTTCTAGAATAAGGGAGTTTGAGAACATTTTCTAGTATGTTTTTAATGGAAAAGACCATCTTGTGGTGGAATTATATTTAAGTGTGGACGGGAAATCTATGTCATTAACATTTGTTCATCGCCATGTGGTCATTGTATATCTATCACATTTTTCACCAGGTCATTGTTCTCTAAGGCAACCTCCAAGTGTACCAGAGGTTTCTGAGAGGGTAAAATGTGGACTACAGCTCCAGCATGGTGGTTCCAGCTTGGAAATCAATAACTTAGAGCAGGCCTTAATGGAACGGAAACATTTCCTAACGGAAACAATTGTCACTACACGCATAGGACTGTTGAGGAAAGGGATGTGGTGATGTGAAAACTGTGGCAGAGGGGAGGAATCACAAGTACAGAAATGATCAGTCTTGGTGAAAACTGGAGGAAAACTCAATTCTTAGGACGCACTCCATGCTGCTTCAGTGAAAAGGCTCTGCATCAACTGCCTTAAAGGTAAATCCTCCTATGGCATGTTCAGATTAGTAGTAGATACACCTTATGGGAGTAACAATATGTCAGGATATATATTCAGTAATACTCCATCATCCTCTAAATGGGATTGTTCAACTGTCCTTACCAGAAAATTCTTAAAGAGTGGCTGTTCGAGGGACTCAAAAATCCTCTAATATGGATAATGACAGGTATACACTCAACAGTATGCAAATGTAAAAACTAGCCATTGTAAATAAATTTTGTCTTCTAATAAGCTGTTAATTATATTGAATTAGAGAACATAAAAATGTAAATTGTTCATTTGCTTCTACAGAATCTATGATGAATGAAGTCTCAGTTCACATGATAAATCAAAGTTATATCAAAGAAAATACAAATGTGTTTGTAAACACAAATTTCTTAAAATACTTTTTTTTTTTTTTGTCTTTCAGTAAGCCTGAATTATATACACTGTCCAGAGTTTGCAAGATAAGACAAAAAAAAAAATCTAATGGTGAACTTGACATACTGAAGAGTGCACATCTGTACTCAAAGTCATGTTTTGAGACCTGATTTTAAACCGGTCCTTCCGTAAACTTTGGCCATGGGTTTGTCCATCACTGTTGGCAATGGGCACAAACTGAAATGCAGGAGGTGCCATATGAGCATAAGGAAACACTTTTTGACTGTGAGGGTGACCGAGCACTGGCACAGGTGGCCCAGGGAGGTTGTGGAGTCTCTCTTCTTAGAGATACTAAAAAAACAACTAGACACAGTCCTGAGCAGCTGGTTCTAGGTGGCCTTGCTGAGCAGAGACCTTGAGAGGTCATTTCCAATATCAACCATTCTGTGATTACATGATTTTTCTTGAACAGGAGAAAATGATCAACCTTCCTCAAAGTTCTTCCTTCAGAAAATAAAACTTAACAACACTACACGTAAACACCTCAATGGTTTGCAGGGTGTGAAAAGCATTTTGTTTGAAAGGTTGATGTAGGTATTTTGTTCACCACCTCCAAATGCACATAACTGTGAACTTCAGTCTATCTTACAAGGACAGTGTAACATCATCTGCCAAGACTGAGCAGTCAAGTGTATAATAACCTCAATCTGCAGCTCCTGCAAGCTGTCCCACTCCTTTTCTGCAGCTGAGTGATTCTTGGAGGGTTCTGAAAACTTCCATACCCTTGTAGATGTCAGGGGGGAGACCCAGAAGGAAACTTCAAGAAAAAAAATCTGAATTTATCTTCTTGTTAACAGAAATGGTACTTGTCATCAGTATGAATCCATTGTTCTATTAAAATATGTTGAAATTCTATTGAAATTACCTCCGTAAACATGTTTAAAATGTCACAAAAGTCTTCCAAAGTGACAACTCCATGATTCATTCCACTCTCACCTCAGCACTAATAAACTGCTTCATTCTTCTCAAATCATAGGAGTGACTTCAAATGAGGTTTGGGGGGATGAAAGTGGTGAGAGCAATTAGCAATCAGAAACATCATTAACAACTGTAGTGTAAAGGCAGGGAAAAGAGTGGAGGGTTTTACAGCAAGTGTTGATAAACGGCAGCTTCCCTCTCGCTTTGCTTTTTTATTTTTTCTTACATTCTAGTTAAAGGGTAAGTCTAGACTTTAAATGAGCAACAAATAGCTCCCAGAAACACATTAAACACCCATCATATAATTGTTTTTCACCCTGCCTCTTCTTACAAAGGTAAAATAAGGACCTTGTCTTTGAACAGTGGGATAGTCTAAGTTAGAGATAAGAGTACCGAAGGCAAAGATGTAAAGAAATCAGGAACATATAACACAACAGCTGCCTGATAGAGAGGAAAAGGACCCTTGATCAAGAGGGCCTGGAGATACAGCTGAATAATAAATGAATGATTCTCACAGACAGCTGGAGAAATGTAATCACCCTTCAAATCACACCGTGGCTAAATGTGAAGCTGAGAATGTGCTTTCTTATCTCAGAGTCCCCCGGGACAATATATTCCAGGTGCCTGATAAAGAGAGTTTCCTCTGCTGGAGAACTGTTGAAAGGCTACACCACAGGACTGAATGAATTTTATCATTAAATAATAGCCTTGGCCTTTTTCGTCTTTATTTTTGGAACAAGAGTGCAGCTTTTCCCAGTAAAGGGCTCAGATCCACTTCTTTCATAAATACTAATGGCCACCCCATTCTAACAGTGCAATAAGAAAAGGGTTAAGGGAAGTTATTTGGACACCTACAGCTATTTGACCTTCTACTCTTTATTCTTTAGCAACAGGACTGTTGGGAGGAGGAGGGAGAGATATTGGTTTCATGGGGGGTTGATCTGCCTCTTCTGATGTCAGCAGCGCTTTTGCCACAGAAATAAAAAGCTTTACAGGATATGTGTAATGAACAGAAACAACAGCTCATTAATTGCACAGCAGGGTTCCAGGGACCCTTGGTGTCCCATTGGTTTTTTTAGCATCTTGACTGGTCCCATCGAATTTGATGCGTTATTAGTGTTTCACATACTTGCTCATGTTTCTAAAGTTACTCAGCTCTTCAAGAGAAGTGCACCCGAATGATGAAGCTGACAGTCCAGACATCTGGATGTAGGCTGGTTAATGAGCGTTTACTCCGATTTCTGCCCTTTTCCTAGAAAATTCACTTAGGGCAGGGAAGATGGGGCAAATTACATTGCTATGAACTTGTCTACTTCTTTCAAAGGCAATATATCAGCTTCTGCATCCAAAGGAAGATGAGCTTTATCTAAAAATTGCAGTTATTGACTTCGATATCCTACACTGATGAATAAACTTGTGTATTCTAATAGAGAAACTGGCTTCATCAAGAATTTTGCATACAGGAGAAGCACTCAGGTGCAGTTAGTCACTTCTTTATACTTCTAGCAATTATAACTGACAAGACTAATAAAATACATCATCTTCTGAGGTAGTATGGATGCATCCCTTATTTAAAGCCAATGTCTTTTACTGACGAGGTTTGGTTTTGTGGCTTTGGGACATCTGTCTAAAAAAACCCACCATTGGTGTTAGAAATGACTAGGCGTTAGTGGTTACAATGGTGCCCACTCTTCAACAAGGTTTGTACCACTTTCCAGAGAAAGCTGCAAGTTAACATTCATGAACTGAAACAGCCTGCTCTTCTAAAAGAAAAATATGTCTTCTTAGTAACGTTGCTTCTATTCCCTTCTATAAATAGCAACAGTTTATAAAATAAAATAAAATAAAATAAAATAAAATAAAATAAAATAAAATAAAATAAAATAAAATAAAATAAAATAAAATAAAATAAAATAAAATAAAATAAAA
>NW_020799098.1:2886042-2956183 GCF_003259725.1 Athene cunicularia | reverse complement strand
AAAAAAAAAAAAAAAAAAAAAAAAAAAAAAAAAAAAAAAAAAAAAAAAAAAAGAGCCACAGAATGATAGAATCTCAGTATGTTTTTTGTTGGAAGAGGCCTTAAAGATCATTTAGTTTCAAACTCCCTGCCACGGGCAGGGCCACCTTCCACTAGAACAGGTTGCTCAAAGCCCCGTCCAACCTGGCCTTGAACCCTTCCAGGGAGGAGGGATGAATGCTGTGGAAGATATTTTCTTTGCTTGATTCTTCTGAAGGTGGCACTTACTCAATTTTCTACCCCTGTCCTTTGTATTCCTTCTGCTAGAGAACAAAAGAATCAAGTGAGATTTCGATTCCATATTATACACAGTGAATAGTAGGACTGTTCTCTGAACAGATTTCCCTGTAGTTTTTTGGTCTTAATGTATGACTCCATGACAATGTGATCCTATGTTATTGATGTTATGTTCTTCACCTTCATCCTCGATCCTGTGTATATAACGCTTGCAGCGTGGTTGTTCCAGAACTGGGACTTTCTCATGTTTCAACGCAGTATGGTCATAAAAACTGTTCTCTGGTGTCTGCTTTTGCTTCCTGAAAGTAAGAGGTGGATCTTGGCTTGAAGTTCCTGCAAATACAGGAAGAACTACAAGACATCCTTCCAGGCTGTGTAGTGATAAGACAGTCCCTGCCCTAAAACACAGTGTTTACTATGGTAGGATGTTTTGGTAATTCTCCACAGATATCTTTCTATTGCCATCTCATAGTTCAGGAAGACTGATAAAGCACTAAAAATACGGTACCTACAATGTCTGTGGATATATGCTGCATACACTCGGTGTGTGGGAGCCTTGGGCCAAGCAGTATTAATTGGAACAGCTCCATTGACTTTGGTTGAATGCCAACAAGAGGGAGCTTGATTCTTCTGATTTTCAGAGCTGTTAGTTGCTCATGTTGAAGCTAGACTAATGTCTTGATTTTCGTGGGGGTGTGCTAATTTGCTGGCTGTGTTTAATGACCCTGACAGCTCCTGAACCCACACAAAGAATCCTGAAAAAGGAATTCACATTGTCGCTTTCTGAGGAGGCCTGTACCTCCTCTAATGACTATGTCCTAATTAGCTCTTGTAATTATAACCGAAGCTTTGACACTCCTGTGATGTATAACAAGTTTTAGGTTGAGCCAAAAGTACATAGTGTTCTTTCCTTGAAACTGGGAGTGTCTGCAGATGAATTATTGATGAGGATTTCTATAACAGCCCAGGTTGATTCTCCTTAGGACAGTCTTCTATTGCTATGAATACTAACTTGAATTCTCTACGTAACTAAGAAATGTGCGTATAATTTATTGACAAGGACACTGGAATATCTGCATTAAGAGTGGCTGTGTTGTTAAAGAGTAATTCAAGACCTTCAAAGTTCCCTTTCAACTAGTTCCAACTGTTATTTAATAATGTGAGTTCGGAAGCTGTGGAATGACTGTGTGTTTAGAAAAGCTCACAGTCACATTTGATAATTTGACTCATGCCACCAGAATGAGTCAAGGCTAACTCTGTCTTTTGAGTCTTATACATATTTAATGCAATGCCAAATGTTAGTCAGATAACACCAAAAATACTATATATTCTATAAATATACTCCTTAATTCTTTAGTCGATATTATTTATTGTTTTCTGAGCTAGAACACAATGTTACATTTCTTCATAATTTCACCTAGTTGCTGTATTCTCCTGAGGACGGACTGTTTCACAAAGGTGGGTAAAATATCTTTACTGCCAAGCTGTTTCATGTAAATGCAATACCTGTGTAATTTTCACTGCTCATTCCAGGCCCATCATTTCATCCCATCCCATCTGTTCGCCTACTTGTATGAAATGCTTTTAATCTCAGAAAAATATGTTGCCTATGGCAATCCATTCCTTCCTTGGTAATTACTGCCCTTCAGGTATTGTATGGCAATATCCAGATCTTCTAGTGTCTCTCACACATAAGTGCTGTGTCGGAGAGTGGCTCCGCTGTTGAGAAGCTCTTCTGGGATGACGGTGCTCCCTTTCATTCAGTGCTCTCTGCGGTTACTCCAGCTGCCCATAATAACAACAAGCTGGAACGTCAGGCCCGGAGCCAGTCGATGGAGACACTGCCAACCCTCCAGGAGCTTATTGTGATATTCATTTTATACACTGCTGCCAGAGAAAAACCAGCAGGAGGAGATTATGGATCAGATGTGCTACTTATCTAGTCATTAAAGGACAGACTGTACGAGGGTTTGGCAGTTTTCTTGTGAAGAGTTCAGTCTGCTTGGTACACTCAGAAATTCCACGCAGAGAAAAAGCAAAGCAACTGACTATAAATGCATGAATCGGATGGAGCAGTAACAAGAATGCTCTATGCTACCTTTAACAGAGGGAGGGCAGTCTTCACTGGATGCACTGTAAGGTGAAAACATCAGCACCCTTGTGAAGTTATGACAGTTCATCTTCATGTGGAGATTCGGGACTAAATTGCCTCTGGCACAAGAAAGAAATCAGGATCTACGAAAGTCCTTTCCTTTATGCAAGGGACAGGATCTGGACAGAATCTGGTGCTGTCTCTTCTAGACTCCATGGAGTAGTCGGAAGAGCTTTGAGGGATGGAAATGTCCTGGCTACACTGCTCAGCCCAGATGCCCTGTCTAAACCCAGTCAGCTGTCTTGACTGCATCTGGGTTTTATTGCCCAATCTCTTCTGGTCCTAATATTTGGACTACTTCGATTTGTAAAAAATTACATCCTTTTGCATTTAAGAGGGTTAATGAATGTAGGAGGTTCTACACTACTTTGTCAACCTTCCTGCTCCTGCATAGAGCTTGAGCTAGTTTATTTGTATGTCCTGGAAAAAGTTCTGTCAGTCCATCACAGAACACAATCCTGCTCTGTGGAGCTTCACCATTCAACCATTGCAGCTGGATGCAGGTGCTGTACCTACCTCCACAGAAAACAAACAAACAAACAAACAAACAAAAACAACAAACAACTCTAGCTTACCAGAAGAGCAGCAATTTGGGATCTGCTTGAACAGGATTCCTAGAAGGGAGGGTTTCTCTCATCATGAGCAAGGCTTTGAAGTTAGACCAGCTGATGCAACATGAGCTCCCAAAATCTGAATACTCATGCCAGAACCATCATCTCATCGCACAGGATTTGCTTTATGTCTAAATATGGCTACAACTGGGTTTTATTCTACATATTTCTAACTTTTGACAGAAACTCTCAAAGAACAATCACACTATCATGTGAAACAACCTAGAGTAAGACCTTAAAAAGAACAGCAGTAAATTTACTGCTAGCTTTCTGCAGACTTCCAGAACTGTAAAAATGCCAATACCTCATTGCTCTTGATGATATAGGTGCTTCAAAGACACCTTGTGACAAGTGTTAGAGAATGAGTTCCTTTTGCATTTCACATTCGCAGCCCAAGGGTACAGGTTCAGATCTCTTTTTTAACAGGCTGATTCTGTCCAGCTGGGCTTCACTTTCCACCAGAGGGGCTGCATGAAACTTTCCTGAGATAGTATTTTGTCTGATAGCCCAGCTACAGAACAGTGGTGCTTTGCCTGTATGAAGCTTTTTCTACTGACCCACTGAGGCATTTCACAATGTTCTTGCAACAAATCTCACCAGTTTTGTAATTCTTATGGGTTGCTGTAAATGGCCTTTTAGGTTACTTGTACCTCCTGCCAGCACAGCTCGATGTGTTAGAGACACAATATACCTCTTGACTAGAAAATTTCTGCCAGCATAAGGCACTTCATGAAATGCAAAACTATTTCTGCAAATCTGTACTATTATCAGAAAGGTTCACTTCACTTAAACCCTACATAGTGGATTTTTGCTGGATTAACCACAGCCACATTGATGGGAGACTAACCCTGTCAGTTAAGTCAGCTGCCAAGATTGTCCATGAAATCAATAGAGAAATATTTTTTTAAGAAATCCCTTCTATCCCAAAATAGGTGGAGGGAAAAAGAAACTCCTTTTTTCTGCAGACCACAGGGGGAGCTTAGATATATTAAAGTTAAAATCTAGACTCATTTGATCCAAAATGAATCTGGGCCTGGACATGCTTTGATAGTGTAACTGGCTTGCCATTGCTATAACTGGTGAAAATTTCTCTAGATACAATCACTGTTAGAGTAAGAAACTTTCAAGGCATAGAGTGAGGCAGGAGAAGAACGTGACAAAATCCACCTCTAAAGCACAAACTCCTTCCAAAAACCAAAAGAAAACTACTTAAAGATTTCCTCAGGATTTTAACAAGTTTAGTGAGTTTAAGAACCCTTTTTTCTGCCCACCACAGTACACAATCCAATGAGCTACTTTAAAGGGCAACAGGAGACAATTCAGATGTTTTTTTCAGGATAATTCTGCTATTATAGATGAAAAAAGAAACTATGCAAGAGTGCCAGGAGGTATGGTCCTGATATGGTTAAAAGATCAGGAATGAATGGTAGGAGTAAATGATTGGTTTTCATAATGAAGGGAAGTAACAAAAAAGATCCTGTAGGAAACTGTGTTGCTGAACACATTCACTAGTGACCTAGAAAAAGTAAAAACAGCAAGGCTGAAAAAAATTTCTGCAAATATAAAGCTATTCCAGAGCAATTGTGTGAAGAATTGGAAAACAAAACAAAACAAAAACAAAAACAAACAACAACAACACTTTACAAGATTGGGTGAGAAATAAAATCACAGAACAAATGCACTGTGGATAAATGTGAAGTGAAGGGGGTGAAGGATGTAAAGGTGGATGCCTGGAAACAAATCTAATGGGGTCTCATCAGACCATTACAACTCAGGCAAGAGCTTGATACTACAGCGACGGTTCCATGAAAACATCAGCTCGGAGTTCAACAGTAATCAGAAATTTCTAAAGCAAATGCTAAGAATCATGAGCAAAGAAATAGAAAGAAAAATAGATCATTATGACGCTGTATAAATTCATGGTTCTCCCAGACTCTGAGTACCACCAGCCATTCTGCCACTCAGTTTGAAAAAGTGATGTACTATAAAATCTACCAAGAAGGACAATTAAAGACATGGAGTAACTTCCATCCAAAGTGCAGTTGCATTGACTGTCCTGGGGAAAAAAAAAAAAGGGGAAAAAAAAAAAAAAAAGATGGATTCAGACACTGGACAGAGGTCTACAGAACTGTGGACGAAGAGGACCAGGGAATTACTTATTTTCTCACCAAATCCAAGGCCCAATCTAGCAAGTGCTAGGGTAGGAAGGGCAGTTTTCCTACAGTATGAGGTATACCTGGGAACTCATTGCCAAAGGATGTTTGGATGATAGAATTTAGGAGGGAGAAGGGATAGATGTCCTTCTCAAGGGAGAAGACATCTATTGAATTACTAAATTAGCTCGGAGAAGCACTACTCCACTGAAGATACAGATTGGGCGGTTCAGCTAGGAGATTTGTCTCCCTTCAACCTCCCTTTTGTGGCTTAGATATCACTAAAGAACTTCAAGGTTCTGAGGAAGTCCTAGCAAAAGTTCAGCAGCTCATAATGCCCTTGGAGGAGACCTGTGTCACTGGTGGAACTGCTGGTTGTACTGCTGTGCTCAGATGCGGCTGAGAAATGTCCATATTTGCCTGCTCCTCATCACTGTGAGCCTGACAGGGCACAGCAAGCACCACATCCAGTGCCCAGAGAGAGGGCATCAATGCAGAAAGAGACTTTGTTCTTGCTCACATCTGCTTTGCATCTGAATCTGCAAGCGAGTGGTGGATTTCTTGATACTTTTTTTTTTTTTTTTTTTTTTTTTGGGGAGGGAGAAGAATCTCTTGCCATGCTTCTGAAATTCACTGTAGAGGGTTTGGTTGGCAAGCTGTGTGCAAGGTACCACCCCATGGTCCTCCTTGGGCAGAAGACAGCTTCAGAAGAAACTTGTATTTGTCACATTGGAAATATATTCTTATTGGAAATCTCTAATCCAACCTCCAACCCAAATTAAAGTATTGGCAACAGTGGATCAGGTCAGATGGGCCTTTTTCTAACTGAGTGTTTGAAGGACTACATGGGTCTCTACTACACAGCTCTGGACATCCCATCCCAAATGAAAGATTAGTTTTTTCTTGAGCTTAATGAAGATTGCATGAGCACAAGGACTTCTTTGAGTGTCTGGTGGGGTCTTCCTAGGAAAGGTGGCACATGGGAAATGAAAACTTGAAGTCTGTGGGCCAAGCTTGGTAAAAGGACAGAGAAAGAAAAGAGTGAGATGCTAAAACAAGTTTTCACAGAATACCTGTTTGAGGTTGCTCCACAATGTTAGATAATTCAGTGTATATCTGAAATGCTGGGGTTTGAACCCCAAGCCCCAAATTAAGGCTGACATGTGGGTGATTCCCACAGCCCTTCCCAAAGGGGGGTGAGTTTCCCTTTAGGCTTCCCCCCAGGGTGCGGCAGCCTTGCAGACAGAGCCATTGGGTGAACGAGCCCCAGGTGTCTGCAGTGAGTAACCCAAGGTCAGGTGTCCCACTGAGGGGTCAAAGCTGGGACCCCTGGCAGGGAGAGAGCAGTGTCTGTGTGTGAGGTGGGTGTCCTGTGCAGAGTTCCCTGCTGGGGAAGGACCTCCTGCCTCCCTGGGACTGGGCTCCACTCAGGTCTGGCTTTTGTAAACGTGGGCTCTGTAGGGATTCATGATGGGGCTTCCTTGGTCTGATGTGTTTGGCTGGTTGACCTGGTTGTCTCCCATCCCTTCCATGGGAGACTGCATTTCACTGTTTATCCCACCCATTGTTGGCTGTGCGGTGTCGTTGTTGGGGTCATTGGGATTGATGTTGGTTATGTATAACCTGATTGACTTGTTTATACCCGCAGCACTCACCCATGTCCTGACCCTGTTGTGTCAAATACAATCTGGTTATTGGTTCATCTTTATGCTGGCTGGGTCCTTTATGCTAGGCCTGATAATTGGCAAAACACTATGTCAGTCCAGGGGTTAGAAAGCCAATTTCCTTATTACGATGAGAAGAAGATAAAGGTAAGTCCTGAGAGTTTTACTGTTGCCACATTACACTCTGAACAATAGCTACAATGGATAGCTTCATACCAAATCACCCATAATGGCAGTTTACAGATACATACCCTGGGAAATGTTGCAAAGAGCATGCTGACATCTGGAATGATTTTCCACTTCTCCAGCCAAGAAAATACATTCTCTCTTCATTCCCGGTCTGTCTTACAAATAGCATGGGTGACCATGACCTGACCTTGGACACCTAATGCTCCCACTAGCTGCAAGACTCAAGAGACAACTCTTCACATGAGTACAGCGGTTATCTGAACGCACCGTGAAAAATATCAAGGCTCTCCTCAGTACTGTATGAGAAGATCAGCAAAGGAATGCTGTTTTTAAGCTGAGTGATGCTCCAGCTACGAGTGGCATGTGTTGCTCAAGGGTTTAATGTGATGCCATTGGAGTGGGTGCTGTATGAAGGAATTTTCCAGCCCGAGTTGCAGATCTTCACACCAACTCCACGTATGCAGCAGAAACTCAAGCTCTGCTAACTCATTGCTTTGGCACATTCAGAAGAATTCCTGGGATCATTTGTGCCAAGCTGCTGTGCCTGCCCAGTCAGCCATCTCACTGGAGGGCAGGCTCTTTGCATCCCTCCAAACTCCAGCTTTGAGTGCTGCTTTCTCTGGTGATGGCTGCAGAGCTGTAAGATGCTGTCACACATCATTTGATTGGTACTCTCTTCTGGTTGATGGTTGACTCCATATAAAGCCAGCTCTTTGGTTTATGCTCATTCCCGTAAATTTAAGCTGATGCATTCAGCTGTGAGTGGGAGCAGCTCCTGCATAGGATCCCTTTGCTTTCTGCAGGCTGAGCAGACTCAGGAAAAACAATTGTATTTAACTATTCCTTAAAAATTAAATAAGTTCCTTTCCAACAGCAGCCTTTGGCAGACACTTGGAGAAATGTACAGAGACAAGGTAAACCTGGTTGTTCTTCCAGGAATCCTACCCCAGGATCTGGTGATTCATGAATTTCAAACAAAAATCTTTGTATTTAATAATCCTGAAAGACTTTCCCTTCCAGGGGTCTCATAGATTTTTGGAGTCCACAGGCTTTTCACATTCATTGAGCAACTCTTCAGGTTATCTACATGCTTGTCAGCAGACCAGCAGTTACTCTCTCATTTTACTCCTGATTTAAAATTCTAGATCTAATATTTATTTCCCCTTCTATCAATTTCTTTAACTTGAAAGACAATCTTACCCAACTTATTTGTTCAGTATACAGAAGCTGTTCTGCAGCCATTACCTCTGTTTTTTTGCCCCTGGACCACAGAGAAAATGAGTTTGTGAAAAGTTACTTGCCTTTAGTAATAGAGAGCTTAACTAAGTGAATTTATTATACATCAGCTGATCTGTGGTAAATCTGTCCATCTGTCAGACAAGAGGAAGAGCATCTTCAGTCACAGGCTTGCCAAGCTGATGCAAAGGGCTTTAAACTAAAGTTACTGTATGAGGGGAACTTTGGTCTGTCCCACTTGTTTGATGCCAGTGCCACAATAGCTGTCCAGAGCCTGGAGAGGGATCACAGGTCAGCAGGAGAGCATCTGAAGAGCAGCACAAAGGAACTCCAGCCAGTTTTATCAAGGGACCCAACTCAAATGCCTCTATGCAAACACACGTGGCATGGTGAATAAATAAATGGAGTTAGAGATGTGCAGACCTGCAGGGCTACGATCTCATTGGCATCACAGAGACATGGTGAGATGGCTTCTGTGACTGGAGTGCTGGACTGGAAGGATAAGGAAGAGAAGATGAGGAGGGGGTGTCATCCTCTATGTCAATGACCAGCTGGAGTACATGGAGCTCTGCCTGGGGATGGATGAGGAGCCAATCAAGAGTTTATGGGTTAGGATTAAAGGGAAGGCAGGGACAGGTGACACTATAGTGGGGGTCTGCCCAACCAGGAAGACCAAGAGGATGATGCCCTCCATAGACAGATAGGAGCAGCCTCACATTCACAGCCTCTGGTCCTCATGAGGTATCTGTTGGGGGGACAGATCCTAACAAGGTGAAAGTCAAGCAAAAGCACCAGGAGGCCTCCATGGATGAACAAGGAGTTTCTAGACAAGATCAAGCACAAAAAAGGAAGCCTACAAAGTGTAGAAGCAGCAAGGACAGGTAGTCTAGGAGAAATACAGAGAAACTGTCCAAGCAGCCAGAGATCAGGTCAGGAAAGCTAAAGCACTGATAGAATTAAATCTGGCCAGGGTTGTCAAGGGCAAAAGAAGAGCTGCTACCAGTGTGACAGTGATAAAAAGAAGACTAGAGAAAATGTGGGCCCTCTCCGGAAGGAAAGAGGAGACCTGGTTACCTGGGCCATGGAGAAGGCTGAGATACTCAATGACCTTTTTGCCTCAGTCTTCACCAGCAAGTGCTCTGCCACACCACCCATGTTGCAGGAGACAAAGTGAGGACTGAGAGAATGATGAACTCCCTACTGCAGGAGGAGATGAGGTTCAAGACCATCTAAGGAACCTGAAGGTGCACAAGTCCATGGGACGTGATGAGATGCATCCACAGATCTGGAAGGAACTAGTGGATTAATTTGCTAAGCCACTATTCATCATATTTGAGAAGTTGTGGCATTCCAGCAAACTTCCTGTTTACTGAAGAAGGGGAAGCATAACCCCTATTTTTTAAAAGGTGAAAAAAGGAAGACCCAGGGAACTGCAGACAAATCAATCTCACTTCTGTGCCCTGCAAGATCATGGAGCAGATCCTGTGCAAACTGTTAAGGCACATGGAAAATAAGGAGGTGATTGGTGACAGCCAACATGGCTTCATTAAGGGCTAATCATGCCTGACAAATCTGGTGGCCTTCTGTGATGGGGTTACAGTGTTGGTGGATAAAGGAAGAGTGACTGGCATCATCTACCTGGACCTGTGCACAGCATTAGACACTGTTCTTCTGACATCCTTGTCTCTAAATTGGAGACACATGGATGTGATGGATGGAGCACTCAGTGGATAAGGAATTGGCTGGATGGTCACACTCAAAGCGCTGTGGTCAACGGCTTAATGTCCCAGTGGAGAGCAGTGACGAGTGGTGTCCTCAGGGGTCAGTGTTGGGGCCGGTGCTGTTTAACATCTTTGTTGGTGACATGGACAGTGGGATCAGGGCACCCTCAGCAAGTTTGCCAACAACACCAAGCTGTGTGATGCGGTCGACACACTGGAGGGAAGGGATGGGCCATCCAGAGGGACCTGGACAGGCTGGAGAGGTGGGACTGTGCAAACCTCATGGAGTTCAACGAGGCCAAGTGCAAGGTCTTGCACAGGGGTCGGGGCAATCCCAAGCACAAATCCAGGCTGGGGGATGAGTGGATTGAGAGCAGCCCCAAGGAGAAGGACGTGGGGATATCAGTTGATGAGTAGATCAACATGACTGGGGAATGTTTGCTCACAGCCCAGAAATCCAACTCTATCCTGGGCTACATCAAGAGAAGTGTGGTCAACTGTTTGAGGGGGGTGATTCTCCTTCTCTACTCTGCTTTCATGAGACCCGTCCTGCAGTGCTGTGTCCAGGTCTGCAGTCTCCAACATAAGAAATACATGGATCTGCTTGAGGAAATCCAGAGAAGGCCAGAGATGCTTGGGGGAACTGGAGCACCCCCCTGTGAGGACAGGCTGAGAGAGTTTGGGTTCTTCAGCCTGGAGAAAACTCCAGGGTGACCTTAGAGTGGCCTCCCAGGGCTTAAAGGGGGGAGGGACTCTTGATCAGAGAGTGTAGGGATAGGACAGTGGTTAGTGGTTTTCAAATGAAAGAAGGCAGATTTAGATCAGATCTAAGGCAGAAATTGTTCCCTGTGAGGGGGTGAGGCCCTGGAACAGGTTGCCCAGAGAAGCTGTGGCTGCCCCCTCCCTGGAAGGGTTCAAGGCCAGGTTGGACGGGGCTTTGGGCAACCTGGGCTGGTGGAAGGTGGGGGAAGAGGGGTTGGAACTAAATGATCTTTCACATCAACTCCAACCCAAAATATTCTGTGATTTTATGAAATGGCAGCATGCCCACACTTGGCCTAAGGCAAGTGCAAGGCAAATTATCTCACATAACCAATTTAGTTTTGCTTTTTATTAATTTTTGTGAAACAGATGATTTGGGTTTTTCTTAATTTAAGGCTTGTAACTCCAGTTAATTTTGCAACTGTATCCCAGATCCTACTTTCCAGTGCTGTATGACAGTCCCAATTTTTTTTTTTTTTTTTTTTTTTTTTTTTTTTTTTTTTTTTTTTTTTTTGTGGAATGTTCTTTCACCCTATTAGAGACTGAAAATTGGGTTCCACTATTTTTTCTTGTAATTCGTTTCAGCAGCTTAATCATATTTCCAAGGGCATTTGACTGTCTGTGTACATAGTGATATTTATTTGCATTGCAAGATTAACACAAGGTCACAAACTTATGGTGGAGAGGATGAAGAAACTGTTGAACCCTGTGACTATAAAAGCAGAAATATCAAGGGCAGTAATTAGAAATATTTTAAATGAGGAAACTAATATCCATCCTGATTTAGAAATTCTCGTTTAAATTGTAATTCAGAAATTTCTTAAGGTGCATGTATGCAATAGTACCAAATTAATATTTCTTAGGTTCTTGTTATCTCTTGTATTACTTTTGTGCATATCCAAGAAGAGTCTGGGTTTGACTTTGAGACTGCTAATTCCACACTATTAATATACCTAATAATGATATGCTAGAGATTTTATCTTGTCTTTACTGGTCCATCAGGAGATTCTGCTGACAACCTACATAAGCGTACATGTTTGGTGGTTTATAGTTTGTCACTACTTCTTGATAAAAAAGTCTAAAAGCACAGAGCTTGAGCCTTACCTGTGTGCATATCTGCAGGACACAGTATCTTTTATCTGAGCATCTGTAGGCACTGATGAAGATCAGATCTGTAGCTACACAGAGGAGAAAAAAAACCCTTCTTCTAGAAGGATGACTGATGACAGAAAAGTCCTAGAAATATCTCAAACTGAGTATCAGAATCAGTCTGGCAAGGTTGCCAGACCCTAAGAAGAAAATGAAAAACCAAAGGGGGAATAAGTCGGGGGGTCAACATAAAATACGGAGACTGAGACATAAGCATTTGACTTTTTCCCTTGGCCAAGGTAATTGTAGCAGCAGTTTTCATGCCCTCAGTTGGAAAGGACAGCCAAAAGAGGTTTATCCTCTTGAACCATCTCTCCAGGGAGCAAGAAATGTGATTTAAGTGATCTTGTCTAATCCATAACAGAACCTGCTCACTCTGTCCCTTTTGAACCTGCCCTCCGTACGGGCAGGGTGCTCTGGCTGTGGCACCGGGAGCAAATCCAGAAGCAGGGCTTGAGTGTGGAGTGTGTTTGTAGCTATGGGAGGAAGGAGAGATAACTGTGGCCTAGCAGAGGGGGATTTTAAATGTGAAAGGACAGGCAGGTCACCTTAGGTTAGCTCAGAGGTGAGGTTTGGCTTGTTTTCCTTAAAAAGTGTGTTTGGGGTCTTTTTAATTCTCTCCATATTATCAACGTTTATTCATCTCAGACCTTTTTCTTTCTCATGGGATTTAATCCAGCAGGAAAGAGGTGGCATGAAGAAGAAAGGTGGCGTGGGGAACTGAGGCACAGGTTCTGGCAGTCTTTAAGAAACACTGGAAAAAATCCCAGAAGACTTTTTGTATCTTAAAAATTAAGTTCGCGCTCTGACATCACACTGCATTCAAAGAGACAAAGCAGATGAACTGAATCCCTTGACTTTTGTGTTCCATTAAAAAAAAAGGGGAAAAAAAAGAAACTCAACATCCTGTTGAAATGACACTGGTCATTTTGGTGTTGCTGTTCATTTCACGTGGAAAAAACTCTGATCATCTACAGCTCTAAGATGGCTACTAAAGAGGTTGGCTGCAGTTTTCTCCCAGGTTCAGTAAAACAGATTTTTTTTGGTTTTGTGATGTATGGCAGACTCCTTATCGAGTGCCTAATTTTGTCCCTATAACTACTACAATGCCTCAGTTGAAGAGACCACTGACCATTTCATCACAAATCATGATATGCAGCTGCCTCTGAAAATGCTGGGGTGAATGTTAAACTAGGAGTGCATTGTAGGTTGGCTAACAATGACACAGTTTAAATCAAGCCCTTCTGTATAGGAATCATCCCATCAAATATTCAGCTTAAAAAATCTCCAACATATCTAATCTCAAAAAAAAAAAAAAAAAAAAAAACCTCCTCCAGGAAACAATTTAATTCTGAAATATCAGTCTTGAAGCAAAAGAGTTGGAGCTGTGCCATGGAGAGAATTCACCTTTCCCCTTTTTACAGAGGGACCCTGGATCACAAAATACATGTGGAAGTTCTAGGCATCTAAAATGATAGAAGATAAATCACTTTTTTTTAAATTTTCTTTCCCCTTTCAAGAAAGGAGCGTGTCCCTTCTGGTATATGTCCTGAGAGCACACAAGCTGCCTTGCCAGCTCTCTGCTGTCAAGACCCTCTCTGCAGATATCTTTGCTGTATTTCTTTGCAGGGTGACAGGACTGAAGGCAGAGGGCAGGTCTCCTCCAGTTTAACAGCTGCGTTGCCCATCAGGGAGCAGCGCACGTCCCCCTTTGGCAGCAAGTTAATGCCAGCTCATTCCGCAGATGGGAACTGCCTCTCAGCCCTAGCAAGAATACAATTATTTTTAATTTTCTTACAAACATCTATTCTCCTCCTTTTTTTCTGTCTTCCACCCTCCTCTGGCCTCTTTCCAGCACTTGACAAACAAGTGTGTTTTGTGCATGTTTGGGTAGCTTTCAACAACTCTATTAAGTTTCTGAGCAAACACACTTCCCAAGCTGCACTCGTGATTTCTGTGAAGATGAACAGATGATGGCAACACTATCATCCTATGTTCAGTCTTCCAGGCTATCAGCTCTCATACTTAGGAAGGAAAATAAAATTAACTTAAAGAAGGTGTAAACAAATATGGTTTGAGATTTACCCTCTTCTAATTGTAACTTTTCCATTTTTTTCTTTTTCTCTTTTTATAGAGAATCCTCCATTGGTTCAAACACACAGAATATTTCTGCTGCAAAGTACTATCAGGAGCAACAAGAGGTAGATTTAAATAGTCAGGTGAAGCTGACTTTTTCGTTTTAACAGACATAACTCCAGGGTGAGTTTAATCATCCCAAGATGTCTGAGAAAAAATGGTGTTCCCCCACATTCAAGAAGTACCTGTCTTAAGTGTAGGTACAGTCAGGGTGTGTGGTCAAGGCAAGGGAAATGATCTAAATTTTAACTGAGACAACAATGTCTCTTGTTTTATATAAATATATATGATATGATTTCATCATATAAACTGGTGAAAATTTGGTAGAAATTTTTCTGTATGTCCTGTTTAGGAAATTGAAGTCCTGAGAAGCTGAGTCTTTCCATAGCCAGATTATGCCAATGTTAAGGGCTGTTATAAAAAAAACACTTTTTGAGTGGTAGTTTGCTCCCACCACCCAGAAATACTGCTTCTTTCAGCCTTGTCCTATATAATTTCGTATAAAACTTGTAATGAATAATCAGAATTCACAAGAAAAATGCAAAGGGGGGAGGAGTTTTACTATCTGAACAGTCTCTTGTTGTCATATAACTTTTATACCATCTCTAGTGGTTTTTCTCTCTTGTCTTTCCCTTGCCAAGTGAAAACTTCCCCATTTGTTTGAAACTGTGAGTCTGGAGAAGAGGGACGATGGAAAAGATGCATTCTCAATTTATATGTTTCTTGAAGACTTATTTCTTCAAGCACCTCTTCCTGATATTTCTCTGAAATTCATTGATAAGGTTTCCTACTTCTTGCCAGCTGTGGTTGCAGTTATTAAATGGGATGAGTATGATGGAAATCAGCACAGCCCACAAAACTTATAAAATGGACAGTGTTTTTGTGAGCTACAAGGCCAGACCACATATCAGCTAGTCACTCCAGCTTCTAAGGCCTGAGTTACTCAGAAATCCCATCCACTAATCTTGCAAGAAGCCAAATAATAGCCAACAGTTTTAGAGGTTCATAGCCTTACTAAAGTGCTTTGCAATGCAATTACCAGCAAGGTAATTAGAGAGCTCATGACCGACTTTCAAATTTTGTGGTTCCTCCAAAGAGAAGAAAGAAGAGGAATGATTTCCCACACGCTGGACTATTTCGGTTGTGGATCATGGATTTACGTGTTGTTTCCCACCCCCTGCTAGCCCATAGGATATACTGATTTTATTTATTGCAGCCATAATAAGGTAGCTTGCAGATGGAACACGGAATCCAGTCACTGGAGATCCCTTCTTGACAATGGTCAGTTCATTTCAAGCCCGCACCTACTCATCATCAGCCTTTCATACCTTTTGTTCATATAGTTTGGCTGATTCACTCTACAGTAGACGTGATTGATTTGCACTTAAGTGACCCTTTTCCTCCTAAGAGGTGTCAGAGAGACATTATCAGTCAAACTCCTTGTCTGTTCTTTAGCATAACTTGGCTTGGCTCCTGTCTGCCTTGCCACAGCTATGACAAAGGATGTCTGTCTGCAATGCACAATTGATTCTGGTCTCTTTTTCTCTGGGATAGATAGTGTAACTCCTCAGTTTTCCCACTGCCTGACTTGAGGGAATGTACTTAGAGCAAGTTGGCACAACCTGTCTTAGCGGAAAAGTGAGTGCCAGCTCTTCCAAGTTTTGGAATGAACCTAATGCTCATTGCAATCTAAGAGACAACCTTAATAGTCCTCAGGGCAACCCAAGGGAAGACTCATTCCTGCAGTCTCCTCCAGCATCCTTATTATTATAGGGAGAGGGACAGCCCCATCCCACCCTCTGGGCTGACGTCACTTTGTTAAGATGTCTCCATTCCTCCCCCACAAGCCCCTTCACATCCTCAGATTTAATGCAGACTAAGTTCTACTCTCAGTACTTACATGGTCCCCATTGCTGAGATGGGTTCATTGTTCTGAGTCTGATGGAAATTTTTAGTACTCTTAGAAAACAGTGCCAGCTGGAATATTCACTCTCTGTGTGTCCAGCAAGCAGCTTTTTCTATTTCCTCAGTAAAATCCTTCTGGCTGCAGCAAGTGCTGCAGAAACCCACACACTCATGCAAATGAAGAATGACGCAGACTGGGATCTTGCAGATTGGAGTCACAGATTTGAGGACAAGGAACAAAATTGTTGGCTTCAGAAGATGAGGTTCATCTCCTCCAGGTGTCAGTCAGGTCACCGTGTCTCAGCTTGGTGACGTTATACAGCAATGATATATGTGATATGTGCAGGCAAGTTCTGCAGACAGCACGCTTCCCTTTATCGGGCAACTGCTTTTGCTGGTGCAGGCTCATGGATTTCCAATAGTATCTATGAAAACAATCTTGTTTTGAAAATAAAAAAAAAAATAGAGTAATAGGTTTGAGGCTTTCTGGATAAAATGCTCAGCCAATTCTCAGTTGTTGATAGAAATAACTAATTACAACTTTTGCATATATTTCTAACTCACGGCTTGTCGTTTCCTGTTTCCTATTTTAGAGAATCAAAAGTCCCTAATTTAGGGCCAGATTCTGAACCCTTTTGCTACTGAAGGTACAATGATTTAAGGTACTTAAGAAAATGGCATGCAGATTTTCTTGAGTTTGGAGGGGGTTTTATGCTTTTGGCTGCCTGGGTAAAATGTTTTTTGTCAAAGAACAACCTGGGAGTGAGATATCTCCTTACTGACAGTCATACTTAGGCATAACATACCCTCCAACATTCTGAGCTCCGCACTCCCTGCATTCTTGCATATGAATACAAAGAGCCTGGAAAATGCTCAGTATGTCAAAGTTTGGTATTCACTGGTGGAGCTGATGACCCACCTTCACAAAACTGGAGTCCAGGGCAATGATGCTAATCACCAAGCTATTTTTTCAGCATAGTCTAATTTTGACTGAGACAGAAATTATCTAGTTCTGCAGAATAGAGGACACTCGGAAGATCTAGGTCTCAGCTTTTCCCAAACTATGCAAGATGCTGGAGATCAGAGCCAGCTTGAGCAAGAGACTGTAAATCCAGATGGATATCATGGGGCTATGACATCTCTCAATCCGATCATCAGCTACTGCTAGAGCTTTACACTTACAGCTCTGGAGTATCCAGGGATTATGTCTGTACTTCCTTGGTGGGCCTGTGCCCTTAGTCTATCTCATCTTTCCAGATGCAAACTCGTGATATTAACATACCTCTATTGTTCAGGGATACTTTAAGGAGCTCTTCAGTGATACAGGGTAGTGTAAGATGCTTGGAAAGAAAGGTACAATGGAGCAGTGAGACTAATATCAACTTCTGCAGACCAGAAAGGCTGAAGAATGTCTCACAAAAAAACAGTGTAAGCAAGGAATCTCTGCTCACATACATGTTTAGCCATGCTTGCTTCTCAGTCTGGGTAGTAGCCCCAAAAATTACATGGGGGCTATAGACTTGTACTCGAAAACCTTGAGAAAGTGACTCTATGAGAAGTCTTGTCTGTGTTAGCAGCAGTGGCTATGCTCTGAACACCAGCAAGGATGGCTCTCCAGGGTCTCCAGTAAAGGAGCACTTAGAGTGTTACACTCTCTCTCTCGCTTCCCAGCAAAAGCTTCAAAGCCACATTAGAGCAAGGAGTATTTTTGTAAAGGATCTGGACTTGGTTCCCACCTGGTGACAGCTGCTGTAGAGAGAACTCTGCTCAGTTTACCCTGGCAAAGACTCGGCCTCATCTGCTTCCCCCACCTCAGACAAAATCAGCTCCAGGAACAGTTTGCAAAGGTATATGTGACAAAGATTTGGCGTTCATGAGTGGGTTGGGTTGTATTTTTTTTTTTTAGATATGGAATCTTAGAATCATGGAATGGTTTGGGTTGGAAGGGACATTTAAATGACATCTAGTCCAACCCTCCTGTCATCACCAGGGACATCTTCCACTAGATGAGGTTACTCAGAGCCCCGTCCAGCCTGATCGTGAATGCTTCAGAGATGGGGCATCTACTATCTCCCTGGGCAACCCGGTCCAGAGTTTCACCACTCACATTGTAAAAAATTTCTTCCTTATATCTAGTCTAAACGTACCGTCCTTTAGTTTAAAACCATCACCCCTTGTTCTATCACAACAGGCCCTGCTAAAAAGTTTGTACCCAGCTTTCCTGTAGCCCCTTTCAGCCCTGGGAAGCTTCTTTAAGGTCTCCCCAGAGCCTTCCCTACTCCAGGCTGAACAAACCCAACTCTCTTAGCCTGTCACTCATAGGAGAGGTGTTTCATCACTCTGTTTATTTTTATGGCCTCCTCTGGACCTGCTCTAACAGGCCGATGTCTTTCCTGTGTTGATTATGAGCATTAACGTTGGTATCTAATTGCAAACTGACCCAATGCCACCCCAGTTGCTGCAAAATTTGCCAAATAAACGGACCTGTCCCCATGCTCTGCTTACCTCTCCAGAGCACTCCAGGGAGCCCCCGTGTGTATACTGGGAGTTTTGTGGGTGAAAAGCACTGGGGAAGCACAAAACATTATTGTACTCTGTAGATGCATTTTACCAGGCCTTGACCTTTCAGATTCCTGCTGAATTGTCTCCTCCTTGAAAGCAAGAGAAAAGAGTTAACATTTCGCTCCTGCTTTTCAACCTCAGCAGAACAATTTTTAACAGGGCATGAAAAGAATAAGCCTTGTCGCTTCCTTCCTTTAACCTTTAAAGGGAGTTTTGTCTTTCCATGAACTCTGCTTCTGCTTTGTAATTTGAACTTGCTATTTGGAAAGTGGCATTTTAAAACCGATTCAGGTTTCTGATCAAAGATGCTGGTGGTTGAAAGGACCTGTGTCACTAAGCCCTCTCCCTGGCTCAGCTGGTGTTATTTCCTGAGGTCTCAAGAGATTGTTCCTTCCCAGTTTTCTCATTGATCTGTCTCATTCCTTATTTCAGCACCTTTCTCAGTCAAGGTTATATATATCATCTCTCTCTTACTCCCACAGAAAAAAATCATCGGCGTCCACGGGCTCTGTACTGAACTCAGACAAAGATATTCTTTTCTTATTTTCCACTCTGCATTCACAATTTTCTGTAAAGCGATGAGAGATGATGAAAGGCTTCAGGAACATGAGAACACTGATGTTGTCCAGCTCCGTGTGCTTTTGTGGCATTTAACAAATTTTTATGGCATGTGGCCACCTCCTTGAGTAGTACTGCATGGTTTAAGGAGCTTGAGGACTTTTGAAAGACTTTTCTATTTGCATTTCTAGGTACCTCAGCACTTCAGAAAATCTGATCTTTGCTTACGTCACATGCTAAATACTGTGCTTTAACTTAATTGTAGAAATTGGCAGTCCCTATTTTTTTCTTTTATTTGACTCAGATCTCAAACTTATCCATTGACTACTATAGTATTCCTCCTGATTTACACTCTTGAAAGTGAAGCTTGGATTAGTTCCTAAAATGGTAGATTCTCCTTAGTACCTAGACTGAATAGTCTAAACTCTTCTCAGCTGTTTCCTTGTAAATGTGAGTTCACTCTCCACATTCAAGTGGGATTCAGTTGGATTGAGGCTAGAGCAGTTCAGTGTCTACAGAGCCCGCCCTGGACACCTACTGATGTGATTGGTAAAATTTCCCCTGTACTTCAACAGACCCAAGATCTCACTGCTTATAACTCAATTAAATGTTTCAGAAAACAACAACGATCAGTTGGTGATCCTCAATGATTAGAAATTGTAGCGTGTCACTTATTTCAGTCCTGTTGCACTTATATATACCACGCTAGATATCTGTGCTTATTAATGTCTTTAAAAGAAGTTTGAGACATCAGCTTATAGTTCTCTACATCTACGTTGGTGGCAGAAGGCTAACACTGACCTTGCACATTGTAGTCTTTAAAGATGTTCCTTTGCTAGTTGTACGCAACCCATAAATTGGTAGGAAGGTGCTAGCAACTTACTTTTGCTGCTTGTCCACTATAGACAGGGATTAAGACCACATCTCTAACTGGGAACTTCTCAGCTCCTCCTTTCCCCCAGTCATCAGCTTTCCTAGAAGTGGCAGAACACCCAGTAAGAGGAGATGGCTGTTTGAATGCTAAATGTTCCCTCCAAAGGGATAACGCTTCTGCTCCTCAGCGAATCTTCTAACCAGGGGTGGAGTCAGCTCTCTTCTGCCTCCTGCTTAGACATTGTCCATGAAAGCACAGCCTGAAGCATGAACTCTCCAGTGCAAAGACCATGTCTTTGACAGATTGGAGAGTGTTAGCTCTCCTAAATGAGTGATAATATTGAATGGAAGACAGAAGAATTATGCAATTAGGAGAAAGCAGAGGTTTGGGTGATGAACAAAATAGCTGGGAGAGATGCACTGAGGTGCTGAGGGAGTGAAATGTGGCAGTGGCAGAACAATCTTGGTGTGACTCTGAGGCAAGGAAAACATATAGTGACATAGTTCTCACCCGCCTGTTGTTTTGTAGAAGATTATTATATTGAACAGGGCCCTTTCTCACACCAAACTGCATTGGGATTCTTGGAAATTTGACAAAAATGTCTCCTGAGAACTAGCCTGTTTCCTCTCTTTCCAAGCTGACCTTTTAATGAGGTCTCATTTTGCTTCTATAAGCTGAGAACAGAGTGTACGAGACCGGCACAAGATGTGCATTGTCTTTCTAGGATTTCTCATCTGGTTCATTCTCCTGCACATTTCTATTTTACAGGGGCCAAATCCCAGAACAGCCGTCTTTCCCTTCAGTGAGAGGTGTTGTTTGGTTGAGGAACCAACAGAATGGATCTACTTACCCTTAAGACCACTGCTGTTCTCAGAGGTCCTAAAATAGCCATGTATTCACTGTATCTTCTCTGATGACTTAGCACAAGTCTTTCACTTGGAATGTTTGGTTTTTATCAAAGAAATAAAGAGAATGGGAACATTGATTGTGCTCCTGAAATAAGTCACAAAAATCTTTTGATCTGATTCATAACAAAATATTCTGTGGGGTTTTTTTGTAATACAAAAGCTAATCCTGGTATTATTCTAAGGACGCATCAGCAGATGCTGGAAGGAAAGACTAAATCAAAGGCTATTGCCCCATGGGTATTTAGGATCATACGAGGAGTGGAGAAGAGGGCCTGTGTTCAGTCTGCTACATCCCAGTTACACAAAGCAAAACATAGAGTAGCAAAATCCCTGGCCCAAAACCCTGACATCATAGATGCTGGAGATGAATGGGATGGAAATTTAGCCAAGATCCTTGATGGAAGGATTGATTCGGAAGTCTCTTTCCTTCTTCCAAGGACCGTTCAGTCCTGCCAGGAGACTATGAGTAAGTAGTAACGGCTCAGAATAGCTTTCCTGTCCAAGGTCTGGATAGAGAAATGAAGGAAAGTCATTTTATGGTCAACCTGGTCTTCTGAGGAAGGAAGAGCAGTAAATAAATCTATGTTCACTGTCTCATCTCCATCCTGAACATGTTGTGGATACTAAAGGCATGTGCCAGAGCTAGGAGCTTGGTAGCGGAAGGAAGCTTTTATAGCCTTCGTCAAGCTCCTGAACAGAGAGAGACTATTATGTCAAGGGATTTGGAAAACTTATTCTACCTTAGGCATGTGCAAGCTGATGCAGCTACACTTTCTTGGCACTCTGTGCACAAGGGAGATTACTGCTCAGTTATCTCTTCTTCCATCTAAACTGCTACACCAAGATCCAGTAACTGGGGTAGGGGAGAAGAAATGACGTCACAAATTTGAATGATGGGGATAGTTAAGGCAAACAGCAGGTTCTTCCATTGCTGAAATTTTTAATTATATTATTACTTTATCCGAAACGAGACATTCTGCCTAAGTTGGAAATTGGTGCAAAATCTACTGAGTGACCTGTATTAGACTGGATGGTAATGGGTTTAAAATTGATAGCATGGTCACAGGGACCTTACTGAGTAAATACAACCATGCCGGGGAGCCATGTAGCATAAATCTACGAGGATCACAACACAGTGCTGTGCACGGCTGTGCTGGAGGTGCAAATTCAGTCCTTATGCTACTGGATGTTTAGTCAAAAGCTCAGAACCAACAGATATATATTTTCTAACATCTCCTTGCGGCTTAGTTCAAAAAGACAGAAGTAGAAAATAACTGTTTGATGGGAGACAGGATTTCATGCTCCTGCTCCTCACGATAAGTCACAGAAAGTGAAGTGTTCAAACTCCTGCTAATCATGATAAAGCAGAGCTGGGAGCTTGTAAGGTTTTGAAAAATAGAAGTGATAATGTTTCATAGATGTGCTCATACACGTATAATCCTTGTTATAGGACCGTTTCTAAAATGGTGTTTCAGTCTGTAGATCTCAGCAGCAACTTTAACTGAACAAAATGCATTCACCTGCAAAAGCAAATAAATAGCTTGGTACAAGAGGATGATGGCCTGGGGTATTCCGGGCCGAGACAGCAGGCAATTTATGATTTCTTCCTACAACTCCTCCCAGTCTCTACTATTGAAGAAAGATGTGGGTCCACCCCGACAGGTCAAAGAAGATCGGACATGCAAACAACAACTGCACTAGCCTGATGTGTTCCTAGGTTTGAAAGAGACATTTACTATGTAGGTGTCACATCTGTAAGAAAGAGAAACTCAACAATGTTTAGTGGATGTCTTCAGACAGAACCACAAGGACAGTTGGAAGTCATGAGGCAGCCACTAAGGGAAGGATTTTGAGGGCTGCTTAAGCCAGGGACTGGGCTGCCTGAGGCTTTCCATGGGCAGCTGGCACATCTCACTAGCTGGAAGACAAAACAGTCCCCAGACAAACCAACAGCTCAACTCTGGACAAATACCACTCCTGAGGAACTTTGCAAACTGGATTCTAGTGTTGTCTCATGTCAACAGCTAATTATTGCTCTGCATAAAGTCCCTGAGATGGTAAAATATGAGGGACTGAGACTATCCATCTTCTGGTTGTTCCAGATAAGGATCACAGGCTTAATAGAGTTGGTATTGAGTTACTATATTTAGAGATGTAGAAGTTTACCCACTAAAGATATTTCTTGTGCATATATTTTATTACTTTCGTTTATGCACTTAAAATAGAAAGTTTATGATCAGTGATTTTCTGTGGAAGAAGAAATTAAATTGCATTTGTAATGATTTCCCTCCTTCTTCCATGAGCCTCCTACATATTATTTTCTACAGGAGCAAGGGATACTCATTTGATTTTATAAAGTATTTTCCTATAGGCTTTAATTTTACTCTTTGATTTTCTTCCTTCTGATGAATAAACTTGGCAATTTACATATATGAAAACACCACCAGTCTTTTCTTCCTTTCTTGGATGAAGCTCATTGATTTTCTCTAGAGAGCTCCTCTGGAAGCAGCAGAGAGATCAATATTTGAAGAAAAATTGAGGTAGCTGTAACGTCACCAAGTCTATCAAAAAGAAATAATTCCCTGTCAACTCATACAGTTTTTGCTCATGGTTGACACAGTTGGACATTTTAAGAAGGTAAAGAACTATTAATATTTTCAAACATATGTTAAAAATAAGAGGTAAACACACAAAACTGCACCACATTAGCAAGATACACTCCAGCCAAAAAGAATTAAAGCAGTGGCCACTGGGCCAGATCTGTAGCTGTGTAAAAGGAAAACTCGGTTAAATTCAATGCTCAAAATTTCCATTTCAATTAATTCCTTTTTAATTAAGAGCATGTCTGGGCAGGTTGCTTCTACAGCCATAGACATCAGATTGTCTTCTTTTTGGAAACTTTGTGAGGTTATAGGGTCAACATTCTCTGGAGCTCAACTGTGAGGAAAGCAGTACTGGGCTTTGATACGGAACTGGAAGAGGGGGGAGAAAAACTCTTGACACTTGGATTCCCAAATTTTCTGTGCTGCCTGAATGCAGAGGGTTACAATAGCATGAGGAGGCTCATATCGACCTGATGGCTTTTGTGCATGGATTAACTTTAGTGAGTGTAAAGAAAACGACTGGAGAAACCAAAGAATAGATCTGAGATGTGATCCCATCCCCTGAAGATCTGTTTTCCCCTTCTTTAATAAGTTTAGAAATTGCTAATAGATCTTTAGGATATGGACCAGGCACCTACAGTTTTCTATTAATTGCTGGCAGAAACAAATAGATGTACTGATTTAATCCCTGCCGCAAAGACTCTTGTGATTCCACCCATACCCCATCCTATTTGTGAATTGTCTCACGGTTAGACCCATTGCCTAAATACTACAAACACTTGCTGTGTGTTCATGCCCTGGTGGCTATGAGTTCATGCCCTGTTTCCATACAACCACTCTCCTCCCACTGTGAATGTACGATTTTATTTCAAAAAGTCTATCTGCTGTGAGTCTGACATAAAAATAGCTGGCAAAAGCTGCCTGGTACACTGTGACTCAACCACAGGGAGTAGGAAAACTTAACAAGAAAGGAAACTGCTATGTTTTCCAGGTTTGACAATCAGGACTCTAGGACAAGAAATATGATTTGGCCAAGACTGGACCACAGTTTCCTCTGCCCCCCAACACTGAGCACCAGAGATAGGACACTGATTTTTAACTAGCAGCACTAAAGCTGTAAGGAGAATTATTCTGTGAATGGGCAGCCAAGAAACAGGATTTTCAAATAAAATAAGTCAAAGGTCTGCGGAGAAAAAGATTTCCTCCTTACTCAGTTTGGGAGGGAAAAACTCAATGTTTTTTTTTTTTTTTTTTTTTTTTTTTTTTCATGACACACACAAGTATTGCTGAATGGATTGCTGCGAGTTTGTCTGATGCCTCTTCCTGCTAGGGAATGGTATCGCTTCAACAAATACCCAAGTATACCTCTTTCAACTTAAATTTAGTGACCTCTAATAATAAAGAATTTCCAAAGCCAGCTAGACTTATGTTTGAAGTTAAGGGTTTGGCTTCTAGAATCTTATTTCTGGCACTCTTAGGTTTCTACTGACATCACCCAGTCTTTCCTTCCAATCAAATATTCAATATATTGGCTTGAAATCCAATATCTTTTAAAAATATACATTTAAGCTGCTTAAACATATCTCAAACGTTATCCTACCTTTAATGTAATTAGTGACATTTAATTCCACTATAACATTGATCCAAGATCACAAATTTACAATGGGAAGGGATTAAGAAGGTTAACTCAACAGAATGAGAAAAAACAAATAGCTGAATGCAATGGTACAAATTATTTTAAATAGGGAATTAAATATATAATCTGATGAAGAAAGTCTCAGTATTTTGCTCTCCAGCTAAAATTGATGTGTGTCCCAACAGAAATGCCAACTGTGGGTTTTTAATGTAAAAGGCTTTGTCAAAGGGATATTTTTTGACACTTTTCCTTTCAGTGAATGGATTCCCTCTTGACATCTCTTCTTGCCTTCTGTGACACACTACTCAGCATGGATTACTTGAGATGTGGAAAGGGTCTGCTGGATACTTCAGCACTATCATCACAAATTATACTCTGAAGTTTCCTTGAGTTTTCTTTCTTTTTGTCTTCCTAGTCTTGGAAAAACACTGGTATGGGTAAATCACTCTTTCTTCTCCTTCTCACTAAAATCTTCCAATTTAAGGATATCTACTTCAGCATTAAGGTTCTCTCTGCTGTACATGAGTTGATCATCTCATATTAGCATGGACAAAAATAATCATTTGCTGCTATTACTTTGCCCAGCAGGATGGGCTACCGTGTTCCAGTTCTTGGAAAGGTAGGAATAAGTGAGGACACTTGATAGACACAGAAAGACTCAGACTGACTTTCTGAAATGTATAAAGCACTATTTAATCTGACTAAAGGTGTATCTAGACACTGCCATGATCTAACCATTACAATATCTGAGTACTTTGTGGAGAAGGACTGACTATGATACATAGCAAATAGCTAAGCTCATATACTTTCATTTATTTTTGACGAGAATTTTGCTCATGTTCCGAGATTAAAAGTTATTGTGGTCAATTTTGGCAAAACTAGCACATGCATGAGGCAGTGCTAACGGGAGAACAGTTTTCATTAGCCATTTGATTGTATTTACCTACCAGAAAGAACATTAATAAAGATGTCCTATCGTGACTGATCTTTTGCCTTGAACAAGTGAGAGGGCAACTTCAGTTTTGGAAGATCAGTTTTCACTTGAAAATGTACCTTTCTCTATGGGCTTCTGCTGCAAAACACAACCAGGTTATTTATTTACAGTGAGTGTCTGTTGTTGTTAGTCAAGTTGAAGACAAAATATAAAAGCTTGGAGACTGAATTTAGAAAGTGCCAACTTCCATTATCATTATTTAGATTTATAAGACAGCCAGTAATCTACAAATTACCAGCACTGTGAGAATCCTATTTAAATGAACTGCGAAGAAAGCAGTAATTTAACATTTCCTCAATCCAGCAGCTAGTAAGATACCAAGCCCTTTTCCTGACAGCTCCCATGCTTAGGGAGGCTTAGAGTATCTGCTTAGTTTGCATCCATGACATGCAGCAGAGTACTAAGCATGTATTGACCAGAGAATGATCAGACCAACACACCACGTGAATAAAGGTTTGCCAAAAAAAAAAAAAAAGAGATGACTGCATAGAGGTAAAATGTCAACAAACTCTATTTCTCCAACTTGGGTCTTGCCATGTGGATGCTTAGGGGTAGGTGTGGCACGGATGATAGTCCGTCCATAGTCTGGTGTCCTCCACGAGGAGAGAACGGACCTGCCATTGCTCAGCAATTGTTCAGGAGCATGTTTTACCTGGTCAGGACTGGCAGGGTCCATCTTAACTAATATTGACTGTGGGCAGCCAGTTCCAGCTCCTTCTGGTCAGATGGTGGCAGATGAGTTGTATGGATGGTCTTTCCCAGGAGTCTGCAGCTGTTTAAATAACCACCCTGTGGGAGCCACAGCACCACAGCTATGTTTGACATGATGAAACCTCAGCAGGGACAGGGAGAGCCATGGGGACAAGGAGTCCTCCCTGCTTCCTGGCTTCCATAGATTACTTTAATTGGTAAAACTATGCTCCTGTCACTGGAGAGGACCTGTCATAAAACAAAACAGGAACAAAAACCTAGGCCTAAGAATGAATTTGCCCTGAGGCTCAACAAAACCCTTCTGGGTGAGGCTGGTGGCTGAGTCAGACCACCAGCAGTGAGAGGAATCCCTTGGAAAGGGGACAGGCTTGTCACACCTCTCAAAGGGGGACATAGTAAACAATCCCTATGGCTTCCTGCCAGCCTTTTATGTTTTCCCCAGTGATCTTTGGCTTTCCCATCTGAACAAGTACATGAATCCTCAGTGAAGAGTCATTATCTTTCTAGGGTGAGAGAAAACCAAAATTGTTTCTGTGTGTATGTGTGTGTTCACGTGCACACATATATCTGAAAGTAAGGGACGATATTGTGCTTTTTTAATGCTTTCACATAGACTTCAGTTATGACAAGCCTATTATTATTATTATTATTATTATTATTATTATTATTATTATTATTATTATTTCTTTATTATTAGTATGCACTATTGTAAGTGGTACTTAGCAGCTCTCACATGTTCAAACAGATCTTTCTTCCTAAATTAATTATTAGAATTTTTATAGGAACAATTATTTCTCATTTGTGACTGAACTTTAACAGGTGTTATTAAACAGGCTTCTTTAATATGAATCTGTTTATGCATGCCTGTTTTATTTGTGCTAGGGGTGTACAAGATACACTTTACAATTTTAAGAACAGAGAGAACTGGGATTTGAAGATAAACTGTGCTCTCTACATAGTAAAGTTAACAGTCCCTTAGATACTGTGCTTCATACAGCCGTAATAGATGTGTGATAAAAATCATTTTTAGGTGCTCAAAAGATAAAGTAATCCTAAATACAATCTTGATATTGCCTACAGTTGTTCTTGAAATACATTTTAAGCTTAATCTTCAGAATCTTTGTGCTACCTTTAGCTATGGCGCAGCTATGCTATATAAAATCAGTAAAGAAATTTAGATCTTTTTGACTTTAAATTTGCTACTGAATGACAACTACTGTTCTCCTGAGCCTACCTGCCCGATTCCAAACCATCTGATTTTCCTGTCTAAAGGGCCTTTGGCAGACTGTGCTGAGGTCCCGTGCCCCAGACCTGCCCTCATTCCCCAGGCTCCCACACAGCCTGGGCAGGTCCTCACTCTTCAAGTATCACACTGCATAGGGCGAGAGGGTTCCTTCCACTTCAGTTTGCCTTCACAGTGCCCAGATTTTGCCCCTTCCAAACATAAAGGGAAATAATTTATTTTTATAGTTTGTCCATGTGGCTCTGAGACCATTTTCCAGCCTTTCAAACATCTCTGGACAGGACATTGTGTACCGCAGAGCTGCCCTCCACACATACAGGCTGCTGATCTTGTGTGGAAGCTTCCAAGGACCTCAGGCAAGACCTTGGAACCTGAAATCAGAAAATGTTCAGTAATTAGTATGTTTTAAAGACTGGGTTTGAGTTTGCTTCTCACGGAACATGAGCAGGAAAGCACGTGTGTGATTATGTGTGGCAAACACCTTACACTTGGGCAACTGGTCACAAATCTTTCCAGAATTCAGTTTGGTTTGGCTTCGTCCAATGAGCAGAGTCACAGGGATGAAGCGATGCTCATGATTTTTATTTAATTCCTGGGGTTTTTTTTAGTTTAATTTTGTTTAAAACTTTAGGTATCTTCAAGATGAGTTCACTGAAAGCAAGATTTGATCAACAGTTGCTTTGTTCAGTGTCGGTCTGGTAAACTTGATTGATGGGTTTCTTACTTTCAATCATGCGATAAACAGAGGAGAAACAGAATGGTCTTTGATGTAAGAGGAAAATTACAACAGATCCATGTCACAAAGGCATGGGAGATGTCATCCCAACACCTCCATGTCTCCTACTCTAGAATTTTACTGTATAAGAAGTTCCCATGACTAGAAACCCAAGTTTCATTCCATAAGGGTTTACTTTGGAGAGAAACTTGTTCCTGCAGCTTGTGCTCATGTGATCTCTTCCAGCCTCTAAGCGCAACTTGGTTTTATTCCAGAAAATGTTGCTAGATTGAAAATCCAAGAGCGAGATATTTCCTGCCCCTCTGTCACATAATTACAGTCGTATGGAGACAGAATTGGAGTCTGATCTCCAAGCTGGCTCCAACATTTGCCTCTCCATCATGGACCGGCCATGATGTAGCTTCAGGCTTTCCAGCCTATTTGTGGAACATAGGAAGGACACCACGTAATCATAATCACTCTTTTAAAAGCTACTAGATAAAAAGGTATAAATAGCCCTTGGAACAGGAACTGGAAACCAGCCTCCGCATTTCAGGTGACAGTCCTATTGCTTTGGCGAGCAGATGGCCTTCCTGCTACCTCTCTTTGATCCAGAGGAGATTTAATCCCAGATCTACTGCATAAAGGCTCACTTTCAGCATGATAGGCAAAGCATGCTCCCCCACATCTCCCCAACACGTAGGCTGTCTGCTGACAAAGCCATTAGTAGAGTCTCGTGGGAGAGTTTGAACCTCCACAAATGATAGGGCCTGGAAGACTTTCTACTTTTCAGAATATGCTTCAAAAGGGGGCAGCAATTATCTTCTCTTTTTGTGGCATTTGAAGAGAGCAGAAAGAGCCCGTTTCATTCTTTTAAAAGCAAAACTGTACACGTTAGTGCTAGAAGAGGTGGCCCAGTTAGCAAGGGTCTCCTTTTGTGTAAAAACCACGTACCAAGCCTATGGAAAGGGAAGGGTTTAAGACACACGTCTCTCTTTGGAGTTTACTCTGACATCTACTGCCCTCAGTTGTTGAATATCCCTTTTGGAGCCATCTCTTCTTCCTGAGTGTATGAGGGCTCTGAGGCTGAAGGGACCTGCTCAGGAGTCAGGAAACTCAAAGTTAGATGTTGTGACTGTTTGGCACACATTTCACCTATTCAGCTCCTTTTACAGTATATCTAGTCAAAGTCTGTCACCTAATCCAAGGTTTGTGTAGAAAGATGCTCCTCCAGGGTACAACTGGTTGTTTCCTAAGTTAGGTGAAGTACTGCTACTGTCTAGACATTTCCCTCTCTCTCTCCCTTCCACTCAGTCTCTCAAAGACTACATCAGACCCAGTATCACATCCACAAGTTTTAGTTAGGTGAGATAAATCCTACTGAGAGCATCTAACTTCTGTTGGATTTAACCCTTTAACTCGAGTGAGGCTTTTATAAAACGGAAGAAATTATCGAGCTCACTCAGATTTTTGTCTGTTTTCTCTATCTAGATGGCAATTTTCCCATGGTAGGTTTGCCTTTTTGTTAGCATGCGTCTAACTTGCTGGCACAACAGTATCTGAATCTTAGAAATGTGACAGTCTGGAGGTGTGTGTTTGCCACTTATAACCTGTTTTGTTTTTTTAAAAAAGACACTTTGCTTTTAGCTTTCCTATAGCCTTCAGTTTGTCTTAAAAACAATACAGCCACAGCCTTTTGCAGTAGGCACTTTAACAACGCAAATGATACGTTATCCAATGAACAATGATTATGGCTGTTCCCAAATCTCCTCCTTCTCCATTATGTGTTGCTCTGCTTTTTTTTTATTAAAGTTCCTGTAACAGATGAAAAAACACAGAGTTCCTGTGGGTGAATTTTAAATTGGTGTATCAGATGGAAAATATTGATTTCCAGACAATTTTATATTAAAAAAAAAAAAAAAACCCACAGCACATATTTTACAAGGGAAAAGTTCACACAGGACACAGGAAATAGAGAAAAATATTTCCTTCCCACTTCGGTGCAGGAGCTACACAGCATGTTCCAAGTCAGAGAACACGCAAACAATGTTCAGTCTTCAGGCAAGGTCAGCAAAGCAGATGTGACTTTAAGTTTACCGCTTGTATAGCGTGAGAACAATCCCCGGATAATGGAAAGACCTTATGGGGAAGCCTGGAGTTTGCTAAGCAACTAGGCTAAACGCACCATATGGTTTATTCTGTGCCATTTCCACATTGCTCAATGCTCTTGGGATTGCTGGAAAAGCAATGATTAAAAAAAAAATAAAAAATAAAATAAAATCACTTTGAGATAAATATCTTTAAAGATTGTGGAGGGAGGCGAAAAGAAAACATCAAGACTCCAGGCTACCCTTGTAATCCTCCATCTCTTATTGAATGTAGAGCACTTCGATGGATGCTTTGCTCTCCGTGTACTAGTTACACTACTAAAGAGGTGTGAAGTTCATCCTAGGATAAGATACATCCTAGTCAGCTCCTAGATTTTCATCCACTCTTAGCTATTCCATTGGCAGCTGTGATCTAAGACCTCTAATATAAAAACTAAATGTACACATGGCCATTGTGTTGGTTTAAGTGACTTCGGGTTCAACATGTAGTTTATTGGAATCTTGATCCTTGACAGAGTTTTTGGTATTGTATTTCAAAGAGAACAAAGAGATGAAAGCATGAATTAATGTTAGAGGGGAAAAAAAAAAAAAAAAAAAAAAAGAGGGCATTTTCCTTGGAAACTACTCAGAGATATTTAAAAAACTGAGACCTGTCCAAATAAATATGCAGTTCACTGACAGCTGAAGATTATCCATTTGTAGTTCATTAGTGTTTTATCATAACAAAAACATTAAGGAGATGGTATTCCCTTTCAAATTTTTTTGAGGGAAAGTGCAATAACATTGTCAAGTGATGTATGTGACAGAGTAAGTTAACCTTTGTAACTCTGACCAAGGTCAGGTGACTAAGGTTGCTGGCTCTGGATCTTACTAGTACACAGATGTGAATCAAGCTCTAGTTTTCTGCTAAGCTGCTATTCTGTAAAATTGTAATAAATTGGGAGCTGAAGCTGTCTGAAATCTAATGTAATATTATATAGTTGGTTTTATTTCTCTAAGCATACTCAATCAGTAGCATAAACATTCACCAAATGCAGTTACATTCTCTTTCATACAGGAGTCTCTGAACAGGTAGATTATGTTTTCCTGGGGAAAAAACAACACAAAACAAAACAAAAAAAAAACACAAAAAAAGCAACAACAACAAAAAACAAAACCAAAAACTGAACAGCCAAGAAACCCCAAGAACATTAAACATTATTGAAGAATCACTGGCTATTGCCCCTAAATTGTATACACATGGATTTGATGGATGGAGCACTCAGTGGTCCATTTAAGGAATTGGCTGGATGGTCGCACTCAAAGCGCTGTGGTCAACGGCTCGATGTCCCAGTGGAGAGCAGTGACAAGTGGTGTCCTAAGGGGTCAATATTGGGGCTGGTGCTGTTTAACACCTTTGTTGGTGACAGGGACAGTGGGATCGAGGCACCCTCATCAAATTTGCTGATGACACTGAGCTGTGTGGTGCATTCAACATGCTGGAGGGAAGGGATGGGCCATCCAGAGGGACCTGGACAGGCTGGAGAGGTGGGACTGTGCAAACCTCATGGAGTTCAACAAGGCCAAGTGCAAGGTCCTGCACAGGGGTCAGGGCAATCCCAAGCACAAATCCAGGCTGGGGGATGAGTGGATTGAGAGCAGCCCCAAGGAGAAGGATGTGGGGGTATTAGTGTATGGAAAACTGACTGTGAGCCAGCAATGTGCACTCACAGCCCAGAAAGCCAAACATGTCTATCAAAAGAAGTGTGGCCAGGAGGTCGAGAGAGTGGATTCTCCCCCTCTTCTCCGCTCTCATGAGACCCCCCCTGCAGTGCTGGGTCCAGCTCTGGGGCACCAACAGCAGAAGGACACGGACCTGCTGGAGTGAGGCCAGAGTTGTCCACGGAGATGCTCAGGGGGCTGGAGCCCCCCTGTGAGGACAGGCTGGGAGAGTTGGGGGGTTCAGCTGGAGAAGAGAAGGCTCCGGGGAGACCTTAGAGCGGCCTCCCAGGGCTGAAAGGGGCTGCAGGAACGGGGGAGGGACTCGTCATCAGGGGGAGGGATAGGACGAGGGGGAACGGGGTTAAACTGACAGAGGGGAGATTTAGATCAGATCTAAGGCAGAAATTGTTCCCTGTGAGGGTGGTGAGGCCCTGGCACAGGCTGCCCAGAGAAGCTGTGGCTGCCCCCTCCCTGGAAGGGTTCAAGGCCAGGTTGGACGGGGCTTTGGGCAACCTGGGCTAGTGGAAGGTGGCCCTGCCCGGGGCAGGGGGGTGGGACTGGATGATCTTCTATTGCTTGAAGTCTGTGTTTTATTAATGATCAGCCTAACTGATTTAACAGTAGTTTTATTCTGCAACTAAGTAATGGATTTAAATTAATTTACATCCCTTAGTGAAATGCATGTCTTTGCAGTGTAGTATAGATGATTAAGTAGCAATGACCCTTTATGCAGGATATATGTCATACTTTGAAAATATGTTACCTTAGCCCAGGTTCTGAAGCACAGATATCCACCTCATAAGAAAATAATCATGGAAAAAATTATGACAAATAACCTTGCTGATAACTCACCACATCTTCTGCTGTGCTTATCTTCTAGACTTAGCTGATATTCCCAAAATGGGATGCTGAAGAAAGCTGGCAAGGTAAGAAGGAAATCTTGCCAGCTTGTGCATTGCAGCCAAATATTCTGTGGAAAAATAGGCAATTTAAGTCTGAAAAGCTTTCAAATAATTCTCTTTCCTTATTCACACAAACTTTAACAGAGGGATTGCTGCTCAGATGCCTTGCTCCAGAACATGTTCAGCAGTGAAAATTCTCAGTGCACAGTTCCCTGGCCCATGGTTTCAGTGGATGAAACCCTCTTGAACATCTATGAGAGTTTTGAAGTCAGAAATCTGATCTGTGACTAACTCACAGTCTTTCAGATGATGTCATGAAAATAGTTTTATTATATAGTAAAAATCTTTATTTTATCTGCATTCCATGATAGAAAGAGACAAAAATCCAGTATTTTTAGCTTTTGGCATATAATTAATATAATTTTGAACACTGTTATGAGGTTGCTTTTGGATATAGCATTAAGCAGTGAGATTCACACTGACTTCAAGTGTACAAACTCATTCAAAGTTGAACTAAAAAAATGCAGCATCATTTTCTGCATCCTCCATTCCACAGAGACTGTAGGAGTACATTTGGAAAACACGCAGCATTGGAATGATCTTGACTTGGAAGCAGTCAGGTGAGTTTAGAATTATCTTTCTTCAGTGTCTGCTTGACCTAAAAAGAAATATCATAACAGCTGTTCTTCCTCCTGCTACTCTGCTATTTTGAAGGCTATGGGTGGGGTGGGGTTGGATTTTGACATTAAGTAATTATTTGTATAGCGGTAATATAATTAGATCTGATTTTAGAACTCCATTTTCACTGTGGATTGCCAGATTGCTGTTTGCTGTCAGCACAGCCATGGCTATACCAGCAGCTCTGCGTAACAACACTCTCCTTAGTGGCCTCAGGTCACTTGGTGCTGAAGTTATTGATGAAAAATTACCTCTCTGCAAAGCGTATAAGACCATTGCACCAGTGGATATGGGACTGGGGAATATTTCAAACTACAGGTCTGGTGGTGGAGGATAAGGCAGGGAACATCTTGCATGCTGTTGATCTGTTGGGACCTGATAGACAAGGTTTGACTTTCTGAAAAGAGAGAGTAGGAGATCGCACCACAGTGCAAGGACTGAGAAAACAGGTTCATATTTTTTTTTTCTCTTGAGTGTACTGATCTTGTGTATGATCACAGCAGGACTGCTGGGACTCTGCAACCTCCTATGGACTGTGTGTGTCTCATTTCAAGGGGGTTTAATGCCCAACTTTGAGACATGATTCCTTTATGCCTGCGCTCTACGTAAAATTGCTGCCAGAAGTGAAGATATAGTGGCAGATCACTTTCTGAAGGTTAGGATGCTGTGGGAAAAATTGGAAAAAAACACAATTTTGAGAAAATAGTTATACTGAAAGTCATGGTCTACATTAGTTTTAATGTGTTGCAATTGCTATTCTTGTGAATTTTTCTCTGCATTTCTCTAAATTTTCAAACGTCATTCAAGTTCGTGGATAGAAGAGAGTATAGATGCTCAATTTAATTTATCCAGGAGAAAGCTAGAAGCCTTCCTGATCCCATATCTTTGGCCAAGCCAAGTAAAGATTTCTGATTTGACTGCACACTTTGATTTATCAGAAAGATTCAAACCAAGATCAAATATCTGCCAGGAAATCTGAGTAAAATCCTATGGAAGACGAAGGCTCTTGTTTTTTGCATCCCAAAGGAACTAAATACTACATCAGGTTACCCCAGGACATAACAAAGTCACTTTTTCTTAAGTATTTAAATCAAGACAGGTTAGTTTTCTAAAACATGACGCAGCTCAACCATTTAATTCTCTTAAAACTCAGTGAAATTCACCCTGCTGCCTTTATTCTGCAAGAGGTAAGTCAATCCAAGTGACTCCTGACCTTAAACATAAAAATCTCTGAATGTTAAAGAGATTGAATGCAAAAGGGTCATAAGCATGACATTTAAAGCACACACATGTATTTGCTGAAAATACATATTCAGCAGTCACCCACTTGGATAACTGCTTCTCTGCATATCATTCTGTTCCCAGATGAAGGGATCTTTCTGCCTTGTTTATAGAGAAATTTGTTGTATGCAATGTTTACTTTCTTTTTAAAAATCTAGCAAGACACGATCTTTAGGCAGTAATAAAAAAACGTCCTTTTCTTCTGAAAGCGATGTATGGGTTTTTACAGTTCTACAGTAGCAGTGGTGCCCATCAGGATGACTTTCTCTATCAGTGTCCTCATAAAGAACGATATTTCCACAGAAGCACTAGAAGTCTCATTTTTCAGATGATTAAGGAACACAAGAACTGAGATAAAGAGTCTGATGTCCACATTAATACATACTTTATCCTCCATGGTCAACTCTACCAAAATGTTGACTCTTGCTCTACCTCAAAGCTATAAAGAGGCAACCATCCACACAGGAATGGAAGTGTTAGTCCTGGAGGCAACTGTCTCACCATCAGTCTCTGTCCTTGCAGGCAGTGTGAGCACCACACAGCCAGGACACTTCATGTCCACAGGTTAAAAAAAAACCTGGCAACAACTGCGGATGAACTTTCCAAGGCTACCACAGGAACAGTCCTCACTCTGCCAAAAGAGAGTTTTCCCCATGGTTGTGGACAGGTGGTGTCTTAGATGCTTACAACATTCAAAAAAGCTCAAGAGAAGGATTTCCCATGTCAAACCCCACAGACACATTGCTGCATTTTCCATGATGGCTACACTTTGAAGATGTAAAGAGCTTCTGGGGTGCATAGGACACGTCCTGAGTCCCATCATACAGCACACACAGGACAACCAGATGCTCAGGCCCAGTCAGCATGGGTTGATGAAAGGCAGGTCCTGCTTGACAAACCTGATCTTCTATGACAGGGCGACCTGCTCACTGGATGAGGGAAAGGCTGTGGGTGTTGTCTACCTTGACTTCAGTCAGACCTTTGGCACCGTTTCCCACAGCATTCTTCTGGTGAAACTGGCTGCTCGAGGCTTGGATGGGCACACGCTTTGCTGGGTAAAAAACTGTCTGGATGTCCGGGCCCAGAGAGTTGTGGTGAAGGGAGTTAAATCCGGTTGGCGGCCGGTCACGAGTGGTGTCCCCCAGGGCTGGGTGTTGGGGCCGCTCCTGTTTAACATCTGTATTGATGATCTGGACGAGGGGATCAAGGGCACCCTCAGTCAGTTTGCAGATGACACCCAGCTGGGTGGGAGTGTTGATCTGCTCGAGGGCAGGGAGGCTCTGCAGAGAGACCTGGACAGGCTGGAGCCATGGGCTGAGCCCAACTGGGGGAGTTTCACTGAGGGCAAATGCCGGGGGCTGCCCTTGGGCCACAACAACCCCCAGCAGGGCTACAGGCTTGGGGAGGAGTGGCTGGAGAGCTGCCAGTCAGAGAGGGACCTGGGGGGTGATTGACAGCCAGCTGGACAGGAGCCAGCAGTGTGCCCAGGGGGCCAAGAAGGCCAACGGCATCCTGGCTTGTGTCAGCACTGGCGTGGCCAGCAGGGACAGGGAAGGGATCTGAGCCCTGGGCTCGGCACTGGGGAGGCCGCTCCTCAGGGAGTGGGTTCAGTTTTGGGCCCCTCAGCCCAAAAAGGCCATTGAATGACTCGAGCGTGGCCAGAGAAGGGCAACGGAGCTGGGGCAGGGTCTGGAGCACAGGTCTGCTGGGGAGAGGCTGGGGGAACTGGGGGGTTCAGTCTGGAGAAGAGGAGGCTGAGGGGAGACCTCATCGCCCTCTGCAGCTCCCTGAAAGGAGGGTGCAGAGACCTGGGTCTGAGCCTCTTTAGCTTAGTAATAAGTGACAGGACAAGAGGGAATGGCCTCAAGTTGCACCAGGGAAGGTTTATACTAGATACTAGGAAGGATTTCTTTGAAGAAGGGGTTGTTGGGCGTTGGAATGGGCTGCCCAGGGCAGGGGGGAGGGTCCCCATCCCTGGAGGGGTTGAAGAGTCGGGCTGACCCAGCGCTGAGGGATCTGGGGGAGTTGGGAATGGTCAGTGTTGGGTTGATCATTGGACCAGAGGATCTTCAAGGTCTTTTCCAACTTAGACAATTCTGTGATTCTGTGATTCTGTGCCTTTCCTGCAAGCATCCATGTCTAAGGGGTGTCTCAGAGCTGGGAGTGATGATGGTCTTTCCCACTGCGCTGTTCTGCCTGCAGAGATGAGATCTGTTCCTCCCAGCTCTTACAGATACAAAAAATGGACAGAGTATGATAGCAAGACAGAGGAAAGTTGGAAAGGCAGAGGGGAAAGCAAAGGAGAAAGTTCAAGAGAAGATGTCCTAATTTTTCACTGCATCTCTTCTTTCCTGAACCTTCACTTTCCTCCCACATCTTTCAGCACTTCATTAACCACATATGAACCCTGTGCTGTTATCATCCCTTGGTATCATTATCCTTGAAGAAGTGAGTAAAATTTATATCTGTAGGTCCACTGATGGCTCTTCATTTATGGTCAGAAGTGCTTCCTTACAAAGGTTTCTCTATTCACTCATGAATAGATTTTTATGCACACCCCCTTCCTTGCTTAAATTTCTCTTTCAGTCTATAATTAGACAGTCTTTCAGACTCCTTTTCTCCTGTTGTGCTTCGTAACAAGCAACTTTTATTGGTTTTGTTTTAATCTTTTATATTTCTACAGCCTGTTGATGGCACATTTTTACAGTTTCAACGTTTACACAGGAATAATGATGTTCTCACTCTGCACATTTCTATAGATGATGCTGCGTCCTGATGATTTTGCACCACAAAGGGTTTTTCACAATGCTCTCCAGACAGTCACAGTAACTGATCATCAGTGGGAATGTTGGTATACTCAGACCTAACTCTGCCTCTGCCAGGTGTAGAAAGAACTATCCAAAGCATGAAAACCACGTGCTGAAAATCATGCAACAGTCTTGGGATTACCTCTAACTAAAGCTTCCTGGGGACAAAAATGGGCTAGTCCTTAGTTGAGTTGTTTAACTTATAACTGTAACAGTGGTATGAAACTTATGAAAATTAAGCGATGATTTGGGTTTTTGGGTTTTTTTTTCTTTATATGCTGCTTAATGCAATATGAAGCTAAGAAATAGCTGCAGCTGTATTAGGGAAAAAGTGTTTCAAATGAACCTGCATGTCTCTGGAATAAATGCCTCAGAGCTGTCAAATCTTCAAGACTGGGTTAGACACTGGAAAAAGACTTGAAAAAGTCTAATGTGTGGTTGAAACTAACCCTGACATACACTCCCCCTACCCTACAACCCTTGAACCTATAAGCCAACTTCAATAAAATAATATGGACGGAGAGGAGTCTCAAATATATTAAGACTTTTTAATGCTTTATAATTATGCGACTACATAGAAGAGGGAAGTTCTTCTTAGTGTCCTTTCTGAAAGAAGAACTCACTAACGTGCTCACAAAAAGCCAGGCATCAGCAAACCAGGCTCCACTGCTCCTTTAGTTGTGAACTGACCTCTGTATCTCACTGTAGTCTTTTCTTCGAGATACAGGTTTCCTGGCACTCAGCCACAGCTGCTACGGAGAGCTATTTCCAGTCCTGGAATTGTGTTCTACTTTATGTAGAGGCTCTGTTACATGTTTTAAGCTTCTAAAACGAAAATTTTCATTAGCAGGCAAGAGGGAAAAATATGAGGCAGAGCCTCTCTCAGGAACAGACTACAACAAAGCTACAGTCAAAACCAAAACCGGCAGAGGTCTGACATGATGCAGTGACGTTTTTGAATACTCATGATTTAGATGAAGCAGACTTGAAATCAGACCACAGGACTCTTAACAGTTTGTGGCAGGTGTAGTGCGAAGAGGTGCCAAGCATGTAATTTTCTCCAATTAAAGTAATTTCATGATTGGTGATCAATTACTGCACTTCTGAAAAATAGCTGGGAATCCCTCATCCATGGATATTCTGAACGACTGTTTAAGACTTTCTGTCAAAGAGATGTGATAATCGCTGCTCTGTATGGAATATCATACCCACAAGCTCTTTCATGCCCAGTTGTCTTTTGGCAGGTTGTTTCTAGCTGTATTAAAACGGCCTCAAAAATGTGAACAGAAATCTCTTCACTTGTTTTTCTAACTACTTTCAGAAAACTGGTAAGACCTTCAGGTTTCCAAGATGTAGGAATGGTATATGGGGGTAAATCCTTCCTTCCCTACCTGTACATGCCTTTAAATATTTGATCTGCAATGCTGAGGATGAGCACCAAAAAAGTAGCCTGAACTTTATTGTTTACTAAGCTACCAGTAAATCCACTGTATAGTTACTTATTGGAAAAAATTTCTACTAGTCTTTTGAAAGTAAAAGAGATCAGATAAGAAGCTTCATCCTCTCAGAATGGGAGAAAAACCTCATAAGGGCTGGGAAAGCAAAAGTAGATTGCTTCTGTCCCAGGATCCCCCTGATTTGCTACAAACACCATACTTATCCAAAGAAAAGCTGTCTGAATGCAAAAGCATCCTGAGATGACATAAAACATCTCTCCGCAGAGAGACCTGGCCAGGCTGGAGCGATGGGCTGAGCCCAACTGGGGGAGTTTCACTGAGGGCAAATGCCAGGGGCTGCCCTTGGGCCACAACAACCCCCAGCAGGGCTACAGGCCTGGGGAGGAGTGGCTGGAGAGCTGCCAGTCAGAGAGGGACTGGGGGGTGATTGACAGCCAGCTGGACAGGAGCCAGCAGTGTGCCCAGGGGGCCAAGAAGGCCAACGGCATCCTGGCTTGTGTCAGCACTGGCGTGGCCAGCAGGGACAGGGAAAGGATCTGAGCCCTGGGCTCGGCACTGGGGAGGCCACCCCTCGGTGAGTGGGTTCAGTTCTGGGCCCCTCACCCCAAAAAGGCCATTGAATGACTCGAGCGTGGCCAGAGAAGGGCAACGGAGCTGGGGCAGGGTCTGGAGCACAGGTCTGCTGGGGAGCGGCTGGGGGAACTGGGGGGGTTCAGTCTGGAGAAGAGGAGGCTGAGGGGAGACCTCATCGCCCTCTACAGCTCCCTGCCAGGAGGGGGCAGAGAGGGGGGATGAGTCTCTTTAACCAATTAATAAGAGATAGGACATGAGATAATTACCTCAAATTGCACCAGGGAAGGTTTAGACTAGATATTTGGAAGGATTTCTTTGAAGAAGGGACTGTTGGGCGTTGGAATGGGCTGCCCAGGGAGGTGGTGGTGTCCCCATCCCTGTGGGGGTTTAACTTAGCATTAGGGGATCTGGTGTAGTTGAGAACTGTCAGTGTTAGGTTCATGGTTGGACTGGATGATCTTCAAGGTCCTTTCCAACCTAGAAAATTCTGTGATTCTGTGAAAAACACAACCACTGTTCTTAAGTGGGAACATGAACTCCTGAGGAAACCATAAAGCATCAAAGGGGTGGGAATTCATCAAACAATTGCCTGGACTGTACCCAAATGAGTCCACAATTCACAGTTCCCTGAAATAATATGAATGCAAAAAGTCTGTAGGGGTATAAAAATGACTTCTCCAGCAGAAGAGCCCTTCTAGACATGAGACTGTGAGAACTTCAGGAAAGGATACTGGTAGAAGAAGAATCGACTCCCAGAGGAAGTTTATTCATCTCCAAATACCATCAAAAAATATTCACAGGCAGGGGAGAAAGGGCAATCAGACAGACACCACGATTCTGCAGAAGGAGAGGAAAGTCAGGAAAGCTCTCCCAGCCTGTGGAAAAAGGAAGGCACATTTAACACATCTTTATATAACATGTAAACCATTTCAGAGTGTTGCAGAAACCCTGAGAACCTTCAGGGCCTTCTGGGGGAACAATCATGATAGGAATTCACTGCGAGGCTTCATCTTTAGGTGCAGCAAATGAACTAACATCTTGGTGCACTCCCAGTGGTGATGGACAAGTTTCAGTTGCAGCTCCTGGTGTAATTCCCTCTAAGGTCCTTCAACTCACACCAAGTTCAGCAAGAACCTCAAGACAGTGTAAAGGATTGGAGAAAGCTCTGGGATTTGTGTGAAGTCTGCATTGTCCCGAGAGCAGACCAGAGTTTAGGGCCTAACCTCAGACATTAAGACTCGAATATGAACAAAGCATAGCTAAAAGCACTTTGAGCTCATGAGATGTGTAAGACATCGTGTAGAAGTAGCTTTAAGTATAATGTTCTGAATGGCAAGGCTGGTCCACCACTTGGAATTTGGGCCATTGATCGTAGACACTCAGCCTTCATGTGAAATTTAGATTTAACCAAACACAGTTTCAAGGCAATAAGAACGACTTCACAGACCAAACAAGGCCAACCTTGGGCATTCCCTGGTTTACATCAAGCTCAGAGCCCGGCCAGGGACACCTAACTGCTGTGCCTACCCCATTTTTAGTCATGAATAGCTCACAGCCGAGGAAGCTTTTTTTTTTTTTTTAGTGGTTTCTGCTAGGAAGGGGATCTTAAGGGTTAAGTGTTCTATTTATGAATCCCGCCAAGATTTTGCAGTGTTTCAAATACATGGGGATATTTTTAGACAGAGAAGTCTAAAATTAACCATTCGGCCTTCCTAAAAATACCCTGTCACACTTCAATAGTTCCCATTGATGCGACATGAATATAAAATACGTTTTCATTTCCTACAACCAAACAGAAGAAAAGGAAAATGTTTCTCCAAGTACTTTTTTGAAGTGGCAAGCCTCACATATCAACCCTGCCATCTCTTAAATGCACTGTCCTGTGAATCAGCAAGTTTATAGGGGAAGCAGAAATAACCCTGAAGACCCCTGAGCTTGAGATTTCAGGCGGAAGGCACATGTTTGTTGATTAAAAGAGCATCTCAAAATCAGATAAAAAACAGGGGATATATACTGTTGGTTTTGTAAAGTGTTTGCTACAGGTATTTTTTGATAAAATCCTTTTTTTTTTTTTTTTTTTTTTTTTCCTAGAGTATCAGAGGTAAAATCTTGTCTCCATGGAATTCAGTATTTCTGAGGGATTTCTAAATCTTCAGAATTTCATCCATCATCTTGTCCTTTCTGGTTTTTTTTTTCTTCAAACTTTAAATAAAGGGTGCTGTGTAATAACAGACAAACCCTTCGGCTCCCTCAAAATACAGGCACAAATAACAAAGGCTTTTTTTTTTTTTTGATGCTCAGCAGCATTAAACCCATGTAATTCTTTCAATGTTGTAGAGCTATGATTATCTTTGAGTTGACTGAGGCTTTCAGCCTTTTTCTGATATCTTCAGAGATTGATACTAATTGCAACTATAGTCTGACCTCAAGCAGCGGGACCACTGTGATTGACACATAGGTTGAAAAAGACCTATGAGCTTGAGAAGACAGCTCAAATACCTCCAATTACCATCACCTCCCCACTCCGGGGCACACCGTAATTCACCACATCTGTTTGGGGAAACAGTCTTGCAGGACACCTTTAGCCATTTCTATCAAACATCTAAACTCCCTGTGTTGGTTTCAAAATCCCGTATCTTTTCCTGTGTGAAATCAATTATAAAACTCTTATATGTTCCCTTGAGACTGCACCAGCTGATTTCTGAAAAAATGATTTCACTGGTAGGCTGTCATCTTGCTGAACAGAATAATTACCACAGTTGGGTTTGTTCACATCCTTTCCCATAACCAAGATTCCAGAATAATTTAAAAGGAGGCTTTATTTTTCTTGATGGAAAATATCTTATTGAATACCCAGAATCAGCTTGTCCCCCATGCTAACCACTTTCTGATCTCCTACAACGATATGACAGTCATGTAAACTCTCCCTTTTAAAAACTGTTATTTCAGTGACCAAATGGAGCAGTGCTTACTGTTGTGGAGGATCAACCCGATCTCCTAATTACTTTACATGTTCAAAGCAATGTTGCCATCAGGATAAAAACTTTCTGAATAAATCACTTTTAGATGACGTTTGTTAGCCCACTTAGCTTTCTGAAGAGTTCCAACAAGAACTCTTTCTATTCTCCAGGTATAGAACTATTTTTACAATCTGGTTGAGAATACTTTAAATGGAAATAAACTGACTTTTAAATCTCCATCTCAGGGATGTCTTCTGGGACTATCACTTGTTTGTGCATGCATGATCCTACGCACTGGCTGATGAGTCATCCTGCCTGACACCTTATCTGCACAATCCCATGCAATCTGGAAAGCGTGGTCACATCAGAAAGTGATTTTACTACTCCTGGCTGCCCAGGCTAAAAGATGAAGTAGAAAAATGAGACTTTCTTTTTATTGTTTGTGTGTTATGAAAGTCCAATACACTTTTTTTTTTTTAATTGTGATTTTGGTTTGCAGTTTAAAACTGCCATGAAATAAACCATTTCTCTGTAGCTCTTTGGCTCTTTCTTGTCTCAGAACTGCATCTCTAATTTATTCTGATAATCAGTGTTTCCTGCCTCCAAGAGTAAAAGTTGTCTTTACATACTTGAAAGGCAGTGCAAAGTTGGTTTTATATTTTTATCTATGCAAGAAAATTCAAGGCCAGGTCCCACATGCACTCAGGGTTAAGCAAAAATGAGCAGAGCACTCAACATCAGACAAGATCCATGCTAACATCTTTTCTGATTCATACACAACCACTCCTGGAGCCCTTAGTGAAATTTTTGACTTAGGCAATCCCCTCTATTTTAAAAACCTGTATCTTTATTCAAACCAACGCTACCTGACCCACACCGGATAACACAGGCAGGTGACAAAATCCCTACAGTTTCCCGTTGAGTGAATGCATGTCTTCTAGGAAAAAACTTACACTTATGACTTAAAGGAAGCAGCTGATGAAGAATCACGACATTTGTAGGGAGGTTGTTCCAGTGGTTAATATCTCTCAATATTAAAATATCTGTTTTTTATTTCTAGTCTGAATTTCTCCAGCAGTTCACTCTAGCTTGACCTCCACCTATCACAGTGTCCTTTTCTCCTAGATTAAAGAGCAGTATTCTCTCAGGAAGGGTATTTCTGTAGAGATACTTGCAGAGATGAGAGCAAACCAACCCTTAACTCTCATGGTGAAGCTGAAGAGAGAAAGCTTTTAAGTCTCTTGATTAAAGCTGTAATTTAAAGAACACTTGTTGGTGCTTTTTGAAAAGCTCTTTACATTGTTTTCAGCATTCTCATTGAAATATAAATATCAGGCTTGAGTATGTACATCTGTAATTGTCCAGTTAAGACTGCATTCAAGATAATACAAACTATGGGATAATCCTTTATTAGTATGTCAAAGCATGACATTGGCCATATATGCAACAGCTTCATGCTACTCAACAGTTTCTCCACCATGGTTCTGTTATAACCCTCCATAGATGTCACTGAGCCCTTCTGTGCTGCACTTTTAAATCCCCAGAGGGAAATGGCCCATACAGCCAGGCAGACTTGGTAAAATGCTGGTGTTTATAACCCTTGTTGATTGCAAAATACTATTTTGCACAGGGGTGGAATAAAGTCACAAATGCAGAAGTAACAGTTCTCCTTGGGAATGGGTGGAAGATAAACTGGAAGAAGGTGCAAGCTCGATCCTGCTGCCTCTGAACTCGTGTTATATGTAAGGCTTTTATAAGTTTGATGATGAAGTTATTGTTCTTGTCTTTCCTTGTTTGCTTACAGGAAAGTGCCTGCCTTGAAACTGGCTGGAAAGGTGATCTGGCCTAGCCACACAACACCTACCTTTATGGGAACTCCACATCCATCAGTCTGTTGGTAATTCACCTCTCACTTCAGCTGCCTAAAATCTGAAATGCTTCAATTTAAATCAGCAGAGACATTGCAGTGCTATTCCTTCACTGTGCTCTTGGTGACATGGTACTACACCGAGATGATGCCTGACACAGGAATTTAGGCACAGCAGCAGTCACCCAGCAGGCTGTTTCCCTTTACCTTTGTTATTGTGGGCCCCGCCTTTATTTTGGGTCTAATCTCTCAAACTGTTTTAATTCAAGGAGTGGAAATCTAACAGATTAATGCATGATAAACCATTTCCACTTTCCCTTCTTGATAGCCTAGTTCAGCCAGGAAATGCCTCTGGATCAGTAAAGTCAGGAGCCTGGTACAGTTAAAACCTTTTATCTCACTTCTCTATTACATTGTCTGTCTAGACAGGATCTATTTATACTTGGCTATAGCACCTAATTTAGACAAATAAGTTCATTTTGGTAGAAGTCAAGTCATAAATGGCACAGACGTTGCTTTCTGTGATCTTTAAACCTGAGGCATATTACTATGTACCTATCAAGGTTTCTGCAAATGAGGAATTTCCAGGCAAAGACAGATGATACACTAATAGGAGGGGATTTAAAGTCACACAGCAATTCCACTGCATGAAAGATCACAAAGAAAATCTGTTCTCAGTGTAATTAATCTGTAGAGGCTCTCAGAAACCCCCCTCTTTTCTCCTCTCCAGACTCTTAGCACTGTTATTAGGCTTCATTCTCTGATCAGTGCTATCTGCTTCAAAGGGAGATGGAAACCTGTAATGAGTCACATCTACTTGTAATGTCCTGTATCATGGGATGAATTTATTTTCACACCCATCTGATGGATTAGCAAAAGTCCGGGCTGCGTATGTTAGTAGTAAACTGCTAATATTCTTTGTTCTGATATAAGACCAATGCTTTCTTTAAGAAGGGCTGCTAAAGCTTTTTTTTTTTTTTTTTTATATCTTGCAATAGCAGCACCTCAAATCCCTTTGTGCCAGCACCTCCAAATACTAAACTGACCTAAGGGACTTTGGAAGAGCAAATGCTCAACTATTTTACTGTGGCATAGGATGCTTTTGTGATGCATCTGTCAACAGAAATTTGGGAAGGGTTTGTGTGCCAGGACACACCACTAGCTCTAAGATGGGCTTGCTGGTGGTGTTCATATTGCACTGTTGATTTGGATAAGCCCACCTGGGCCTGAAGGTATTTCTATTTAATTTCACAGGGTCTCCTCTCATCCTAAGTATTCTGTGATGCCATGAACCATGGCAGATGTAATCTGGAGGGGGCTGGAAAAAAACTTCTTCTCCATGTTGTCATAAAACCCTTCCCAGGAAATGTGGGCACGTAGAGGAGGCTCACCAGCTAAAACGGTGCTGGGCCATAGTAGAAAGCTGCCGAAAGCAAGGCTGATAACTCGCAGGCAGAAAAAGTCTGAAAGGATCTCCTGCTCAGCATTTCCTATTCATAAATCCTGGATACATTAACAAGTTGGGATTTTTTAAATTTTTCTTCTCCTGGCTGTTTTTGTCCTAAAGTGTCCCCATCCCTCCATCATCACCAGAACTAGCTGTCGAGCAGGGTCTGTGACAATGTGAAGTTGTCAATGAAGTGATGGAAAAATATATTCATTTATTATTGCTGTCTCTGTCAAAGGTTCTCAGGGCTCGCTGGTAAGCCAGGAAGAGGTTTTGTTCCCGCAGATTCTCTTTCTGTCTTCTTCAGTCTCCCATGGCTGGTGGCCCGCTCTAATGGACAGAAAGGATCACGACGATGTGCCAGTCCATTGCTGTCCAGTGTCCAAGACACTGGTTTTGGAGATAGAGGTTAAAAGCTCAAGGTTAAGGAGGACACTCCCAGGCAGGGAAAAGCTCCAACATCCAAACCACTGCTTACAAAAAGGCAACCAGTGTCTTTGCTCTTGGATATGGCTTGAAGGAGGATTATGGCTACTGCTCTTTGCTCCTCTTGGTGCTGTCAGTCTGTAAATATAATATGATTACACCCATGGGGCAGTCTGACCAGAAAAGTCTACTCTGACAATCCCAGGATTATTTAGGCTTGATATAGTTTTGTGGAGTTCCTTAATTACATCTCCATGTAAGCTGAGAAGCTGAATTTAAATTGTTGAAGGTTTTCTGAGGGGAACAAAAAAAAAAAAAAAAAAAAAAAAAAACTTCTTGCCTAAAAATGCAGACAAAATTTAGACAGGTACCTTTGGGAGCCATGGGCTTTGGCCTTAGTTTCTATAGTGCTCAGTGATACCTCTGCTGCAGTTCTTGCTCTGCTCTACCTTACAGCAGAGTTGCAAGGGAAAACGATGTTTGAGTTCTGGTCATGCTCATCATTAAGAGGACCCTGTCAGTACCAAGGATGGGTGAATGTCTTCTGAAGCAAGCCCCGGGGACATGAAAGGACAACTGGCACTGATCATGTCTTCTGTTAAGTTTCTCCTTTGACAAACTTTCCATGACACTAACTGAACTTCTTGTGTCAAGAAAAAACATGAAAATTATTTAACTTGAGGCATTTAAACAACCGCACTGAAAAGTGCCATTTGATAAAGACATTTCCAGCTGCCTAAGAGGACAGTTACTGCAATTGCTCTCACCTTTAAAACATTATTGCTCTTTTCTATCTTTTTTGTCTTCCTAAATATTTTACCCATTTCCTACACGTAACTTGCTCTTGTTAACTGAAAAGCATCACCTCCCAGAGCTATTCAGTCATCCCACCCTGCAAACCGGGATACTGCTGGCAGGTAACAAGTGCTGCATCTGAAGCACATGGCACAAGTGCCAGGAGAAAGCTCCCCAAAACTCACAAGACCTCTTTAACATGCTGTTCTGGGGTGCAAGGGTGTGACTGTTGATACGTTTTGGGGTGGATGTCCTAGGGGAATTGTATTCACAAATTTAGCAAAGCATGAAAGGAGGAGGGTTGTGTTGCAGCACCTTGTCCAGCCTGGCTGTGGCACTTTCTAGTCCTTGTATTCATACAGAAGTTTTCAACAGTTACCTGTTCTGCACTGGGTGGTGGTTTGGTTTGTTTAGTGCCATCACGAAGAACATGATCAATGATAACATTGTCCATAGTCTGTTCACATGCAGTTTGTGCAGCCCCATGCAATAGTTTGGAGACCCTCCAAGAGGACTTCCTCTGGGATCTGGCTCGGCAGCCAAATAGCTTTCACTGCTATGAAACATTTCCTGATATGCTGCGTGTTTATCCCCGAGGGATCACCCTCATCGTTTCCTTTCCTGCTGGTATCTGCCCCCTTCACATGCTTCACATGGATCCCCAGGCACCCTCAGGCCTGGACGTTTGGTGACATGCTTATGCCATTTACAGTTTTGGAAGGATGAGTCCCAAGTTCATATTTGGGTCATTAAACAAAAATCCTTTTACTTAGTGCTGGTGCTGTGATGAAGGTTGCTGCTGATGGATGCAATCACATGCCCAACCACCAAATTCTGCATTTCTGAGCTATGTATTTGTCTCCTCACAGAAACATCAGAGTCCAAATGCTGTAGTTTTCTTTCTGATGCAACACCATCAGAGGAAGAGAAGGGAGGCAGAGTGAGCTCAAATGTTTTTAAAAAACATTAAGGGTCAAGATATAAACTTCCTCGTATATGCCTCATAACTCCATGCAGTCTGCACCGTTGTTGAAAAGCAGGATTCATTTTTAATAACAACTAGGGCATGAAGTGTGAAATGGTGGTATCATGGAACATCATTTGCATAGTCAGAACATGCTAAACCAGAGCAGCGATATACCTGCCCTGACTGAGGGGCTGAAATCCAGAATACTGGTGGTAAGGAGGCATCTCCTCTGCTATCTTCCGTATCTCCCATAAGTGGGAAATGAGGGATAGCACAAGTCCCAGTCGATACCACAACACACTATATTGCCTCTGCACATGGAGTTTGGTGAGCTCTTCCCCTCCATGCACTGATTTACATGTTTTGTTTGGGTTGGGGGTGGGGTGGGGTGTATTTTTGTCTTTTTACTTTGTACTGTCAAATAAAAACAGAAAAAACGTGGAAAATTATGGGAAAATTGGATATCATTTAGACTAAGAAGTTTTCCCTAATTAACTAAATTCCTTTGAAAAGATGGGGGACAGCATAATCATCGCTGAGACAATGTTAGTTCCTGAAGAAGAATAAGATATTTCAAAAAATAACCAAAGCAACACACAAAGTGCGAGAAAGACCTGTTGCCATGGTAACAATGTGTATCAAACTGATGTCAAACATTCTGTGAAATAATCTCACAAAGTTGTAAGATGCGATGATAAAGCAGGCTACAAAAGGATTCTGTCAGTGTTTTATTCATACTATTTTTTGTATACCTATTTGCCTGCGTGGTATGCATATATCACACCCACATTACCACCCACAGCACACAGCTGTCCCTCTGAACTGTCTTAGGTCTACTCCAGAAATTCAGGGAACAATGGCGGAGGAAGGACAAGGAGAATAAAAGAAAAAGGCACTCAGATTTGGAAAGAAAAAAATAACACTGCATCTTTTCAGTACCAGGTGGACGTTAACTGAATGAGCCAGATTTGGTTCTCACCTCACTTATTTGCTATACAGGTTTCAGAGGTACAATTCCAGATTTGTGCCAGTAGAATCGAGATCAAGATAATCCTAATATTTTCTATGTTATTATTTCATTTGTGTGCTCTGCAAATGTCAACGAACGGACATCAGTCTGAAGAAACAGGGTTGGGGATGCTGTGTGAAACTAAGTCACGGAATCACAGAACGTTTGAGGTTGGAAGGGACCTCTGGAGGCCACCTTCTCCATTGCCCCTGCTCAAGCACGGCCACACACAGCTGGTTGCCCAGGACCACGTTCAGATGACTTTCAAATATCTCCAAGGAGGAAGACTTCACAACATCCCTGGGCAACATGTGCAAGTGCTCGGTCACCTTCACTGTAAAAAAGTGTTGCCTGTGTTTCAGTGTGTTCCCATTGCCCTTTCTCCTTTCACTGGGGACCACTGGAAAGAGCCTGGTTCCATCTTCTTTGCACTCTCCCTTCAGGTATTTATGTACATTGATGGGACGCTCCCTGAGCCTTCTCTTCTGCTGGCTCAGCAGTCCCAGATCACTCAGCTTTTCTTCACAGGAGACGTGCTTCAGCCCACTCATCAGCTTTATGAACCTTTACTGGACTCTATCCAGTATGTCCGTGTCTTTCTTGTACTGGAATTCCAGAACTGGACACAGTAATCCAGGAAGAATCACATCCCTTGACCTGCTGGCGATGCTTTGTCTAAGGCAGCCCAGGGCACCACTGGCCCTCTTTGCCCCAAGGGCACGTTGGTGGCTCAGGGTCACCTCGGTGCCCACCAGGACCCCCAGGGCCTTTCCTGACAAGCTGCTTTCCAGCTGGGTGGCCCCCAGCACATACTGGTGCCTGGGGTGCATGAGGTTGATCCTTCCCAGGTGTGAGTCTTCGGTTAGGTGACTAAACAACTGTTTCATCTTCATCCCCTCATGTTCCAAAAGGAGAAACGAAACCTAGTGATGCACTTTCGTGCTTGTAGACACAATGGGCCCAGTGCACTGCTCAGAGAACAAAGGCTTGTAATTAGTATTTGTGCAGTTGCCAGAAGAAGCATTTGGGCCTCCTGATGGGATCTTGGAAAATCAAGAGATGATACAATGATCCACAGCAAAGCAAGTAGAAGAGTGAGAGTCATCATCCCTGAAGGCAGGAGTGGATTTAGAAGAAGGCAACAGCTTTATCAACCAGCAATTATTTTTCTGAACAAAATAAGAATTTTCTCCCATTTGTCCCACACTGACATCTATGTACCTTGCACTTTTTGACCTTCTGTTTCTGCCCTAACCAGGTATAGAGATGCAAGCACATACATCCATCTCTACAGACTCTTTCTAAATCGCTTTGAAATTCCTTTTCCATTTTCCTGAGAGCACATATTGGGTTCATTAATGCAAACCCTCAACTCCAATGAGCAGTGGTGTCACTACCATAAAAGTGTTATCCTAATTCTGCCATAACCTCTTGACTCACCTTTGCTGTGCTCCCAGACATGTTCCTCCTTGTTCACACATCCCCTCTGCTGCCTTGTCCCCCTGACATCAGATCTCATCCTGTGGAGCCTGATAAACCTGACCATCTCCCTCAAGCTCATCATGGTCCTTCTTGTCTCACCCATTGTATAGACCCACGTCATTGTATAGACCATTCCCCAAGCTATGCCAGACTCCATCCCCTAGATTGCTCCCTGGCTGCCAGACAATACCCCAGTTCACCTCAAAACACAACCTCCTAAGAGGTCTCTGCGAAGGCCAGGCACCCAAATTACACCACAATCTGGATGGTGGCATAAATCCAAGAATATAAGGACAAATAATTATAGCTGCTGCAAATCTGAGTAGCCTTTTTACTCCAGGTGACACTTTGGGTCATTACACGTCTGCCGGGGAAGCACTGTGGTACTTCGAAGTATATGACACCTCCTTGATGACCTCAACAACCTACCAATTTCAGGGGCATAAGAGCTGAACTAAAACATTGTACAAAATTATTCAGACTGGTCATTTATTGCCAAAGCAGGATTTTCTTCTATAAAAAACTGAATGGCTTTTTTTTTTTTTTTTTTTGATCCTTTATTCCATGTTTCAGTTGAATAAACTTTGCCAAAGACAACAATCCCACTGGATAAAAGTAAGGTTATTTTGGATTTCTTTTCAGGAGTACACCAATTTCGTGCAATCCAAACTGTTTACAGGAAGTACCTGATTTCAGCAATTTGCCTGGTTTTTAAACAGAAAATTTGTGAAAAACAGGAGGAAAACTGTGATATTACGTGTTCCATCTTTGACACTTCCACAAGAAAACCCGATGTTTTCTCATATGGAGTAAACTTTCATGATAAAACAGCTGCTGCTTCATACAAGTATCTACTTTTAAAGGTTGAAACAAAGATAAACAGAGCCACCTTTCCTCCTCTTTTGCAGGTGTCCTGTGATTTGCAGTCAATTTACAGCTTTGATCTATATGTGGAGTTGCACCAGTAAACCCCTAGCAGAACCATTCATCACCCACCTTTGTTAGAAACCTGACTCTGAAATGAAAATAAAACTCACTGTACTATGTAGTATATTGCTCCTCCATTCTAGATCTTAGGATTTAACTGGATTGGTGTTTTGCTATTCTCCCCAGTGCTCTGTCACTGAACCGTGGCCCTGTCACCCCTGGCAGCTGAACTGCCTTGTATGTGGTGGGCTCGGGGGGCAGGGGCTGTATAGGCACCTGATCCCAGCTGACAGTCTGGAGGTCTGCAAGAGCCAGGGAGACAAGGATCTGAAACGCTGGGGTTTGAACTCCAAGCCCCCAATTCAGGCTGACATGTGGGTGATTCCCACAGCCCTTCCCAAAGGGGGGTGAGTTTCCCTTTAGGCTTCCCCCCAGGGTGGGGCGGCCTTGCAGACAGAGCCATTGGGTGAACGAGCCCCAGGTGTCTGCAGTGAGTAACCCAAGGTCAGGTGTCCCACTGAGGGGTCAAAGCTGGGACCCCTGGCAGGGAGAGAGCAGTGTCTGTGTGTGAGGTGGGTGTCCTGTGCAGAGTTCCCTGCTGGGGAAGGACCTCCTGCCTCCCTGGGACTGGGCTCCACTCAGCTCTGGCTTTTGTAAACGTGGGCTCTGTAGGGATTCATGATGGGGCTTCCTTGGTCTGATGTGTTTGGCTGGTTGACCTGGTTGTCTCCCATCCCTTCTATGGGAGACTGCATTTCACTGTTTATCCCACCTACTGTTGGTTGTGTGGTGGTGGTGTTGGGGTCATTGGGATTGATGTTAATTATGTATAACCTGACTGACTTGTTTGTACCCCCAGTGCTCACCCATGTCCTGACCCTGTTGTGTCAAATACAGTCTGGTTATTAGTTCATCTTTATGCTGGCTGTGTCCTTTATGCTAGGCCTGGTAGTTGGCAAAACAAGACCTCAGGAGAGTTTTAACCTACCAGTGAGGTGCTCCAATGTGTATTATGTCAAGTGGTTTTGTTCCAGCCATCTTCTAGGAGATACTAGTTTTATGAGCTGAACATGAGCACTTTCTGGAGCTGGGCTTTATCCTGTGTTTTTATTACCCACCTACTGAACTCCACATGAGGCAAAAAGAAGACAGAACCCATTATGTTCAACACCTCCTTATGTTCAATGTGAAGTTACTGGGTAATATGGAAGAGTAATGAGTATCAGTGTCCCCTCTGTACATATCTGCTGTGTTCTAATGTCTGCTAGAAAGTCTGGAGAAGATGACAGCCCTGAATATTTCAGTGCCTGTAATTACAGAGAGGATGGGTGGAGTTTTCTTGTTTTGTTTATTTTTGGTGGGTTTTATTTTTCTCTTTGGAAACAAGCTGAAGTGATGAGCTATTATTTAGAGCTGGCCTTTTGCCAGGATGTGATTTCAGAACTCCAAACAGCCTGGAGGTTAAGCTCAGGAGAGAGTAAATCTTGTGCTTTCACTCAAACAAATGAATACTAGTGCTGTTGCCTGGCTTTCTGGCTTCCAGAAAAAATAAAGGGGGGATGTGATTTAGTCTGGATAGCTCCATGGCTGTAGTCGAGTCAGCAGCATCATGTTTAAGTCTCTCACTCCCTCCCCTGCCACAGTTTATATGCCGCTGCTTCAGAAGCAGCACAGTCTAAAGGAATGTGATGGGTCTTTGTGATTTCAAGCTTTAAAACTTAATTTTCAAGTGATTCCAAAAGGGAAAAAAAAAAAAAGAGGACTTTTAAAACTCAAACGATGTCATGGGATATTGATGGATCTTAGTCCCAAGCCTGTTTGGTGAAGAGCCCATGAATGTCGGTAAGATGGTCTAGGTGGAATGTAAACCTTTTAAACAATAATCCTATCATTTTATCTAGTGTCATTCTCCAAGCTCAAATCTGGCAACAGCAGTGGTAGTAACATCTGGGCAACTCTACTGCCTAAACAGGGGTGCTTCTTGCCTTTCTTCATTTTGGGACTTGCTGAAGTTAGACCACAGGGGAAACTCCGTATGCATCTGATGTGTAGCACTTGCCACATCTGATCCAGTGAATTTACAAGTAAGGATATGTTAAATTAATTGTGCGAATGTGGAAACACCAGTTGGGGTGGGGGGGGGAATTACAAGCTCTACTACAGACATTATCTGTGGTTGTGGTCACATCACACAGAGTCTACCCTTCACCTCTTTATAAACATTTAGGTGTAGATTTACTGTGGAAGATTAAGCATACTTCAGCCTGCTGGCTAGCTGCTTTTTCCAATGTTCCTCCAAATATTTCTGCTCTATTTCTGTGCATCTCCTCTACTTCTGGCCCAGGCAGACAGTTTTTCTCCTTCTTGCTTAACTGGACACTGATATTTGAGAGGCGTTATGAAATATGATCACCTCTGTATTCTACAGATCTTCACTTCAGCAAACTTATAGGAGTATGCAGAATAGGTGAACTGGTTTTAGAGTTAAAACTGCACCAGGGAAGGTTTAGACTAGATGTCAGGAAGTATTTCTTTACAGAACAGGTGGTTGGGTGTTGGAATGGGCTGCCCAGGGCAGGGGGGAGTCCCCGGGATCCCTGGAGAGGTTGAAGAGTCGGGCTGAGCCAGCGCTGAGGGATCTGGGGGAGTTGGGAACGGTCCATGTTGAGTCAATGGTTGGACTGGATGATCCTCAAGGTCCTTTCCAACCTAGCTGATTCTGTGAAACACAGCCTGGAAAGCACCAAGTGGTCTAACAAGAACCTCTTGCATCATAAATGCATCCCAAAAGTACAGGGGTTTTTATTTAGCAGATATTGTGGCTCCTCTCTCTATCTCCTGCATGCTTCCCTGGTTATTACAGATGGGAAGAACTGTGGTGACCATGGATTGGAAGAGCTTTGGTCCCAGAATTGAGAGGGATGTGATGATTTTTTTTTTTTTTGTTAATTATTGAACTCTGATAATAAAATTACAAAACCATGCCTGGCATCCCAGAGTGACATGTAAAACTGACATTGCAAGGAGCTGATATGCTAGATGAAGTAATGCTTACAAAAATTTCCTTGGGGTCTTCAATTTGATGAATGCATTTAATTAAGCATTACGGATACATTAAAAGATCATCAACCAGACTGTGAATACTCTGTGAATAGAGCCATAGAATATAATGGAGTTTGGTGTCTCCTTTTGTTTACTCCAGGCCAAATTGGAAATCTTCCATTTGTTTGGATTAGTTTTGGTGTCAATGAAAGTATAGAACCACTTGTCTCGATTCATCAATGGTTTCCAGCTGCTGTCCACGGACTTCTCCGGTGGGTGTGGGAAAGATCCTTACCTATTGTCAGTCAGCTGAAATTCATAACACAGATGACTCTAACTCCACTAATGTAATTTTACAGCTGTGCGAGCTGGAGGAGGCTGGAAATCACAAGGTCCAGATGCTCAGCTGGTGCAAGCTGATAGTACTCCATTTCAACGTCAGCAGACTTGGCTGTCTCTCCTTGGCTGTATCAGGAAGATCTCATCACTTGCCTTCATGTCATTCTTTGTACTCACAGCTATTGAACACGTTTAATCAAGAAGCCACATCTGCCAGGCAGACTCTGCTGCAGAGCTACAGTGCATCTAGGGTCAATGTTACCTGAGCTATGGTAAATAAATCAGGCAGTCAAGTTGGCAGGCCTGATTCTTACAGTCTCGGTGAAGTCCGTAGTTTTGTGTACATCTCAGTGTTCATATACTCAAAGGGCTGAATACACAAAGTGCGGCACAAAGCCAAATGCTCTGCCTTTCCTTTGGACAAAAAGTGTGTGAGTGAGAGGAGGAAACTGGAGGGTACCTGAGGATTTTTTTCTCCTGGGTTACCCTGCAGCACAGGTTAAACAAATGAACAACCTTGATCTGAGCCAGCCAGACTACACTGCCTCCGAAACATTGCATCATTGCTTCTGCCTCAGGGGTTTCCACAATGGAAAAATGTATTTTAGTGAATTAATTTTTTTTTGGTAGCACTTTATTTTTCCCAGTAAATTTCTTTCTGGTGAAGAAATCTCCTTCTTGGAGGTATTCTACAGAGCTCTCTGTAGGCAGTTAACAGATGCAGATAGTGGGTTCTGTGTGGTTTGTGGAAGAAAACTCTTCCTCAGAATGGGGAATTTGGAAGGATCCTAGTCTGATTCATCTGCCCTGAATCACCACCTGCAGCTCTTTATCCCCCTCTTCACTGGCCAAAGGCAGTTAGTCTCTTAACTATGAACCTAACAATGAAGTGGCCTACAGTATTGAGGTGGCACAAAAAAAAAAAAAAAGGGATCTCCAGCTCTGTGTGAGACTAGCTTCATCCTCTGAAATGTGAAGAAATACAAAAAAAAATCATCAAAGCACAAGTTGCTGGGTCAAAGATGAGGTTGCATTCCAAGTGGGTTGTACACTGGCTGAGCAATGCTTACCTTACCCACCTTACACTGGGTGAGGCCATAGCTAGTGGATCAGTTCCCACACCAACATCCATCTTAGTTCAGGATGCATCATTCCAGTACCAACTGACATACAAATCCTCTTTCTCACACCCTTTGGGGTTTGTGGGCAAGGCCGCGTACCTCCAAAAAGGTCTCTTTGTACTGCAAACATACTTCAGTCTTCTTGGGCAAAAGCTTCTCTACAATGTTTGCTGCACAGAAGGCTGAGGGACAATTATCCTGGGGAGGAAAGGGCTTGTGAAGAGCATGATATCAAATCAAACAGCACATTGGTTTGGAAAGGAGATTTTGAGTACACCCCAGACCTCCAACTTGACACACCAGGGACCCTGGGACCCAACCAAACTGGCTGCTGCCCCCAAAAAGATGTAGAAATAACATAGGATAACTGGAGCATTTGGACCTAATTGAACTGGAAGGGTTGTCAGTCATTGCAACAGGGATTGAGTCACCATCCCTGGAGGTATTTAAAAAAAAAACAAATATGTAGATGTGGCACTCAAGGACATGGTTTAGTGGTGGACATAGCACTCCTAGGTTAATGGTTGGACTCAATGATCTTAAAGGTCTTTTCTAACCTAAACGATTCTGTGATTCTACGATTCTGTTAAAAGGTCTGTGAAGGCTGCCCCTCTGAGAAACCTCACCAGGCTGTGGTTGTCCCACAAAGGAGATGGGGCCCAGGCACCAAAGACTCCAGCTCACCTCTCAGCAGACCAGCTGGAGCCCAGCTTTGAGAGCAACCCTTCACCTTACCATTTGTTTGTCAGCGGGAAATGTTACTTGACGAGGATGGTGCCTCTGGCTCATCTCTGAATTTCTGCATTGCTTGTAGGTGAAGATGTTGCTCTTTTCTCACAGGTCAAACGGTGACTACTCATCAATTACGCAGCTTGTCGTTTTCAGCACACCATTCATTTGTGTGTCAGAGAAAGCAACCGCACCATAAAAACTGGATCCAAGACAGCACTTGGGGCTCATTCTTCTGAAAGGGGGCTGTCACATTTGTATCCAGACAGAGCAGAAAATACCACGCTGTCAAAAAAGCTGCTCCAGATTGCAATTCCTTTTGCATACAAAGCTCTGGCATGTGCTAGACAAAAGCTATAATTTGTGAGTGGGCAAAGGTGGTTAACGCTGATTCTGATTTGGTTTGGGCTTAAAAAAGAACATAAAGCAACACAAAGCCAGAAGAGCCAGTAGTAAAAAAAAAAAAAAAAAAAAAAAAAAGAGAAGCATCTCTGTGTCAAGGAAGGCAAAGGGCTACTGAAAGCTCTTCCTGGGAGCAGGGAAATGAAAGCTCCATGTCTCCCCCTCTCTGCCACAAAAACCCCGAGTCACTGAACCATCAGAGAACCATCAGTGTGAAGAGTTTTGCTCTGCTTTAAGGGGAAACTAGGAGAAAAGGATATAAAGGTGGGAGTGGGCAAATTTCTCATCTCATCCCAGCTCCTCCTTCTTCCAGCTCTGAAAATGTCTTCACTATCACACCCTCAGCCTCCAGCTCCTTATAGTGCTTTGGTTCTTTCCTAAAGCCATATCAATGGCATGACGCTACCAGAAAATAATCCCAAAAAAATCTCATTCCACTTACCCCTAGAAAAATTTGGCAGGAAGGACCATGCTCTAAAGACCTTGCAATCTACTTGGACAGAAGAGAGCAGCCTGGGCGTACAGCAGGTCAGCAGAACAAGCACGATGATTTCCTCCCTGATTGATTCAACATGTCCTAGGGAGCTCAATTTATAAAGCTGAGCTGCTCTTGTCATGGTGCGACAGCTCATCCCTAGCTGATGGGAGCAGTTGCACCAACTAGATACAACAGGAACAGTCCTGGTGTTTGATTTTCTTTCCAAGCTTGTGTCGGCATATTAACACTGAAATCTTTAATCAGCTTTAATTATTGCTAATCAAACTCTGTGCACTAACTATAAGTCTGTCTTGCCAGATCCTTATGTAAGATCAGGGTCTGAATGCCCTGATGTAGGCCAGATGTTTTCTGCTGTGCATAAAAGAAAAAAAAATAAAATGCTTCCCCATCTACTGAAAGTACATGTTTTGTCCGTATCTGTTGAAAAGATTAATGAGTCCTCTTGATCCTGATCTACTGCAACTCAGATTTGTAAATTACAAACATTCCTTTTTTTCCCCAAATATGTAGCAATTTTTTTTTAAAAAAAAATTACTCTTTGAGTTTTAGAAATAGTAAAACTAACCGGCATAAAAGAGGAAATCTCCTTGAAAGTAAAATTTAACCTCAAATGGGAACTTCATAACAATCAAAAGTTTTATTCCAAGACTCTCCAGGTTAATTTGTATTTTGATGTTTTCAGCATTGCCATTTAAAAAATGCAAACGTAGGGCAGGGCTATAGAACACTCCTCCAAAGGGGAAGATAGTGAGAAAACTTGCATATCGGTTTGCATTTCCAGGCACACTCACAGCCAGGGCGTCAGTCACCCATGCTTGGATTTCAGCACTTCTTTCACTTCAACTCGCTGTCACTGAACCCTTCCCAGCAAATAAAAATAGTTCTGCTGGGCTTGCTGATGTCTCAGACCTGACCCAACCTTTAAGGGCATTGCCCTGTGCTGTTAAATTGTCCTCAAGTTCCTCTTCGCAGTAACTCCCAGTAGACTTCAGTTAGATGAAGATGGAGTGAGTGGGAATTATTGAGGAGGAGCAGATGTTATTTATTTAAATTTTCACAAGATTTGTCATCTTTGAACCATGAAACCTTTGCCCATTTATCTGTGTGGTCACTGTGTCTTCATTCACTCTGTCTGCTCTCTTGAGCTGTTCTAACTGGAAAGAAGGTGCAAGGTGCCCATATCAAGGATTAAATTGTGGGTTTGTTTTCAAATTATTCAGGGCTAATAGCCAAGGCAGGAAGCAAGCAAGCAGTATGGACATTTCCCACCCCTTTGTACGGACACAGAGGGAGACAAAGACTTCTGGAGTGAAGTCCAAGCTAGTGGAAGAGAAGGATCTGGTGAGAATCATCAGGAACTTCAAGAAGACAGACCAGAACCTGGAGGCAGGTTGGAAACAATGAGGTTATTTAGGAACTGGATGTGACTTTATGACCAAATCAGACAGAATGTGTCTCTCCTTGTTGCTACATATGCCTGGTTGGGTGTTTTTCAGGGGCTTTTTCATGCTCTTGTAAGAAGGTACCCCTGAGGTAACACGGATGATGTAGGGGCTCCTGGCACAGGTACAACCATGCCCTATGTTGGGAGGAAAGAGGAAGAGCCTCTGTGTCTGCACCCACCAGGCCAACACATCCCACCAAACAGAAGACGGAAAACATAAAAAGGGAAGCAGATTCCCCGTTTCTCCTTCGACAGTGAGTAAATCCATGCTTCCCTGCAGTGAGCCAACAAAAGCTAACATTTCCTAGGTCTTGACTGAACATGAGAGGCTGTGTCAGATCTCAGAATAAAGCAGATTAACCCCAGTGTAACACCAGGAAAGAAACCAGCACCAAAGTAGAGTGTTGCACTGACAGAAAGCATAACTGCTCAGCCAGGTAATAGCAGGTGTTTTCTCTTGAAATAGGTCCTGTTTGTTGCAGTTTGACATAACACTTGAGACCACAGAAATCCTTGTTCTCCATATTTCCAGCGTTGTATTCAGTTTAGTTTCTATTAACAAGATAAAAGACAGCTATTGATTTGAGTCAGCTGGGAGTAGAGCCTAAATGCCTGTCTCAAATCCTCCAGCATGCTGCTGAGGGCTGAGATGAGGCTGAGTAGTCCTGGAAAATAAGGAGGAGGATTTGGCAGCTCTTAGGTCTGTTCCAGACTCAGCAGGTGAGTCTGGATGAGAATCATCAGTTTGCATGGTGCAAGTTACTCGCCCTCAGACCTCTTTAGCATCCATGAAAAGCTATATAGACGTAGTAGAGGGTGATGCATCTCCTCCTAAACTGTGTTATCGTCAGTCTGAGGAAATAATTTTCCCCTGGAGGCGCCAGTTTCTCCTTTTTTCACTCTAATGGAAGGTCACAGTGGCTGGCTTAGAGTGAGACATCTCATTTCAGATTTCTAAGAGTTAAGGGAGATGGATACCCCCATGTAACCTCTCCTTGGTGCCATACTTGTAAAATGAGAATAATGATTCTGTGTAACTCAGGGAAGCTTCAGCAGTGTAAGGATGAAGACACTAAGAAAGCCTCATGTGAGAATGTGAAATTCTTGATAATGATGTGTGTCACCCCAGCTTTCATAAAGCCAGATAAATCTTTGCTGACAGGATTTGATTTGAGGGACAGAATCTTATTGTCAGATGAATGGTGGGAGGTGATGGGGAACTTGCAAAGCAGATCTTCTCCAGCCAGTCCTTACCTCTGCTGTCACTGCTTCCTGAAGCCTGTCTTGAAAGGCATCTTCATGTCCTCCTTTAAATATGACCTTGATTTAGGAGACCACTTAGCACTCACTTTGCCCTTGTTGGGACATCATCCCTCCAATCTTCAACTGGTGGAGGATAACCTCCACAGCCCATTTGCCCCTTCACCAGTCTGCTCACCCACTCCCATGGCTGCCAAGGGTTTGTGCCCCTCAGCTAGAAAGCAGTGCATTTCTTATATTATTTGGTGTATTTTATCTGGGAAGTAGAGCAGAGAGTGTGGCTGGTAGGACCTGCTGGAGGTGAGTTGAGTTGCAGTGGGACAAGGAAGCAGCCCTGCTCTTGGCCACACATGCCTTGTTCCAGCTGCCTTCTGCCCACAGCAACCTACAAGGTGACTTCACTAACATATTCCCTTGGAGGATGCAGCTGCAAGTTTTCTGACGTTAGAGCCGTTGTTGTTTATGCAGTTGTCAATGCAGAGAGGCAGGGATGGTGTGGATGAAGCCCAAGGGAAACCCTCTGCTAATATCCTACCCTGAGATGACAAGAAGGTCAGAGCTAGTTTCTCTGCATCTGCCAGTGTCACCCCCCTTTCCCATCCCTCCCCCTGCTCTGGGGACGGACAAACCACCCATGCCAGAGGCAAGTTTGTCCCAGGGTTCATCAAAATGTTTCTGAAGAACAAATTTTCTGCTGCAAGAAGCCAGATTGCACAAACAGGCAGATGTCTGCAAGCAAATGTCCCAAGGAATATTAAAATCCCAAGACACATTTTTTTCGTAGCTCGCATCTCAACTGTCGTCAGGATGCTTGGATTACTCGCTTGAGTCAAAATATATAGAAATGACCAGTAGAGACATGTAGAGGTGGAAATTTCCAGATAATGCCTCCTTCATGATGAGAGATGTTTATAGGGAACCTGTTAAATATAATAAATACCACCAGACTGTGGGTATCTCTAGGCTTGCTTTATTAACAACTCAGAGTTGGGACATCACCTCAGTGAGTGGCAACAGCTAACAAAAGTGCCCTCTATATATATGATATAACATACAATACAAAGAGTCTTTGGTGATTTTCCATGAACTTTCAGCTCTCGATTCATCATCAATTCCAAAAGTCCATTTTATTCCACAGTTTTAGCTAGGTCTTATCATTCCGTTCTAATTCCTCTTCGGACACCACCGCTCACTGATGCAGTTTTCAGTCATCATGGTTACTTATCTTCTGAACAATCTTCATCATAATTCACTTTTAGACTTCTGAGAAAAGACTCAAAATGTTCTATTTAACATATACTTAATCTACATCTAGCTTTTCATTCCCTAGCCTAAATTGCTTAAACTGACAGTATTGTTCCTAGAGCACCTGTGCATACTGCATTGAACTGTCAGTACTGTTCCTAGAGTACCTATGCTCTATTAGTTAAGCCTATAAAAATATCTATTTATTAATTATTCCTGCTATTAATAATATCCTAAGGGAAAAGAGTTTTCTAAAGCTTGTTCCTTTTACAGAACCATATTCATCCTTGTCCATCAAGAGTGCATCAACACTCAGAAATCCCGCCAGAGACGGGGGTCTTGATGTTTATAGAAGCAATGAAATTCTGCTGCTGATCTGAGAACAGATAGGTAAAATATTGTTATCCAGAAGAGAAAAGGACCTTGCTGATTAGTGTCAGACAGTGGGGACAACCCACCTCTGCTGTCCAAGATGGCTACAGGCAGTTTTTTCCCCTTTTGGTAATCCTCCTTTTCTTTTGCCGTGCATCCTTGTTCAAGACAACACCCCAGTTTTTATTTGCTCAAAGGAAGTTCTAGGACACACTGCAAAGCATTAATACTGAACCATGTCTCCTACCCAAAGAATTATCTGTCAGTAAATCTCTGTAACCCAGCAGGCTGAAACACCTTTCAAGTCTCCAAGGATTACCTTCAGATTGGGCTTTGATGCATGTCCTGAAATCCAGGAAACCAAGGCTGGAATAAGTGGCTAAGAGCTTCTTCTAAAGACCTGAAAGATCCTTGTAAAGTCATAGCTCTCCTTTCCTGTCACCCACAAAAGTGGGATGGCTTATATAGAGCCTACAGACAGATCAACAGGTAGGCAGATACAGATTTATCATGGTAAATATAGGCTCATCCCTCCCCTTCTCCTGGGAAATCATCCAGGTTTGTGCATACAACTAATATACAATCATCCTAACACATGCTGTAAAACTAGATCTTTTGTTATTTGCACATACAGGTCTGCAGTGCAGTTATATGACTTCAGTCCCACGAGCCAAACAGAGTTGATTTTCCCACCAGCTGCATGGGCAGTCTGTGCAGAAGCGCAGTAGTGTCATACAGATGTAGACCCGTGGACCTCTCACAACAGAGGATGTTCTTTTCCAAGTGGAGCATGAAAATACAGCCCTTTCGGCGTTCATTTTCCCCAAGTGCATTTGGGACACAGGCCCTCGTTTGGGGCTGGGTTTGAGTTTTGGAGCTCCCTAGGTCTAAGTGGTGCCACCTTAGGTAGCAGCTTTCATGCTGACAGATGTGAGTATGGAGAACTCCTGAACTTGGTACCGTTGCTTTTGATTCTTTTGCTCTGACAATCTCAGTCTACACCCACAGAAAAAGGGGTACAGGTGTTAAAGCTAGAGATGATCCTCTTTATATCTGCAGGTGCCACAAATCTTTCTTCTGCAGTTCTCCACTTCTGTCCTTTCTACAGGCTTTGCTGTTTTTCAGGTTTTGTGCATTTCTTTTTTGCACCTGACTCTCCCGTCCCTCCAGAACTACAAAGTTTTTCCCATGGCTTCAGGCAGAAGAAATTGCAAAAATATTTTACTGAGCCTCTGAGGGGACTGGCAAAAATTGCATCCAGCAAAGATGGCTTCATAAACAGGGTCAGAGAACAGTTTTACCCGATAAGCCAGCCTTGGCGTAACTATTTATTTCAGCACATATGAGCCTGCGATTCTAGTTATGTAGTCATTACGCAAAGGACTGCGTGAGACCTTGATGACTCACGCTCAGTACTTTCAATCACGCCATGAGCTAATCTCTTGATACCATTGCCTAAACAAAACTAGTTTTCATTTCACAACATATAATTCAATTTATTAATGTCACTAGACCACATATTGGCTGAGGAAACAGCTCCCTTGGGATTTTTGGAAGGGACCCTGGACTGCAGTCCTTGGCCTGTCTGTCTACCTGTTGTCTTTCCAAACAAGCCTGGTATAGGCAACCCAGCCAAGCAATCAAGTGCCCAGTTACTGGGACGAGACTGCCTGGAGCCTTACATGAAATATGCTTGGGAGGAGTCTGAAACTCGAAGCCAAGGCTGGTTAGGGGAAAAAAAAAATAAAAAAAAAAAAAAGTCCTATTTTGGGTGCTCTTGTTGATCATTCCACTTGAAGGAATTTCCTCCTTTTAAGAAGGAATGTGAAATGGTCAGACACCATTAAACTGACAAATTTATATTTTGATTTTGTATGTGGTCTATTTATAACCATAAATCTGCATGACTGGTCAGGTGGTGAGGAACGTTCTAAGGACAACTCTTAATTGTATCATCTTTATGCATTTTCTTGCTTAAAGAAACAAGGTCTCACAACCTTGATAAGCAGGGATGAGGCTTTAAATTCTTATTTTCTGTACCTATTATAAGAATTTCCTTAGAGGTTTTCAAATATAATCTCTAAAATAGGAAGGAAAAAAAAAAAAAAAAAAAAAAAAAAAAAAGAAAATGAGGGGAAGAATAAAAAAAGATTTTCAAGCCTCCAGGACAATAGCAGCTCTGACTACTGCAGGTCATTATCTTCCTGGAATCATCAGTCTTTTCTGAAATGCTAAACTGTGTGTGGCTTAGATTTCACACAGCAGCTTTCAGCAGGATCACACAAGAGTAGTTAAGTAACCACAAGACCTTTTCAAAGCCCTTGCTATTTCACCTTTTATAATAAATAAAATAAGGCAAAACTAGTCTGAAAACCTACTGCCCCAAAACAGGCCAGGTTTATACTTTCCCCAGTATTATATGGAAGACTCTTAGTTGCCATAGGCTGAAGGTGTGTGGGGCAACATATTAACAATTAAATAGTTTGGTCAATCATAGGCTGTGTCCTAGCTTCATTTAGGTTATTAGTGGAGATGCAACAATAGGATGATGTGAGAGTTTCTGATTTTCTCTGTGCATGCTAAAAAACAAGCTCTTTTTGTCACCAGGCTGACTTGTGGAGGGCAGTTTCAGTGAGGGCAAACTCAGCCATCGACTGAGGAGGGATAGATTGCTTAATCCCCCACCTTCCCAGTCCACACCAACAAAGTGAAGGCAACAATACTTACCTTTCCTTCGCCTCTGGATTTTTCAGGCTTTTAACACCTCAATGCAGCGCACATCCCATGAGGGCATCCCTCAGAGCAAGGGATAATTCTCTCTGCTGATAATGGTCTTATCTTCTTTCTTGCACCCTTTTTTTGGTTGTCTGGTTCCTGGGGGTGAGGAGTGCTCATCTTTTCCCCGTGTCTGTGCTGTGCTGAACACAGGGGTCCCAGCCTGACCACGCGTTACTGGAACATCAGTAACATCATTGTAGTGGTGGATGCTGGGGTTTGACATTCAAAAGTGTAGCTGCATGGAAGGACCTGCTGCACTGGGAGAAGAAGTCAGAAAATAATTGCAGAGCATGGCAGGGTGGCATGAGCAGCACCACAGGCAGAAGTAGCATGTCCTGCCAAGTCCGCCCTATGTTACAGAAGTCAGGCTTGGGTTTATGGTGCCTTTGCATTTGTAATGCAGTGTGACGGTCCTTCCACATCTCTGGGATGATGATCTCTGGGATCATGATCATCTCAGATCATCACAGAGATCATCTCTGTAATGATCTCTTGGTGATCAGCAAAAACTCTGAGCTTTGACTCTCTTTGAACTTTTTCATTCCCTTCCACCAACCTGTTTCCTCGTTGTGTTCGTATTGGCCTTTGTTGAAACTTTTAGTCATATCCTTCACCAAGTGTTGTCAGCCTTTGTGAAATTACCTTTTTTGCCTCTCTTTCTCGGCTGCCCAGTTGATCCACATCCTCACTCCTTTTCTTTTCACATGTAGAGCCAAAGCAGTCCTTGCTTCTGGTTCTGCATCTTCTGCAGGGTCTGATTCCCCTGACACATGGTGCTGCTCAACCTGGGACGCCATTTCATTTGCTGGACATCCAGGTTTCTATAGAAAAGGCCCAGAAAAACACCAGACCTTGCCTTGATGTAAAAGCAAACTAAGTGTTAACAATTTACTGCTCCATGAGGCTATGAAGAGCTGAAGTTCCCCACTTAGGCAGGGAGAACTTTTCCATCTCTTTTTATAACTATCTGCTCTGCAAATCAACATCACTGCTTCATGTGTTCAAAACTGCACCTTTTTCCCTTGTAGAAGAAAATGCCAAATGCTCAGATTCCATTTAGTTCCCCACTTTGCATAGTAAATTTCTCCTTAAGCAGCATCCTCCAAGCAATCAGGACTGAAAATGAGAGGCACACTCCCTAAAGGACTACCCCACGTTGAGAAATAAATTGCACACAGGAATACCTGGCTCCTCCCACCAGTATTCAGGGAACAGGTTGATCTCTGGCAGCTGCACAAGGTTACCAAACGTTTGTGGAGTCAGAGAAGTGACTATATAACTTCAGAGGCTGTTTTGCTCTGGGAATCCAGTGCTGATGACTCCCTGATGGAGTCAGATGTGTTGGTCATCACCCAAGCAACTTCACATCCACTGTCCCGGGCTGTGTAAAGATATTCAGGGTTTTGGCCTTATTTCCCATAGATGTTGTGGATACCTCCTCTAAACGGCTTGACATCCTGATGAACAAGGATACTTACTCCATAAATACTCTTACAGCAGCCTATACCTGCATGCCAATGGGTGAAAGTTCTCCATAAACATGGATGTCCTCAATGCTGGGTTGAAGAAAAAGACCATCATTTTCTCAGGGTTGTTTCAGGGATGTTCTGTGGCCCAACAAGTCCTTTTCTTTGTAGCAGAACTGCTCTTATTACACCAGAAACGCACCCATTGGTGTTCAAACAGTGGCAATCCAATCCAGAACCCAGTCCAAGGCTGGGCACAGAACCAGCAGTCCTCTCCCCAGGATCTTTGGTACTTCTGAACTGAGCATATACTCAACAGCAAGAGTTTTTCAGCACTGCCTTTCCAGGATTTTTGTTTTCTTGTGAAGATCAAACACTGTGAAATTCACTGATGACATAAAAACAAAAGAAGTAGCAAAACATCAATAAAATACCTGATCTGTAAAATGACCAAGAGAACATAACACAGACAACACAGAGAAGATTCGGCATGGGTGAAACAGAAATAGGAAACCAACACAGACAAGATCCATCTGGTTTCCCTATAGCTAATGGCTTGTATAGATGTGAAAATTAGCACAAAATGAAATACTGTCTGATTAAAAGTGATTCCTGGATATCTCCACATGTATGCGTTTTCATTCCCAAGTGACAACACCCCACTTTTCACACGCAGATTTTGCAGACAAGTACTTACGTAGTCAAATACGCAATCGATCAGGGGTTCCCCCGTTGGCAGCACTTTTAACTGCTGACATCAGAACTCACAGAACCTTATTGACCTACCGAAACATCCAAGAAACTATCCTGTGTTTTCCCATGTGAACCACCATTTCTGAATGTTTCCACACTGTTAGGACTTGCTTAGTACCGTGCTGTGCTGTCATCTTCTCAAACTACAGCTCCTGAAAAACAGTTTACCAAAAAAAAAAACCAACCTGAAAATAAATTAGTGATAGCTCAGTATATGGCATGTGGGACTAGCAAAAGTGGGATGATCTTTGCAGTCGCATTAACTTTGATGGTAGTATTTGTGGAACCCCAGGCACTGTTTGGCAACAAGGAGAGACTAGGCTTTCACCCTAATAAGTCATTTACCTAACAACATACTTCGCAATGCAAAGAATAAATAAAATAACAATGCAATAATCCTATGATAGGGCCAATACATGTTCTATGAAATGTGCATAGGTACAAAATGCACGTGAAAATAAGACGGATACTTAAAATCAAAAAGTATTTCTAATGGTACTTGTAGGCAATTCATATATGAAGGCAGAAAATCCTGCGGCTATTTGTGTCAGAAGGAAACTATGTTATGGTTAGTTGATAGAGAAACAGGTGGAAAGTTCTGCGTGCAAGTTTCTCATGTCACAGGGTGTGCGCTGCTGTTGGGCACAGATGGATTGCGGCAGCTTGTATTCTCACCCACCCTCATGTCTCATATAGTTTGACCAGAGGGGATAGACAATATTCAGGCATTAGGATGTCTTCAAGGGAATTCAGATTGCCCTGCAGCATTATTGTACATCCCTGAACTCCAGAGATCTCCAAGGAAGTGCTGTCTACCCTGCGCACACTCAGTTCCTCTGCCTTTGTCAGGCATGCAATAATCCCCATTTCTCTCTCTGGAACCACCATAAAAGTAAAACCACAACTTTTACAGCACAGAATAAAACTTCACATTATCCCCTGAGTCTTATGTGCTCTCTCCAGGAACTGGTGACCCTCAGCACTGATAGCGGAGGCTCTGGACCCATCCCTCTCACGCACTTGTTGGGTACCACTCTGTCCGTGCAGCTTGACCACCCTGTTCAGGAGCATCTTTGCTAAGTAGCTCCCACCCGCATGCTCCAGTTGTTGTCCAGATCGTTGCTCACAGGAGCTGTACGTGCTGAGGCCAGATGGGAGAATGAGTATTGCTGGGCAGAGACTGCCTTTGTGGGAAGGCTATTCTTCATGTTCTCTCTCATTTTCAATGTCCCCATGATTTAGGGTGAGTTTTCTGACTGGTCTCGGAAGGGTGGAGGGGAAATCACAGCTATTCCTTATCCCCATGGGACAGCCACTGAAGGTATCAAAGTTAGTCTGGACTTTGTGTTTAAATCCAGATGGCTTTAGGATTTAATTACTCTTGTCTGTGCTTTTTTTTTTTTTTTTTTTTTTCCCCCCTCTATCTGAAAACCAAATCTGCACCAATGATACAAGGAACGTATGAAACATTTGATTGATACAGTTGTGGGATATAATCAACAGCACAAATGGAAGTGGTGACCAGGAAAACACTTCAAATGAAAAGCAAAGCGAGTGATGATAAAGCTTTGAGTGGTGATAAAGCTTTTTTTGCACAAACGACAGCTGCCATTATTGGGATTACACTCAGACAAGCCGGTTTCATGGCAGCCCCTGTTTTAGGAAACGATTGCAACAGGAACCTCTCTGGCTCAGGGAAAGGGAAGCAGCAAATGAAGGATAATCTTTCAGCAGACAGAAGTGACGGGTTGTTGTCAATAGATGCACTGTTACAGACATGCCAGGTTTACAAACCTGATTTCAACTCTTGGTCAAACCAGCTCTTAATGATCATACAGAGGATACCCCATGTAGAAAAATCTGACAGGTTTTAGTATGAAATGACTTTTTATTTTGTTCAGGAACATTTGGCAAATCACATTTGAACACCTCTTATGAATATTATTCTCTATAGGCAAGTATCTCCGGTGGCCCTTTGCTTTCCAAAACATCCCTTTGTTTCTTTGCCTCTCCCTACCAAAAGAGAAGACTTTCTGCCCTTGAGGCTGTAGGACATCACGGGAGATGCCGTCTGATTGTGAGGACCAGAAAACATCAAGGAACTGCAACAAGATGTATCTGAATTGCAACAAGTTCCTGGGAGGAACTGGAACACTTTGGGTGGACACAGAAGATAGTGGAAGCCACCAAAACTAAATTATTCATTATGATGTAAACTGAAGTGTTTTGATTCAGAATAGCTCAAAGACTGTATTATCTGAGACTCAAACAACCACAGCATGATACTCAGCTCCTCATTTCTATTTTTCATTTTGCTTAAACAGGGAAAACACGGTGGTAGGAGAGCAAGGAAAATAGCAACAATTTTAGCCCTATACAAGCACTTCCCATTGAAAAATAAAAGCTGCCTTGATGTTTAATGCTCAGAGTTCAAAGGGTCCAGGACGAATTCAGATTACCGAGGATGATTAAGGATTTCTTTAGAAATTGGGAACACTAGGCTATTAACATTCTTGAGTGTATGCAAGACTAGCAGATGCAAAGGGG